>NC_143588.1:113244114-113606091 GCF_048544385.1 Mastigoproctus giganteus
TGCACCCTGCAGTGAGGGTTGTATGGATGTGGGACACTTCTTCAGAGAAAAAACCATAATAACGGATTTTTTGGGGTTCAGTTTGAGACCGAAATGGTTGAGATGGCTAGAGAAAGCTGTGATCTTATTACAGATTTCCGATGTGATCACTCCCCTGTCGGCTGATGGTGGTATTTCCGTTAGGAACTTTATATCGTCGGCGTAGGTAATGACATCATCTCTGTTACACCCAAACGGAATAAGGAGGGCGGTAAACTATTACCTTTAGTGCCATGGGCACAAATCCCACACCCACCGGAGATAGTGCAATACCGGTGGGTGCCAGCAATCCCGTCCCCAGGTTGCCCAAACCTGGAAACCAGCAAAAAAAAAAAAAAAAAAAGTAAATATTTACATATGTACAAAAGATAATAGAATTTTGACTCTAAATCCTAGTAATACAATTCAATTTACATATCTGACAAGTCATCCTATTTATATTTAATGGGATACCAACATTTATATTAACTGCTCAGCTGTCAGATTTATACTCGATTTTGGATTTGAGTTCTTAGTTGGTCTTTTCTTAAAGACCGATTCTGCAAAGGTCTGGAAAGTCTCAAAGTTTGTTTTGTTCTCTACTAGTATTTTCACGTTGTCCTCAGCTAGACCTGGAACCTGATTAAGTAGCAATACTCGATGGTCTGTATATTGCGGACAAAACAGCAAAACATGGATCCAGTCCTCCATTTGACCACAGGTGCAAAAAGGATCCGGCTCCAATCCTCTGTCGAAAAGTTTGGCCCTCAGAGATCCATGGCCTGTTAATAAATACGTCGTAAACATGCTTGGTGCAAACCACGAAACAGAAGGTTGAGTAGAAGCAAACTCAACATTTTCAATATACTTCTTTGTGACTTCGCCGTGTACAGACTCATTCCATCTACTAATCATTTCACTCCATAATCTTTTCCGTTCTGTCTTTAAGTTACTAACTGGGTCGGCTGTAATTCCCATAATAGATACCTGCAGTCCTTTCTTATGTTTATAAATCATGCCACGGTATAAGATAAACAAATCTAAAGGCAGTTCTCCTCCAAGGATTTGGAGGGCATTGTTTGATACTGTACGAGGGACATTGTCTAGTGCCAGAAGCATTGTCCTTTGAATTGATAGTAGCTTGTTTTTAATTATCACCTTAACGACGTTCTGGTGCCAAATACCTGCTCCATACGAAACTATAGGCAGAAATATAGCTTTATAATATAGTTTCAAGGTCTTTTTATTCAAACCCCAGTCTCCTTTGGAGATTCTTATGACCGAAGCAGTAAAATTTCTAATTTTTTCCTTCAGTTTGGTGACATGAGGGAGAAAGGTTAATTTATCATCAAGAATTATGCCAAGATATTTGTTTTGGGGAACATAAGGTATCTGTAAACCATTCAGTTGAATTCTTGGTGGTCTTCCGTAATTAAAGTGGTTTTTAAATGTCATGAAATTTGTTTTACTCGGAGATATCTTGAGTTTGTTGATGTCAGCCCATGCCACCAAATCATCTAAGATGGGTTGAATTTTGTCCTCTAATACCTTACGTGACCTTCCTTCTATGGCAATCACGAGATCATCGGCGTAGGCCACCTTTAGAGAATCCTCGTGCGATTTCGTGAGCCACTGATCTAGTACGGCATTCCAGAGGAGAGGCCCCAACACCGACCCCTGGGGGCATCCTCTCGAAACCTGGGCCTTGTAAGACAGATGCTTTGTCTTGACCATGATGTATCTCTCCTTAAAGTATGATCTCAGTACCCTGTACACATAATTATCACATTTAGCCAGCCTTAAAGACCTGAGGGCACTCTCCCACCAGAGGGAGTCGAAAGCGCCCTCAAAGTCCACAAAAATTGCCAAAACATATTTAGAAGATGAATTCTGGATAAAGTTCATCACCGTAAGAATAGCATCGTCGGTGGACCTCCCTTTTTTGAAGCCAAACTGACAGTTTGAGCATAGTTGGTTTTCCTCAAATTTCTTTAGTATTCTGGGAGCCAGAAGACGTTCATATAACTTTCCCAGATTAGCAAGTAAGGAAATTGGTCTGTAAGCACGGGGATCGGATATATTTTTCCCTGTTTTGTGAAGAATCTTGAGCAATGCCAATTTCCACTGATTTGGAAAGTATCCTTCCAGGAGGCATTTGTTCAAGAGATTTAGCAGTACTTGTGGGTAAAAGTTGAAAAACTTGACGATAACAAGATTCTCCACAAGGTCAATTCCGGGGCATTTTTTGCTGTTTAATCCAGCTATTGCAGAACCCAACTCCAACAGATTAAAACACTCAATATCAGTTGAACCTGTGTACATACTGTTTTCAAGACGTATCTTGCCTTGCTCCAATGTATCCAACTCTGGAATATCTTTAGGGAACAGACTTGACACTATAGCATGTACCGTGAAGCTCCAGTCCTCAGATTCTGCTCCGTTTATTCTTACTGTATTGTACACTTCTCCACAGATTAATTTGTTTCTGGAGATTTTGTAAACTAATCCCCACGGTTCTGAATTTCCAACCTGTTTGACAAATCCTTGCCAACAATCTATTTTAGCATTAGCAATTTCTTTGTGGTATCTCCTTCGAAGATCTCTATAAGAATCCTTGTATGCTTGAACATCCTGTTGAGACAGATGTCTGTGATTTTGATATTCCTTCCTTGCGTTCTGAACTTGCGATCTTAAATTTGCAAGATCTGAGTTCCACCAAGGGACAGGAGTTGTCTTGTTGTGTTTTTTCTTCGCTGCATAATCCGTGGCCAGATACAGCTGGGTTTGAACAAAATCAACAATCTCCGCAGCCATTAATATATTAAGGGATTCGATCATTTCGGTCGTAAAGACAGCAGAGAGGAAATCTTTAAATTTGTTCCATTTAATAGTCTTAATGGAAAATCTCCTAAGATCAGTAAGTTGAAGGTCGTCGACTCGCTGCCCAGGAAGAACACCATAAACTATGGCACGATGGTCACTGTTGATTAACTCTGGGACAACATCCCAATGAGAGATACAACAATCAATTTTGACAGAGGTCAGAGTAATATCAATGTTGCTTTCACCGTTGACGGTCGAAAAAGTGTAGGGTTTATTAGGCAAATTTTGAACAGTAAGTCCATGAGCAAGAATAACATCTTCCAGGGCCGAACCACGAGGGTCATTAAACCCGCTATGCCACATATTGGATTTTGCATTTACATCACCAGAAATTATCAAGTTTTTCGAGGCAAACTTTGTACATAATCTATCTATACTGTGCAGAGCCAGTTGGAAATCTTCTGACGGCGGGCAATAGAGAGAAACGATATAGAAATTTATAAATTTCGAGGAGACAAGCACACAGACTGCGTTCTGAGAACACTCACCAGAAATAGAGGTGACCACTAAATCGTTATTCAGAATGACGATAGCTGTCTTGGGCGAACTGTCAAGCGAGTGCACAATTCTTGCAGAAGTTGGGAAGCCCATTAGCTTAAATGCTCTACCACCAATTTGTGCAGAGCAATAAGGTTCCTGAATACAAATAATATCCATTTTATTCTCAAATGCCGCCACCCTTATCTCGTCCATAGTTGCTCTAGCTCTTTGGCCGTTAATTTGCAGGATTTTAATGCCCTGGTAAGAATAATTTACACTCAAAAGAGGATTTGGATTAGCCGTGTTATTCATATTGTGTTCTCTTTTCTGTCAATTCCACTGCTCTTTTGTATTCGGGACAGCAGCTATCACGAACAGAATGTTGAAAATCTCGATTTCTCCTCTTACAGTTGACACATTTTGGTGGCTCCTCTTTGTGCGTGCATTCCGAGAAGACGTGGCCTCCATTGGCACAATGGCCGCACGAGACTGTTTTGTGCGAACAGTTTTGCGCTGAATGTCCATACCCCAGACAGCGAAAACATTTAGAAACAGCTGTAAAATGACGAAACCTGTGTGAGGAGAACCCCAGAAAAATACGATCATTTTGCATTATATATTTGTATATTTTTGGAGCTAATCCAATGACCCAGTTAGTAACACGATTTCCTGCACCAAAACTGAACCTGAAAGTGGTTCCTTGCCTCACCTCTTCCAAGCTACAGCCAAAGTCTTTCAAGTTTTTAATGTAGAGATCCTCTACAATGTCCTCTTTGGAACAATCCTTGGGGATATTGTATATTAGAACAGTGGGACGTTGCAAACGGGGTTTATCCATAGCCAGACCAATACCAGTCAGCGTTGTGGAATTGCAAATGGTTTTTGCATCTGTATAGTTCGTCGTTTCGACTAGAACACCATTGTTTCTTAACAATCTAATGTTTTTAATCTTGATATTTCTGTGCTCTTTTCTTATTGTGTCGGTGACCTTGTTTTTTATGTCCTGACCACTGGATATTGAACTGTCAGGTGATGGCTTTAATATTATTATATTGTTAGGATCACTACTAACCGCACTTTTGTTCCTGGGTTTATCATATTCTGTAGTTCTGGATTCAGATACACATATGTGATCTTTAGTAATAACTCCTTAGGGGATAGTCCGATCAGCCGGACATTGTGCCCAAGTTCCAGTGTCTTCTCTAACAACGTCCGCATAAGACGTAAGTTTAGGATCTTCTTTAAAAAGGCTTTCAAAAAGGTTTGCTCTTATTTGCAATTCCCCTGCCTTGACTTTTAAACGCTCATTCTCAATTATTAGTGCAGTAGTTACAGCCTCAAAATCTGACCATAAACCCTGGATACAATTAGAGGCAACCTTTGTTACCTTACTCGATTCGGATGCTAAGTAATCCCCGAGAGATCTTTTAATTTTTGTAATTGTATTATATACCCTTGTTGGGTCAAGAGGTTCAGAAAAATCAAATCCTTCCACAAAAGAAGTGTTTTGTGTCAAGTCAGACTTGGGCAAAGCTTGTTCCTTTTCAGGATTTTTATCTACTTCAGAGTATTCATGTACAACTTCTTGATTACTCAGAGAACTTAAGTTTGAGGTATCCTGTGCATCATGATTCTTACATACCTTTACTTCACTGAAATCCGAAGTAAGAGAGTTTTTCTTTTCATCAGTATTGGAGATCTGAACACATTTTTTGATCACTGTCTTAGGGTACACTTTGCCCACATTTTTATTAGTTCCCTCAGATTTTGAGTTTCCAGTTTTGGCGAAGCTAGATGTTAGCAATTCCTTTTCTCCTTTTTTACCAACAGTTTTTACATTTGCTGTCTTAGCTATCTGCTCCCCAGCATCTACGTCAGTCCGTTTTGGGCCCTCGTTTCCAGCTTGCTTTAAAAAGCGCTGAGAAGCTGATTTAACTGGGAATTCATTGTCTGAATCAGACATAATCGTGGTACGTTTTTTCCTGGCACTCTTAGACAGGAGTTCTGGTGCAGATTTAGCACTCGCATCTGAGTCTATAGTCTCAGACTCAGAGTTCTGAGAGCTAGGTATGTTTTCATCCATGGGATTGAAAAAAAAAAAAAAAAAAAAACACGCACAGATATGTTAATTAAAATCCTCTTCCCTGAAAGCGAAATAAGTTTATTTTGCTTGGTAGGTGAATTCGGTGGCAGGTAGCTTCTGCACAGCAGATGGACGAAAAGAAAACTAGCAATACAGTGCTAAGATGAGTGAAGACTAATGAGCATATGATATTAAGTCAAAATACTGCGATGGCGCTAGTAAATGTTTTCCGTCTCCATGACAAAATTCAAAAATGGAATATTTCAAGTCGCCATTATCATCCGTACAAAGTCTATGGGATAATGGTATCTCTATGGGAGATTTCAGAGTTATAAGTATAAGCACTATGCAATGCAATGTACGACTATGAAATCAATTACTCAGTTTGTAATATAATCTCATGCAAATAATTCCACAACCCCACGGTCCCAACAACCAAAAAATCACCTATGAACTCACCACAACTTTAACTTCTAAGAACACATATTTATACATAGGGGGGTTGTCAATGAACACATTAAATATCTCAAAAAGCAGGAGCACATTCACTACACATGAACCACACTGGACGACACCTAGCGACATGGCCAAATTCTGGACGGATTCAAGCAAAAGAAATGTTTTTTTTTTTAATCGGCTCATTTTTGGCTAGTGAAAAAAGGCCAAAGTAGTTTACGCCAGTAATTCAGGACAGATTCAAGTATAAGTATAACCTATTTGGATTGCTTAAATATCTAATAAGGGACACTTAATAATTTTAACTCTACGTTTAAAAAGCTGAAATACTTAAAATAGAATTTTGATTTTCCAAATTACGAAAGGTGAATGTAAAAATTCCTTCTTTTCTAAGTAGATTTACTATCTGATTACTTCAACTGCGAGTCGCACTGGTTTTAAGCAGTTTTATATATCTTCGGCGAATTTTGGATATCCGTCCTCACATAGATAAGAGAGCTTTAATTCTTGTAAAGCAATTTTTATCGTTGTTAAAATCCTTAAAAATTTCACACTTTGTAATGAAATGGCAACTACAGCATATTTAAACAAAAATTAAGCATTTTAAAATAAATTACGGAACAGGCTGAATATTGCAAAAACAAACATAAACAAAAAATCTAAATTTGTCGGGAAATGTTTTTGCTTTTCTCGGGAATCGGGAATTTTAAAGTTAGATTTTTTTCCCTGGAGTTCTGGAGAAGAAATTCTCGGGAAGAAATCCTAACTTGAATTCACCACCAAATACGGAGGATGCGGAAAGGTCAGGGAATGATCACCGCATATCCCGGAGCAATATGGCCTTAGTTGCTAATGCTCCTAAAAACCAAATAACGAACAAACAAACTAACTTGAATGTACGTTTGAAACAATTCATCCACTCCTTATCCCTACCTACATCCTTCGGAATGCGCATAGCTTTGTTTACAAAACCCTACAGTAGCCTCTGTTTCCAATAAACAGGCATGCAAGGATTTAAACACCGAAATTAAATGGCTAGGGAGACTAGATTCTTAACAACAGATGATTTAGAGGCTGCTGCAACCTGTGCCAAGCTTTCCAACTGATAAAAGGATTGTAGGAGTCTCACTTATTTTGAAAGTCTTAGTCATTAGTCTATATTTTTAATGCTGAGAACATGAGAATTCGTTAGGTGGAGGCTATAATTCATAAGTTAAAAACATTTAATGACATCTATTTTATGATTACAGACAAATGTTTAAGAAAGAATGATAACGGTAGAAAGGTAAATTTTAAAATAATTTGCAAATGTACATGGAAAATATGAAGCATTAAACCAGCTGCTGATTAAACATCAAAACAAACAAAATTCGTACAAATTAGTCTGATGTGACAGACTAAGAGAGAAATTTCTATTAGTCTATGGATAGCAAGGAAATAAATAGATTATTTCTGAAGGAAATTAAGTTAAAACGATCGCAATTTATTATTCAACTTCTTTAGTGAGTTAAGGTTAAAAATTATTTCTATATCGAATTATTGATTAAGAGAATAATTAATTGTCGAACGAAAACAGATTGAAACTAGCGTCATAAAATTTACTTTCGCTTTCACTAGTAATTAAAAGATCAAAGGTTACTGATTTGTGTCATAAATATCCCATTAATTAATTGAATTTTAAAATTACATTCCCTTAAATTGTTCAACATCAATGGCAGTTTTATATGGACAAGTTTTATATTCACTTACCTAAAACACACTTTCTCAGCACTCAATACTTTTGTCATTAGAGAAATACGTGACTCTAAAATGTTCTGTTGTCATAACAACGATCATTTCCAAAATAAATATTCATTTTCCTATTCTACTTTTTTTTTTTTCGATAAATGGATATTAAACATATAAATTAATTGATTTATCAATTAAAAATATCTATTAATTAACATTAAATTTGCATATAAAATAAAGAATAGCACTGAACAGAAGGAAGTGTGAAAGATGCCTTAGAGATATTAGAAATGAAAAAGATGAAATTAAAATCATTACTTCCGGTTATAATATACCGGCATGCCTTTGAACTAGTATGTAAAAGATACACTGGTTGTTAGTGAATTTTATAATTAATGATTTATTTTTGTATTTAATTTAAAAAAATAGATTAATTCTTATATCATATTTTGTAGCTCTTTATTATATTGAGCATATTCTTAAAAACTTCTGACTTTTTCGAGAAGTTATCTTTGAAATAAAAAATAAACCATTTATATTCTTACATTAAGTGCAAGTGATTTAAATGTCACGTGATTCGAGCATTAATTTTCATCTAGGGATGTTTCAATGAATAAAGGAATGTGACTAATTTAAAGCGTTATCTCTTGTGACTTTGTACAACTTTCGCAAGGCAATTTAAGGAGAGTTCTTCTTACCTTTTCCATTGACTAGAGAGATGAAGATCGGTGGACATATAAGCATCCAAAATAGTGATGCATTCTTGAACGCATCCCGAAGAGTCAGTTTGGTGTGACATAAGCACTGCGAAAGCAAAAGTAAGAGTAGGAGTGCGTTATAGGCCTAATGACTAATTTGTCTGACAAATTTGATAGGATATTATGATGTGGTTACAAAGGAACTGGATGCAAAAAATAATTTTGATATCAAATACGGTACTTGGATTTCAGGAAAGCTTTTGACACTGTTGCGCATGGAAGACTATTGTACAAATTGGAGCAGAATGGTATTAAGGGTAAGTTGCTACAATGGATAAAAGGATGGTTAAGTGGGAGAAGACAGATGGTGGTAATCAATGGGTGCTGCTCTTCGTGGACTAATGTTATTAGTGGAGTCCCACAGGGTTCGGTGTTGAGTCTACTGTTGTTTTGTATATTTATCAATGATATTGATGAAGGTATATCGGGCTTAATGTCGAAGTTTGCAGATGATACAAAGGTTGGCAGGGTTGTTAATGACAGTAATGGCAGTGTGCTTCTGCAACAGGATCTAGATAATTTGGGCAGATGGACTAAGAAGTGGCAACTGAAATTTAACCTTGACAAATGCAAAGTACTGCATATGGGTAGAAGTAACTCCAGAGAAACGTACCAACTGTGTGGTACTACACTTAAGGTGGTAGAAAGTGAAAAAGACCTGAGAGTAATTGTGCAGTCAGATATGAAGTTTGCTGAGCAATGCAGACAGGCGGCCAGGGCAGGTCATGGGTTTTTGTCAATGATATATAGGAATTTTGCTAGCAGGGAAAAAGGACGTGATTGTCCCTCTGTATAAGGCAATGGTCAGGCCACGCCTTGAGTACTGCGTACAGGTCTGGAGGCCTCATTTTAGGAAGGATGTAGATTTACTTGAGCGTGTACAGAGAAGGGCAACACGATTGGTGAGAGGAATGAAGGGATCCTCTTACCAAGAGAGGCTTAAGTTCTGCAAATTGCAGTGGATGGAAACTAGGCACCTGCGCGGTGATCTCATTGAGGTGTATAAGGCCTTGAATGGGTTGAGCACGCTGAATTCTGATGGGATCCTTCCACTTGTTCAGATTACGAACCTAAGGGGGCATAAATTCAATTTAAGAAAGGACAGATGTAGAATAGATGTGCGGAAATTTGCCTTTAGCCAGCGGGTGGTTGACAGCTGGAACACACTTCCATCTGACGTAGCCCAGTGGTCAGGAGCGAGAGTGCATAGCACGCGTTCCTTGAGTGGACCGGGGTTCAAGCCCGTGACTACTAAATACGATAAATATTTGTATTGACGATTTATTGTAAACTCTACTGACTTGGTTGTCGTGCCGGAGTATAAACAGAAAATTTATTTATTTATTTATTTATTTATCTGTCGTTGTGGAAGTTGATAGGTTAAATAAATTTAAGGAGGAACTGGACAGGCATTTGGAGGGAATGGTGTGATTTTTTTTTTTTTTTTTGGCCAATGCTGCATAAGCTCTTACAATTGCTTTCTTGCATCACATGCCACTACTACTACTAAAGCCTTGAGCCATGTGCCTGCCTCTGCTCATCCTTGCAAACACTCCTGAGAAGCGAAGGGCTGGGGAATGTTTCGACTTAATAGATCAAATGTGCCTCACACGCGGTGTAAATATCTTGTGTGCTGCTATCGCAATCAGCTACATCAGCTCATTGCAGGAATCACATAATCAGTTCTTTGATCCTTTGTTAATCTACACTTCCGATGTGACACATTAGGTGTCGGGATGTCTAATATTGTCACAGAACACGGTTACACCTCCAAAGGACTGGCGCAGCGACTCGAAATACGATTAGAACGAAAACACGCGGCTGTGTCCTTCGTTCACCACGGCCCATGCA
Source organism: Mastigoproctus giganteus (assembly GCF_048544385.1). Lineage (NCBI taxonomy): Eukaryota > Metazoa > Arthropoda > Arachnida > Uropygi > Thelyphonidae > Mastigoproctus > Mastigoproctus giganteus. Next base: position 113,254,372 of record NC_143588.1, read on the forward strand.
GCTCAACGATGCATACCAGAGAGAGTTGGGTGAATGAAGTGGTGCCCTCTAGCGGTCATCAAGTAGCAGTAGCCGATTTTACTGCTTGTTGGCTGGTAGTCAGTTTTGGAGCCTCTAGCGGTTCAAATATTAATTGCATTATTATTATTATTATTATAATTATTATCTATATGGTGAAAGGAAACCTGAGGAGCCATGTCCAGTGAGGAGGTAGGTAGCATAGAGTCCTGGTGAAAACCGGACAGGTGTGATACATATATAAATATGTCTTTTACGTATAAAACACTTGGCTTACTCCGTCATACCTCTACATAAGAAAGCGTGCGCGGAGGCTGGCGAGGGACAAAGCGAGAAGGGGGCGAAGCCCCCTAGTATATATTATGAAGCTTCTTTTTTGAAAAATAATAATCATGAAAAACAAATTACAATAATAAAATTATTCTAATCATAACAATTGGTGAAAAATATGTTGTTAATGTTATTATTGCTTTCTAAAAAAAAAATCAAAATTAACTTTAATTACTTCGGAATTTAATTAAAATTATTAATTAATTTGAATTTCAATTAATGTACTTGGATTTTAAATACGCTATAATGAATTATGATATTTAAGAATATTATCAAAATTGGGTCGGGTGCGTTTATCGGTTTGCTTAAATAATAATTCAGTTACTTTGTTTCGAACCGAGACCACCACAACAGACACCAAGCTGGAGCAACTGTTCCCATATGCCTGATACAGCTATAATTCAAACAAACAGCTTATTCAGAACATGCTTGGTTTTGGGAGACTTCCCAGGGGCATTGGTCCATGCCAACCAGCGCTTCCACGGGTGGCGAGTAATGGAACGGGCCTCAATGCGGGCTTGCTGTGAATAAACAATCGCGGACAATGGTACTTGGCATTCATCACCAGGAAGTGATGGAGGAGACTGTGGCAGGTCTACAGTATCTCTGTGAAAAGCCTCATAATGCCTATGACGATGGATGTGACATGGCGAGGGTTGTCCGCCATCAAATAAGCCAACAACCAGCTCGATGCTCGGGCAGCAGCAACGTTCTTCGTGACCAGAGGAAGAGCACAGAAGTGACAACGGTGGAATGGAAAAGCATCGGATGGAGGATCAGAAGTCTGAGTAACGGCTGCTACACCCAACCGCATAGAGGGCCATTACTGGTAACGAAGGCAGTGGGAAACCACCAAGTAAATCTATCTATCTATCTCATCCTTCGAAGAAGGAACTTATACTGCACGCTTTGTTAAAACCATATATGTGTACTGATTGATATTTTAATTCTCTTATAGGAATGTTTTTCGGAAGAATATAGACTATTTCCTGCTTCTTGAAGTTGTCAGCTGAAAATGAAAGAAATTGAGAGTAAGCTATTTTGGTGTTCCAATTTTCATTTCAATCTTTTCAATTAGTGTTCAATGTTTCTCACTACTGCAATGTTACTTGAAAACTTTCTTCATTTTTTGTTATATATATGCACTGTAGAGATAATTCTATAATTAATGATTTTCAAATTTAATAGCAAATAACGTGACACCCGTACACATAATGAACTCGCCGTCGTCTACCAATCCATAAATAAGATATCTTATTCCTAATAACTACAAGTCGGCGCTTACCAATGACATTCTTTTGGTTTCTTATTAGAATTGTTAAAGTTTCTACCGTCCTTCATAAATTTGTTATTAAGTCTGTATTCACTAATTCAAATGATAAATCATTTTACATGCTCCAGTCTTGTAAAGCGGTTTATATATGTTGAGAGCCTGCAAGGTGAACAATAGAATCAGATAAGCAACGAAACAATAGAACCGCCTCATTAACTTAATATTAATAGAGAGAGAGATTTAAATAATATCATTATGTCATTAGTAGGTAAAATAAAACACATAAAGGAGAGAGACAGGCAGAGAGAGAGAGAGAGTCATAAATAATATCATAATGTCATTAATAAGTAAAATGAAATATAGAAGAGACAGACAGACAAAGCGAGATGAGAGACAGACAGAGACGTAAATAATATCATTATGTCATTAGTACATAAAATAAAATAGAGTGAGACAAGCAGAGAGAGAGAATGAAATGCAAACGTTTACTTTAGAACATCACTTACATTCTAGATCGATGACTTGAAAAGTCTTCTAGGATTAGGCTTTTTACAAAAATGAAATTTATACTGTCTAATATTTTTCTTTGATTATTTCCGTTGAAATCACAATTTACAAACTGCAACGATTCAATTCTTTGAGAACGCAATATAAAAATAAACTCTCGAAGTAGTTGTTCCGAATACACCCTTCTATTTCTAAAATCTTTGCATTATTTATGGTCATTGTATTTATTGAGCATGTACTATTTACAACTGCTAACAGCTTGCGGAGTAATCACCAGCTTTAAAGCTAATTCGTATAATCGATAATATTGACCATATCTGAAAGGGAAAAAATATATATTTAATGTGCATTACATTTCAGTAGTTCTAACAAATAGTAATACTTGCTAATTAAAAAAAAGAAGAAACGAAGAAAGAGAACATTTCGTTTCAGCGCATGGCAACAAACAGAAATATCCAACTACAATACACGAATATGAAGAATGTACGAAGAATATAAATAACTGCCACATTTCTATTTCGTCTAATTTTTTGACAGAAGTATTTATTAGTTATCTTAATTTATTCTTTTAAGTGGCCATCTAATAGCCACTTGTACATTACCTATGTTCTTTTCTTTCTCCCCTTGTTGGTGCAGGTTGGGCTTCCTTCCCGGCTAGGGGAATCTTTCTTTCAAAATTACAACCCTTCGGGTTTCAAAATTTTACCTCTTCCAGCTTTCTCGCTTGTTAGATATTCCAACTAGTGTTTTCTTCTTTTCTATTTCTTCTTTTTCCTGAGAGAGTGTTTTGCTCTCTTTTCAAATGAACAAATGAAACCGGGATTGGATTTCATTTGTTCGAATCCCACTTAGTGTAGTTCAGATAGTTCAATATACACCGATAATGCTAGGTGAACGGTCGCACCGTTTTCTGCTCTGCTGAACGGAAGTTAAAAATAATGATATTTTCAACGACCAGATGTCCATTTGATCCTTGTGCCAACACGCGTCTAAATACAGCCATATCGTGGATGATAGTCGTTCAGGTAAACACGTATCTGATATTATTATCATGTTTGAATGCTCCTTATGACGAGTGGCACTCGCATATCCTGCAAAACTTCTGTTAACTGCACTTATCCTCGGTAATCCTAGCGTACGGCGATCGTAGCATTGTCTCTACTGAGGGAAGAACACCTGTCCGCGCCTCAACGCCTTGAGCAGTGCCTGACGGAACTGATGCTATTAACCCTATACGAAATTGAAAGCCCACAAACAATAGTGACCTTCCTTCTTTGTGTCTGCTCTAAAAGAATTATGTGGAAGTCACTGTAAAAGAATTCGGATCAACGTTAAAATCTGCTACCTTCAAAAAGTAACAGTGCAATAAGCAATGTGCAGGTGGAAGATTGAATAACACGTGTCAGGCCTGTCTGAAGAAGGTCAAACATATAGTAATATGCAATAGTGATTGCGGCCGCTCCTTAAGCGGAAACTGCTCTGGACGGTCACAAATCTTTAAAATGTCAAAGTCAGCTAAAGAGCGTTACGTTTGTGCTCATTGCCGGAGGGTATCCCCAAGGAACTCTGAAGTCTCTTCAGAGAAAGCCGGTTCGTCGTCACAAGACGTGAATCCAGTTCAGAAACCGGAGGGCACACAGCCAGCTACTTCGACAACTGATTCTGAAAGTGCCACTCCGTTCCTCGGACTAATTGACTCTGAGGATACTCCCAGCGAAACCAGTAACGCTAAAGAGATTCCCACGACCAAGCGCACCATCGGAACACAGCACGATCTCAATCCAACCTCTCACGTCAGCACTGCCTCAGACTGAATGAACCCACGCACCCGAGGCCGCCGCGTTGATTTGGACGGCAAGGAGTGTCAGCATGTACCCTGATGCGGAGGTCACAACGGAAACGAATAGGCAGTATTCAGTAGGGCTGCGAAATAAAAACCCTCCCGTTTGTTCCACCCAACCTCATATAACTGACGAGTTCCTGTTGCCAATGTTGAGTAACTTCAAGGCTGCGCTACTAAAACAATCGGAGTTTGATACATTCTACGATAAGCGTTACGAGCTCTTTTCTAGCAAAATTCGTGAGGATGTGAAACGCAGCATAAGTCACTCTATTCCTGCCTCACAGTGCTGTGGAAAAGATGCAGAAACCCATCACTACACAGAAAAGATATCGCATTCCCATGCAAAAGGCAATAATATACCTGCAATGCGGTTCTCAACTGACACGTCAAATGAAAAGGTAAAAATTCCACCGAGTGAGCATTCCACGTCCCTTCCAACCAGCTGTGGCACAGCCATTATGAGTGCCTCACAACCTATACACGTGCACAATTCATGCAGTCGTGAAGAAAGTCAGAAATGATGCCATCGGTACACACGAGCATTGCACCAAGAAGTGACATCAGCCATCATACGGAACCGCTAGTTCACGATGCTGAAATTCGTCCTAATAAAAAGGCCATCAGAACAACATGGGCAGGGATTGTGGCTAGATCTCAGCCCCATCCCACTCACAACACTCCATCCCCAAGGGTCAAACAGTCACAAGAACCAGGTGCGCGAATGCAAAATGCATGTGTAACACGCACGTCAAATTCTTCTAGGCTCAGACCCATGGTGCCACATCCCAACAAAACATCTAAGAATTTCTTCATTTCCAGGCTGCATCCCCTAGCAATTCCTAAACAGGTAGTTAACGTCCTCCTTCAAGACCTCTACGTCAGCGCGGAAGTCACTAAGCTACCTACCAAGAGCAATAATTACGCTTCATTCAAGTTATCCTGTGAAGCAGCTTTCCTCGAAGCTATCAGTAACCCTCTTCCTGCCCGATTGGTGTTATTGTCCGACCGTTCTACCCAAGCAACAGCGTCAGAAGGAGAAACATCGCGGAGCACGCATCGGACACGCGACTAAATGGAAGCTGACTCAAGATCCAGGCTCTACATTGGTCGCGCCCCATACACAAAACAAGACAGTCGGTTCAACCATCGCAATAGACAACAGCCCCATTTTATCCCATAGCCTAAATTCTCCGAGCAAGCAAGACAAGCTACGCTGGCCGATCCCAGCGGTGATCACAAGTAGACACCCACGACCTCGTGTAGTACTTCCTCCTTCGAGGTCCAAAAATTTAATTCAAGTGCTCTAACACCGTAAGTATAATGTATCAGAACGTTAGGAGCTTGCGAAATAAAATGGAGACTACGGAGCAAATGCTAGCAGCATTTGCTCCGTATCTACGCAAAATTAATTATTCCTACTCGGGGACCACCTGCCCGAAAAAAACGTGCAAACCGCCGTCATTGTCAGCCCCAAGCTCCTTAACATCGAAAAATGCCTGCAAGCTGCCATGCCTTCAAGGACATGCCTTATACCTTGGCATGTCCTTAAAACGTGCGACGTTCCGCTTGCGATAACACTATTAACTGGGTAAACACCATTGTACAATATTCCGCATCAAAGAAGATAAGGATCTCATCTTACTCCCGAGTCTGGTGGAATCCAACTGTTTGTTATTCGGTTTTTAAGAAGCATCAGCAACTAAGGCCGTATTGCTCCGGGAATATGCAGTGGTCATTCCCTGACCTTTCCGCATCCTCCGTATTTGGCGGTGACGGGCTCGAACTCCGGTCTAATCAAGAAGCGTGTACTGCTCCTTCCCACCTGGCTACGGAGGCGCCGAATCCAACGGTACACATGGCCTTCCTGTTAAAGCAACAGCTACACCAGATCTGGAAAAGAACTCAGATTTCCGACCGGATATCTTATTCAAGAGTAAGAGCGCAATTTAATAGGGATAAATCACGAGCAATAACAGAACACCTGGGCGCCGAACTTCAAAAAGGGAAAAATCCCATACCGCTTCAGGTCCCATAGCTTTCCGAGTCAGCTGGATCCAACTCAATGGTTAGATCATATTACCAGATTCAATACGTGCGCAGATCAACTAAACTCTTTTATGTCCCGACAATGAATTCAATGAATTACAATAAGACATCTTGCATTCCATCACAATCTCTACACACCAGCTGATAGCAGCGATAAACTCCCTTCCAGCGACAGCAACCGCAGGGGCCGACAAAGTGCCGCAATTCACGGTAAAATGCCTCAGTCCGTTCATCCTCCAACCACTCAAGTCCATCTTCAATGGAATTCTAACAACAAGAAATTTTCCTAAAGCCTGGGACAACTACCTTGTCAGACTACATCCAAAAGTTTGAAACCCCACTCTGCCCAGGCACTTTCTGCCGATATCCTCAACGCTCCTAAAAATCCTGGAAAAATCTATGCTGCCCACCTTAAGCAGATTCTTGGAGATAGGCCGCCACAGGTCTACTACACAATTCGAAACCGATCCACAGTGACGAACCTCCTTGCAACCACACGTAATATATTGTCCGCCTTTGAACAGCAAGAGGAACTCGCAATCACGTACCTGGATATTGAAGCTGCCTTTGACACCATCATCGTTTCGGTGCTCCTCCGCTTACTAGAACACCTTTATCTAATCCAAGGTAATATCCTCTGGTTCATAGTATCACTCCTCTATGATAGGGTACTGCAAGTCGACGCCTATGGACAATCGCACAAGAAAGCAATTTCTGCCGGTGTTCCGCAAGGAGGAGTCCTATCTGCCTTATTATTTACAGCCATCATTGCGCCTCTTGTCCGTAACAATGAGAAAATCATCACCTATGCAGATGATATAAAAATTCTAACGCCTATTGCTTCCAACAATCACCTTGAAGCTACAGCAAGCATTAATGATAGTCTCATCAACGTCGCCTCTTACCTCAAACAGTGTGGACTCTCGATCAACCCATAAAAAACAAAACTACTGGTGTTCTCTCTCAGACCAACCCCTACAATAATAGCCCCAACACTCGACAGAACTGTAATATCTGCCACTCCTACACATGTGGATTTGGGAATCGTATTTGACCCAAAACTCCGGTTTCACGCTCATGTAGACAAGATCACTTCCAGAGCAGCCTCTCTCCGATGGCTAGCTAAACAACAACTAATTTATGTTAAGGAGCCTCGTGTAACTAAGAAATTCATCAGAACAGTAATCTATTCTCCACTCCTCTATGCTGCTGAAGTGTGGGCATCAGCAGCTACTACAACGAAGAAACCAATCCTTGCTGCAGAATTCTGGCCACTTAAATGGGCTAACCAGAAAGGTTGTCTACCACCCCAGGACAGAACTATAGCCTTAGCTAGCTCACTGGGGATGCAGCGACTGCCTGATATCGTTGAAATACAACAACTGATAGCTACAGTTAAAATGATCACGGGCCAGATCTCAACACCGTCCATTTGGGATTCGTGTTACTGGCGAATACCCAAGCCAGAACTTCGGTCAACCCCGATGCTCGAGGAATCGGAGGCTTCATATCTCAGACTGCTTCCTCTCAAACCAAATGCTACCAGAAGTACAGCACCTCGACGCTGACTTGCAGAGGTTTTCAGCAATAAAACCTACAGGAAAGAAGTGTTAGCAGCTCGCTCCAATCCCATAATCGAATAAGAACAAGTTCGTGCGCCATCCACACCATTTGCCAAGCTCTCCTGTGCCACAAAATTTGTTTGACAGAGAAGTGCCATTCGTGTATATTAGATATTTTTATTGTAAATATAACCTTACGACGTCACTTGTAAATATAGTTAATACTGTGTAAAGTGAGAAAGTGTAATGATATGTTTACACGTTACATTTTTAATTTCAGAATGCGCATTATCCATTATATATCCTGATGTGAGCATTATCTATTATCCATGCATTTTCTATTATTATCCATTATTATCTATTCTGGTGTGAGCCCCTGGCCGTTGGCCGTGACGGGACAATTGCAACTTCACTTAAATCTAAATATGTACATTGTATTCATTTAGTTGCAATAAAGATTTTCTCTCTCTCTTCCTGCAGAGCCTCCACGTGGCTAGGAACGACAGTCGGGACGCAGGCAGCTTGCTCCCTGCGGCCCAGCTGCTAAGACTCCAGGGCAGGCAAACAACAACCATCACAACACACATACACTTGCCGTCTAAAAGTAACCTACAGATGCTACAGCGGTACATAGGGATAACCGTGGAGGCCGCAATCAATACAAGAATACCGTGTAATTGCGGCCTTCACTAGATAGTATGATATCACATTTAAAGTTTTGCTTCTTGATAGCTATATTTTCCAATAATAATACATGAAAACTTAGATGTTTATTGGTTTGTTTAGCATATTTAAAACTCTTGGCATTGCTGTTGGGAAGAGCATACTGTATACTAATTTTGTGTACAATATATACAGGGTGTTTCAGTTAAACGTTTCAGAACTTCTAAGAGGGGTAGGGTACATCCTGACAACTCGAAATCATATAGCAACGTGGGGTCGGAAATGCTTTCCTGAAGCGGTGTTGTACACAGAAGCACCATAAAGAAAAGAGACCGTAAGTGAGAAATCGTTTTAATAATACATGAAAAGAAGCAAAAGGTACATGGATTAAAGTAAGTGTTCGAAGTTTCTTCCACGGGCTACAATGCACGCCTCACATCTCCGACGCATGGACATCCGAACATTCTGGAATACTCCAGGCGAATTTCGAATTTCTTCGGCAGCTACTGCGATTCTTGCAACCAGCTCCTCAGCATTGTCAACAGGGGTGTCATAAACTAGCGATTTCATATGACCCCAGAAATAAAAATCAAGACATGATAGGTCGGGTGACCGAGCAGGCCAACGCACAGGACCACCACGTCCGATCCACTGTTGACCAAATGTGACATCCAGGTAGTTACGAACATCTCCGCTATAATGGGCAGGGGCTCCATCGTGTTGGAACCACATTGTCTGTTGCGTCGATGCAGAAATCTGTTCATCTCTCAAAAGTTGTGGCAATACTTGCTGCAGAAAGATCAAGTAGATAGGTCCGGTTAGACGACACGGTAACAGGTAAGGTCCGATGAGGTGATCTCCCATAATACCGGCCCATACATTGACCGAAAATCGAATCTGTGCTGCACGACGTCGTATTGCATGCGGGTTCTCGACCGCCCAGATATGGTCGTTATGCGTGTTGAAAATTCCTTCCCTTGTGAAGGATGCCTCATCGGAAAACAACACTTCAGCAGGAAAAAGGGGATTTGTAGCACATTTTCCAAGGTACCACTGTGCGAAAGCAATACGAGGTGCATAATCCTCCGGTTGCTGTGTCTGGACACGCTGCACGTGAAACGGATGCATGTCTTGTTCTCGGAGAATCCTCCAGACGCTGCAATGGGAAACCCCGACTGCGTTTGCTAGACTTCGTGTACTCTTTCTTGGATTCCCCTGTACATGCTGCAGCACATTCTGTTCGACGGCTGGAGTCCGTGCTGTTCTTACCCTATCCTTGTCAGCTCTTTCAAATGAACCTCTCTCAGCTAACCTCTGGTGCAGTCTTGCAAAGAAATTATGACTGGGAATACGCCTCGTCGGATATCGTTCCGCGTACAAACGCTGTGCGGCTGGCCCACTACAATTTGCAGCCCCGTTCGCCAAATGCATATCGGCTAACTCTGCGTTCGTGTAATCATCCATCCTACTAACTTGGCGTTCTTGTTCAAGAAATTCGAAATTCGCCTGGAGTATTCCAGAATGTTCGGATGTCCATGCGTCGGAGATGTGAGGCGTGCATTGTAGCCCGTGGAAGAAACTTCGAACACTTACTTTAATCCATGTACCTTTTGCTTCTTTTCATGTATTAATAAAACGATTTCTCACTTACGGTCTCTTTTCTTTATGGTGCTTCTGTGTACAACACCGCTTCAGGAAAGCATTTCCGACCCCACGTTGCTATATGATTTCGAGTTGTCAGGATGCACCCTACCCCTCTTAGAAGTTCTGAAACGTTTAACTCAAACACCCTGTATATATAAAAGTATATAAGAAGAGTCATATTGTGAGCCTAGCTATATCCAATGGGCTCTTTCATTAAGTCCGAGAGATTAAATGTGCACTGTTCTCAATTCTCCTTACCCGATTTCGCTAGACGAATTCTACGTTCAAAACAAATGTTACTCAAGTTCTACTACGATAATAAATAAATAAATAAACTTTCTGTTTATATTCAGGGACGACCACACGGTCGCAGGAGTTCACAAGATAGGGAGAATACAAGAACCAGCACCGTATTTAACAGTCACAGGCTTCAACCCCGGTCACCCCATGCATCTACGGGTCTGACCATTCCTTGTTGTTATTTTAAATTCTGTTTGTGCGAAACTCATTCCCGTGGCTGAGTCAGCTCTATTTCATCGCATATTCCATTCTACTGAAAAAATAATCCACGTTTTTGTCGGATAACCTCTTTAACAAAACAAGAACATCACGAGATACGATATTTGAATTTCTCTCCAGTTAACTCGGATTAATTATTTCCATAATTTTCAAATCCGAGAAAACTCGGACTCACTTTGTTCAACTGAGGGGGGGGGGGCGGAATAGATGCTTGCTTGGTGAGTGGCATGGGGTCAGATTGTCTTCTATTGAAAAAATCTGATCTATATGCTTTTAAATATAGCGGATGAAACAGGTGTGGTTTCAGATCTCGGAAAGTTAAGAAGTTTGGATTAATTCGAAACGAAGAACGTGCGCACACGTGTTCATTTTGAACACTAATCTCGATGAACATCTTCATCTTTCTTGCCATTTTACCCTTCACAGAACACGGTCACATTTTTCGCAGATAAACGGTCTGTCAGGTACAGATAATGAAGATTTGTACAGACCGTGATGAAAGAAATCGGTTGCAGGAATTTATTTATTTATTAAAATTAATACACAAATCCAGTTCACTGCATTGAAAGCGATTACTCTCTTTCGAATCTTGATCAAATTTAGAAAACTATTTTTAAGAAATTCGTGGCCTGCTTCGTGGAAATCATTAACTTGACTGCGATTTAACATTTAAATGTGTATCATTCATTGATTTGAATTTTATCACATTTTAATTTACTTCTTTCATTACCTCTTATGCATACGCACTTGAGAATTCGTTCCCTGAGTGTTTTACACACAAAATTAGAAATATGCTATTCTTTCAAATTAATACTACAAGTACTGATACCACAAGAAAATTAGGATCCGATGCTACAGAGAGTGGAAGAAATTCGTAGCAGAATTGGAGCAGAGTCGAAAGAAACCTTTGGCAAATCAGTTGAAAGAATAATTCATCGCAATTTGGGTAAAAATGAAGGGCGAAGTTGGTTCGATACGACAGAAAGATATTCATTGGTGGGTAACGCGACCCTTGTAAGGGTGTGAGCGACCCCAAGTCCGTACCAATGGAACACACTCCATGCCATGAAACCACCTCCAACCGCTTGAATGATGAACAAAAGTCAGTCTGGATTCATGAAGTTCACGCCATACTTTCACCTAACCATTTGTGCAAAAAAGAAAAAAAAAAATTCGCAGACCACATATTTTTCCACTGTTCCTCGGTCCATTCTTCCCACTGGCAACACCACCCCAGTCGAATCATTCGATTTTTTAAAGAAAGAATTGGTTTTCAAATTGATACACGACTAAGAGATCCCAGATTCTTCAATTGCCACCACATAGTTGGTTGGAAATGGGTCTTTCCTTTATTGAGTTGGATCACTTGCTGTACACGAGACCTCCTCTTCTGATGAACAATATGATTTAATTTCCTGTGGGATTGTTATTGGAGTACCGACTATCTGCTGCATTCCTTCCTTTTAGAGCTTTATTCTTCTTTCTTCTTTTACTCGTTTATACTTTTGAGATTGTTACTTTCGACACACCAATGATTTCCTTTGTTTTCTTAATTTTGACTCGTGTTACACGTGCTCCAACAATAACACCTTTCTGAAAATCGAAAAGATCCCTTGTCTTTCCCATGACCAGATCAACTTGCAAATTGTGCAAGGCATGAGTAGCCCTACCACAACACTCTCTGCAACCACTTATGGAGAAAAAGCCGCGATGTGTATGGGCCAAAAGGTGGCAACACGAAGTATTAGGTTGGGGTTGCTAATGCAATGTCAACTTGTTGGAAGTAAGGCCAATTCTGTTAACATTTGTAAAATTAAGATTAGATGAAAATTCAAACTGGCTAGCCAAAGTGTTGTGGACGGATGGGCTAATTGCTACCTTAATGACATTATTAACGCTGTCAGATTTGTTAGCTGGACAAGGATCTGTTTTCTCTCCTTACTTAATTTGAGACTTCTCTCCATTTGGAAAACAAACTGTATGATCCAACGTTGCGGAATATTTTTGATTGTTACGTATTTCTTTTAGGAAGGAGTTAAGTGTCTTCAAGACCGTTACTGGAAGTGGAGAAAGGTGCTCTATCAATTTCTTTCGTCAATGCCCTTGACGAAAAAATTGTCTTCGCCCTTGAAAGAAGAACATAATTTTTAATGCAAATGAACGATGGTACCATTCTAGTATATCCTGAAGCGATATTCCATGCATCCTTTGTTCATATAGTGCGCGATTGCCAGATATAATTTTACAAATTGTTAACCACGAGAATGTATTTTATTTAAATATTCTGTCAAGAGAAAAGCAGCCAAAATTTAGGTAGATCTGGAATTAATATACTAAAAACCAGATTTCAAGTTGATCCCTTGAATCGTACTCGACAAAGAGAAGGTTTTTTTTTTTTTTTCTTTTTTTTTTGCATTAGATACCAAGGCCAGATTTGTGAGTATTACTTTTAAAACTCAAATTCATAATGGCTTCAGCAGTAGTTTATAAAACTTTATAGGTTAATATATTATTATCGATGTAAAGGAATTTGAGATGATTCGTATTTCGAGATCACTCCATGAGAGATAAACGGATTCCAGAAGTGGTGGGGGAAATAAGCGAAGAAGAAAGAAATGCAGAAGGGATTCTTCCCTGAGGTATGTGAATGGAGATAGAGTTCCCTAACAATCTTCATAGGAAAAATTTAGAAGGCAGTTAAGTGATCAAGCTCTTAGAAAGAAGAGAATTTGTTTGTGGTCCCACAGAAGTTCTCAAGTAGAAAAATGAGTCTCTCGATGTTAACTGAATCAAAAGTAGACCGTATATGAAGGTAGCTAGACTATACGTAGCCGGTCTTTATGTTAAAACATATTGGTATTATGCAAAGAGGTTGATAACTGATTTATTTTGATATTTACCATATTAAATAATATTAAGATTGGGAATAAATTTCACAAAGTATTGAAAGAAGGAGGCAAAGAAAGAAAAAATGGGCAACTTAAGTTAAATAGAAATCTATGGACTTTAAAACATTCCAATCTGTTTTTGGTTTGAAATTAATCGTTTAACCGTTGTCGGAACTATTTTATATTTCTACTTTTTTCTTTACAGGGTATAAGTTCCGATGCGAGTCACATTCCTTTAGATGTTACCTACCTCCCTAAACGATTGTACCAATATTTTTGAGACACCCTGTATATGTTCTTATATGTACAATGGAAATTAATAATTTAATAAACTTTTAAAATTAATTTTAGAAACATTACAAAGGATATATAACAATTTATGAAGTATTATTTAATTCCATATGCCAGCATCTTTAAAACTCTTTTGAAATTTGGAACATTTTTATCTGGTTAAGTACCGTTTATCCTTCATGTTCATAACAGGACAGCTTTTCCTGCACAACGAGTTACACTGGTATTGAACTACTTCCAAAAGTACCACAACTTTCTGGAATTCTAGATCGAAAAAATTCTCAAGAAGGAAGATAATTTTTTCTCTATTGGTATATACAGCAGAATGAACTGAATCTCATTATCTGAGTAGATTAATGGACATCTTTTTCAATGTTTAAAAAGAAAGGGTTGAATTTCATGTAAAAATAATTCTTCAAATATGCAACAATCAAGACGCCATAACAATATTAGCGAGCACTAAAAATATAGTGCGACGCTAAAACAATTATGGTTGTATACCCTTGGTTACTCTGATACAGGTCATCTATAAGCCACAGCCAGACTTGAAATTTCTGACACCCTGCTTTGCAGGATGCTGCATGTTCCAATAGAATTAATGTAACCACTTTCACCTCTGCTGTGGTTTGTCCCGCACGCTGTTTCTCTTCTAGCGTGTGCGCTTATCTGTGCTGCTGGTTTTAGCTTGCCATCAATCGAAGCTCTCTGTGAATTCTACAACTGTCGGTAACAAGACGCGCTAATATGTGTATCCAGAAAACCTGGGTTTCATATGAAAGTCAGGTAGTTCGGATTAGGACAAAATCTTGCACCTCAAGATTCACTCAAATTGACACTGAGAGCAAGCTGGCAGCATCAAAAATTCCGTTGTGATTTCACGCAAAAATCTTTCTTTGTAATTGAATCTTTGAGCGTCGCTTTACTACAGTTAATAATCAATGATCTACTCGGTGTAGCAGAAAATTTTCACTAGGCAAAATGATCAACAAAACAAAATTTATTACACATATTGAGCATACAAATAGCTACAAAGAACCGGTCAAAGTATTAGCATAATTGGCAATTGACTGATTGGGAACTAACTGAATACAGGAATAATCTGGCTGCTAATAGTATTACAATTTTACAGTGTTCTTCGTGGTGGCACTTCCACCATTACTCTCACAGTATTCACATGGCTCCAGTCGGTCATACCACACAACTTTTCTACTCTTAGAATAAGGTTATAAGTCAGCTTAACAATCACAATTATTATTTTGAACAACTCGGTTGATAGATCTTATTACCTGTTAAATTCCAATTACTAAAAGTAGATAAACAATTGTGAGAAGGTGTCTATGAGAAGAGAGTTCTGTGGGTACGGATGAATTAAAGGAGGTGTGGCGAGTAAGATTAACTTTGAATAGTCAGGTTTGAATTGTTCTAAAAAAGGTTAGTCAACTTACCAACAAATTGTCGTTCTGCTTCTGGATTCAACTCTTCGCTCCATAAGTACAACTTTGGGGTGGGGGTATTTGTTCAGTCTACAGCATATGCTATCTTTTTCGATTTTCTTTATCTGCTGTTCTTCAAGGCTCTCCTGACTACACTCAGCTCTAGAAAACTCTTCAACTCTGTGATCTCTTGAATCTCATATACAACTGCCGCAAAGTTTCTGGCATCTCCTCTCTGACTCTGAAAACAAACGAATCTCTCTCAAGTGTCAACCTAAAATCCCTTTTAACTCCGAATCTTTCGAAATCTACCTCAAAGACTGTTTTCTATCCCCCTTTTCATATATGTACCTCTGCATCCCCCTATCTCAGTTTCCCATGATCCGTTCAAATTTCAAGGGTTAAACATGTGGGGCAAAGAATTACGTTTAGGGACCGTAAACTTTTGTGATTTGACACTACTAAAAATGATATGTTATATGTAGAAGGAAAATCTGATATTTCTGTGGGGCAGTTTCTTTTGTTTTACAATCGTGGTAGCCGAACATAAATCGATACATTTTTAAGAACGGAATTTCGAAATGACAGTCGATGTGTTTATCGGATTCGACTGTGTAAGAAATCACGTCTCTTCTTCTGTTTACTCACCTTTCTCTGACAAAAGTCGCGTTCTCCCATGTCTTGTATGAAACGTTCACAAAAAATAAGGGACCTTTTCGGTGGTACCAGAAAAATTTTTTCAAATTACTGTTAAGAATTGGTTTCAACCTGAATAAAATCGTGAACGAAAATGCAGGGAGCAGCACAGAAGTAAAAGTGTAAAAATGTGGTTTCTAATTATAACAGTATTTGTAGAACTAACACTAAAAGTAACAGCACAGTTATCAGTAGTAAAACTAAGAAAGATAATAAATGACCATTTTGTCACGAATTGGAAAACAGAAAAAGCATCCAGATAGACAACACCAATCCTCAAAAACAACAAATAAAGATTTTAGTAAAATTTATTCAAGTTTAAGCATATATATAGGCATATATTTATATAAGCATATATAAGCATATATTTAAGCATATATTTTAGTAAAATTTATTCAAGTTTAAGCAAATTTATAAGCATATAAATTTTTAAAATACTGTATGGAAATAATCTCTAAATTTAAATTTATTTATTATAAATGTGTTACTTTGTAAAATTATTTAATTAAATTATTAAGTTTTTAAATGTATTTGTTATGTGTTAATTTTTAAAATTATTTAAATAAATTATTAATTTTTTAAATGATATATAATTTTGCAAATATAAAAATAATTAATATTTCAAATATTAAAATATTAAATTTAAATCTACATTAACTAATTGCAAAGAGTTCTTCTTCAGCCTTTCTTAGCCCTCGTGGCGTACAGTTAGTAGAATCGCGTCCCCCTCACACCGGCTGAAAAAAGACCTGAATTCGAAGATGTGAGGAAATTTTATTTACCTTTTACAAAACGTGGCTGAGTTGTCGGTCTCGGGAGTGGGCAGCATGGGTTTTTCTCCCGAAAACTCGGATTTTTCATCCAGAAAATCGGCCTCAGAACACGTAATTTACAGAGAGTATACAATCTCCCTTACACAACGATGCTCCTAAAATCCTACTACAAGAACAACACCAAAGCCTCTGTTATTATGCTCATTTCTTTTTAAATAAACACTAAAACTCGAATCTTATCTAAATATACTATTCTGAGCATTTAATTCACCGAATGGCAGTCTCACCGTACAACCATTCGAGTTTCAGTGAACTGCCGTTAAGCGGCAGGACAGTGCATATCCAACAATTAGCTTACACTGACACTGCAGTTTATAGCATGTCGTCTGCTAGTGCAAAACCGTCCTCAAAATGTTTTTTTTGTTCTCGGAATCTGAAGTCAGTTTGTGAATGTGACACTGCCTAAAAACGCAACATTGTTAGTTAACACGGAACAATTTTCAAAAAATAAAATCAAAGGAAAGTTGTAAGAATCTGAGACAACTTTTGTCGTGAATTGAGGAGAATTAAGAACAGTGCAAATTTAATCTCTGTGCGTTAATGAAAGAGCCCATTGGATATAGCTATGCTCATAATGTGACTCTTTTATATACTTTTATATATATAATTTACGCTTAACACGTTCCCCATCTTTCTGGCTATGATCCTCTTTCTGAGATATAACTTAATTAAAGTAATACAACATCATTTTTCCTCTAAGCTTTCAAATATAAAAATTAAATTCGCACTACTACCTCCTACTACCATTTATCTCATCTCTCTCTCTTATTCATTCCCATAATTTTATCCATTTAGCCATATTACTACTTTCTTTTTCCCTTCTTGATTATTTCTCATGAAATACCAACTTACTTTGTTTTCGCGACCTGCAGTGTTGACATGACAACAATAGCGTTCCATCTTCCACTATGACAGTGTGTTACTGCAACAAGATCTAGGAAAGTTAGGCAGATGGGCTGAGAAGTGGCAACTGAAATTTAACCTTGACAAATGCAAAGCACTTCATGTGAGTAGATGTAATCCAAGAGAAACGTATCAACTGGGTTGTACTGCACCTATAGTTGTAGAAAATGAAAAAGACCTGGGAGTAATTGGGCAGTCAGATATGAAGTTTTCTGAGCAGTGCCGGCAGGCTGCCAGAGCAGCTCAAGGGATCTTGTTAATGATAAACGGGAATTTTGTTAGCAGGGAAAAGGAGGTGATTGTCCCTCTGTATACGGCAATGGTCAGGCCACGCCTTCAATACTGCGTCCACGGCTGGAGGCCTCATTTTAGAAAGGATCTAGAGTTGCGTGAACGAGTACAGAGAAGGGTAACAAGACTGGTGAAGGGACCAAACGAGTGGTCTTACCAAGAGAGGCTTAAGGGCTGCAAATTGCAGCGGCTGGAGACTAGGCACTTGCGACGTGATCTGACTGAATTGTATAAGGCTTTGAATGTGTTCAGCACGCTGAATTCTGATGGGATCCTTCCACTTGTTCAGATTACGAACCCAAGTGGGCATAAATTCAAATTTAAGAAAGACAGATGGAGAATAGATGTGCGGAAATTTGTCCTTAGCCAGTGGGTAGTTGATTGCCGGAATAAACTTCCATCTGTCGTTGTGGAAGTTGATGGCTTAAATAAATTCAAGGAGGAAGTGGACAAACGTTTAGAGAGAATGGTTGTGTGAAATGTTTTTTTTTTTTTTTTGGCTGATGCTACATAAGTTCATACGCTTGCCTCCTTGTATCGGATGCCTCCATTACTCTATCTATTACACTTCCCAAAGAGCTCTGGTCATTCTTTCATGGAACTCTTTAGCATTTCTTCTCTCTTTGGTCAAAAATTTGATTACTGGACTTTGTTCGATTTGCTGAATATTCATTCTTCTTGAATCTATAATTTATTAATACATTTTATAAACCGCAACCACCCCTTCTACATCCTGGTTGGTCTGTTCCAAATAGAATATGAAGGAAGTTGATGAGGTCACGCAGAGACGAGTGAATTTATTGGCCGGGATTCATCGAGTTAACTCATTATTTGTGACGTCCCTGTCACAAAACACTGAGACACGCACGAGAGACAGAATACGAAACCCGGAGAATATAGCGCAACTGTCGACGGTGCGGGGTGTTGTTGATGAGTGCAAATGTTCGGAAACATTCACGTTTTCTACGCAGAGATTTGGATCTCTCACGTTATCATTTCCTCACCGAACTTTATCTTTTTTTTTCCGAAGGATTGTGAGTAAACTTGCTCCGTCCGCAATTTCCACTGTGCACTTCCTTTCATTTTTTTTGCACATGGGAGACTCCAAAGTCGCGTGCTGGGATTGAGTGACGAAGATTAGAAATATCGACTAGGGTAGAGTGGAAACGGGGGAAGAGATCACCAAGTTTGACTCTCTGTGAGGGATGAATTGATGCATATCCAACCCCATATTACTCTTCACCCTTCCCCTGTCTCTATGATGTTTTTCAGTTGTTGAATTAATCTCCCCGAAGAAAACCATACGATTTCTTTGTTTCGTTTAATTTATATTAAACAAACTGGTTGTAAAGAAAGATCAGTTATCCTTAATCACCCCTTCTGTGCTTACCGTAAAGATGAGACAGGAGTTACAAAATTCGAGAAAATTGTAATGATAATAATCAGTTAGAAAACAAGTATAATAAACGCTGAAAATGTACACTTTTCACTGCTTTGCAAACTAAAACAGACTTCATTTATGATTGCGAGACCATTCTTTTAGAAGTAGTTGAATACCAGTGCAACTCGTTGTGCAGGCAAAGTTGTCCTGTTATGAGCATAAAGGATTGTTTAATAAACAAGATACAAATGCAAAAGATTTTAAATCAGTTTTAATAGCACTGGGTTATGGAAGTAAATAATACGTTCTAAAATGTTATATATCCGGTGAATGTTTCTAAGTTTAATTTTAAAAGTTTATTAAATTATTAATTTCCATTTTACATATACAAAGATATACAAGATGTCTCAAAAATATTAGTACAAACGTTTAGGGGAGGTAGGTAACATCTAAAGAAATGTGAATCGCGTAGGAACCCATAATCGGAAACTTCACGGGAAAGTAGTAGCAGAGGCAGAAGAAGCAGAAATGACACAACACAGTAATTAGTGGCAAACATTTATTTGACATAATATTAACAATGGAGTACGAGATGGATGCTCGAATGATGTTACAACAGATGCTCGAAGGTTCCACCATGAGACGCGATGCATGCGTGACAACGACGCAGCATGGATTGGCGAACACTGTCGAACACACCTGGAGTTTCTTTGACAGTAGCAGCAGCGCAGACGAGTTTCGCCACAAGATCCATTTCTGTCTCCACAGGCGATTCATAGACGATAGATTTGAGGTCCTCACAGAAAGAAATCAAGGGTCGATAAAAAATTGAGCGTGGGGGCCGGGCAACGGGTCCACCACAGCCAATCCATCGACGCCCAAAACGCCTGTTCAAATAGTCACGAACACACCTTCGATAATGGGCAGGCGCCCCTCATGTTGAAACCAAATGTTGCATCTCACATTTACTGGCATATCGAAGTAAATGACCCATAATCGCACAAATTTTCATGCACACTCGCAAACACACGGTGCTCCGGTACATGTCTGGCTGGAAAGCGTTCTCCATAAATTTGTTGAGCGGCTCGTCCATTGCACTCTGCTAATCCATACACTAGCTGCATGTCTGCCAGCTCACAGTTCGTATATCGATGCATGATCTTCGTGCGGCGAATACTGCTTCAATGAGTAAACCAGAAAATTTCCCTCCCACGAATAGCGCCGTGTACCGACTTACGGTGACGTTTCCGGTTATGGTTTCCTACGCGATTCACATTCCTTTAGATGTTACCTACCTCCCCTAAACGTTTGTACCAATATTTTTGAGACACCCTGTATAATGGGATTATGACGTCTTTATCTCTCCTAGCAATTTTTCGATAAATCATCGATAGGATACCGCTGGCATTCCTTGCAAACTGTCTACAATTCTCAGACAACTTAGAGTCTCACCCTGTCGTAACACCCAAGTCCCTTTCCTCCAGTACTGGGTTCAGTTGAACTCCACCAAGTTATTTTGAATACGTTTTTTTGGGATTACTGTTTCCGAGGTGTAATACCTTACACTTTGTTGGATTAAAGCATAGCTGCCATTTTTCTGACCATCCCTGAAGTCTATCTAGGCTACTCTGTTGTTTGTTTGTTATTTGGTTTTTAGGAGCATTAGCAACTAAGGTCATATTGCCCCGTGGATATGCGGTGGTCATTCTCTGACCTTTCCGCATCCTCTGTATTTCGTGATCATGGGCTCGAACTCTGGTCTAATCAAGAAGCGTGTGCGAATCGCACTGCTGCTCCTGCCCACCTGGCTACGGAGGTACCAGGTCACTCTGAACAAGCTCTGCTTGGCAGCGATCATTAACCACTCTACCGATCTTTACATCATCTGCAAATTTAGACACCACGGACTCTATCCCTTCATCGATGTCATTTATGAAAATCGAAAAGAACAGTGGTCCTAATACTGATCCTTGGGGAATCCCATTTCTTACATCAACCCAATCTGGGGAATAACCATTTATCAGAACACTCTGCCTCCGGCCCTGAAGCCACCCATCTAAAGATTTTCCCACTGAATCCAACTTCTTCCAGCTTATAAAGCAACCGCTCGTGTGGGACTGAGTCAAAAGCTATGCTGAAATCTAAATAAACAATTTCGAAATTATTCCCAAAGTCCAGCTGTTGAGTGACCCTCTCAAATTAGCTAACCAGATTAGTTAAACATTATTTTCCCTTTACAAAACCTTGCTGAGTATCTTTCAGAATTCCATATCTAATTAAATGATCTTGAAATCGAACTTTGATGATTGCCTCCATGATTTTCCCTACTACTGAATTTAGACTAACCGGCCGGTAATTTCCCACTTCACTCTTAGAACCGCCTTTATGTATTGGACACACATTGGCACTTTTCCTATCCAACGGAATCTCTCCCGAGACCAGTGATGCGCTCATAATTAGCGCCAATGCACCCACTTGCCGCCTCCCTTAAGATTATAGGGTATGTGCCATCAACCCCAGGAGCCTTACTGGCCCGTAGATTCGAAAGTTTTTTTTTTTAAGTAAATGCGTGAAATTTCAACATCATTAATTACTTTTCTGTAAGTTCACTCCCAGAATTTCTCCTTGACGTGAAGGGCTTTTCTTCTGTAAATATCGATGCAAAGCAACTGTTGAGTTCATCTGCAACTTCAGCTGGGGTATCTAATGCTGTCTTCATGTCCATTGCATAAGGGTTTCTCGTTTTCTTCATTGCATTTATATATGTGATGAATTCCTTATCCACCCCGCTCTTTGCTCTCTTTGCCAGCGATTTCTCATAGTATGCGTTCGCCAGTGGAACCCTTTCTGTGGCATTTTTACTGATCAATATGTAGCTGTTATTCGCTTCTGTACTTTTCATTGCTCTCTTGCTCTTACATCTCGTATTTTTCTGGCGAGTAATGTGGCAACTTCTTTATTCATCCAATTCATAAATAATCCTCGTGGAGTATTTATTAATGGTATATACGCATCAAGGCTTCTGTGATTAATGTTTTAAAGGTATACCATAATTCAGTTGTATTCGCTGTCTGTGAGATTCTCCCCTGTGAATAGAGGCCATGTAGCACCTTCAGCCGTCGTAATTTCCTTGCCTGAAGTTATAACCCATTCTCTCTCTCTCTTCATCGTATAACGTGATCATTTTCTGTTCTTCTACTGTCAACCCTATTATGTCATACGGTTCATACCTGATGAAAGATGACGTCTAGAGAAACGTCTGAATCCGAGAAGGCTTTCGTCGTGCTCAGGCTGCTTTTGATAAGAAGCGTTAACCCTTCTATCGTTCCTAAAAACATTATACGTACCGTGCTGAAACTCGTCATCCCCTATCTCTTTCCCGATGGCCCCACGTTTCTGTAAGCCCCATTATGTCAGCGTTACTTGTTCGAATTCACTCATTCTTTTTGTTGTATTTATTTTATTATTTTTTGAAATGAGCGCGGAATGAAATTTCAGAAAAGTCGCGTTTAAAACTTTCGCGGATTGACTTTGAGAAAATTAGAAACATCGTTTCTTGGAAGGAGACTCTTCTCTGTCCACATCTTCCTTTTCTTTCTGCTACTGATAATCGTTCCCTCTTAATTTCTCTCATCTTCTCACTTTCTCTCTCTCATATTCCTTTCTTCCTCTGTTTTCCGTTTCATTCTACCTCTTTCTTTCTGTCGCTCCCTCTCATTCTTTCTAAATCTATGTCTCCTCATTCGTTCTTTCTCTCGTTTCCATCCTCTCTTTCTCTTATTTTCTTCCTTTTTCCTCATTTTGCTCGCATTTATTCGCATCCTTTCTCTTCTGTTTCTTTCCGTCTTTTTTTCTTCTTTCATTTTCTTTCTCTCCCTCTCCTTTTTTCTCTCGCTTTCTCTTTTACTTTCGTGTCTTTTTCTTATTTCTTTTCCTTCTCATTGTCTTAATTTTATTCTCAAGCATTTTAGTTCCTCGTGTTCATTTCTCCTCCCTTATCTGTCTCTCGGTCTTGATTTTTCTTCTCTTCCATTCTCTCTGCCTCTCTTTCTTCCCTTCCAAATCTCTCTCTCTCTCTCTCTCTCTCTCTCTCTCTCTATCTCTCTCTCTCTCTCTCTCTCTCTCTCTCTCTCTCTCTCTCTATCTCTCTCATTCCTCCATTCGTTCTTTATTCTGCCATTTTCTCTCTCATTCTTTCTTTTTCTTACACAGTCTACCCCTCTTTCTCTTTCTATCTCTGTCTTCCTCATTCTCTCTTTCTCTTCTTATCGTTCGCCTTTATTACGCAAATCTGAGTGAATAGTTTAGGGCTAAAGCCTCAGGATACGTAAGGAGTTAATTAAAGCGCAAGTTGGTGCAATTGCACCATTTCTGTACGCAGCCAATTACTTAAATAGTTTGAATTGGCACTTCGAACCAGTGCCATATGGGTATTGGCATCCACTGAGAATAAGTAAGAACAGTCATCTCCTATGGGGAAGCGTTACTTATTCGAGGTAATGCAATACCACGGCAACTCGTTTTGAAGGAATTCGCAATATGTTATATACAGGGGATCCTCGTTGTCCTACCATATTTGCTTCCAGAAAATTCCACTTAAAACGGAGACCAAATTTTCGTAATGTTTTTATTATTTAAATAAATGAAACTAGCCATAATATTTTAAGATTCTATATGTACGTACACCACAGACAAATCTTAAAAGAAAAACTACGGTAGTAGTGTGAGAGCATCATTTCTTCTGTATCTCCATTTGCTTTCATCCTTCACAACGAGTTGCCATATATTGCACTAGCTTGAATAAGTAACGCTTCCCTAATAGTTGTTGTTGCTTATTCTCGGTGGGCGCCAGCATCCAGACGGCACCGTTTCAAAGCTAGTTGGCTTTTCATCGGCGCGTGGGCAGTTACCGTGGTATCGCAAGTGAAGCGTTTCTTATTCGAAGTAGTGCAATACATTGGCAGCTCGTTGTGAAGGATGAGTAGATATTTCCACCGATATTGTATAGCAATGGTTATTATGTACTTGTACATATTAAAAAATGGACGAAGGAACTGAAAAATGGGAAAATTATTCAATTAGACATTTTTTATTATAAATGAAGATTGTTCTCACAGAAAAATATTCAAGTGCTTGGTCAATTTTCTCAAGGGAAAAAGCTTTAATTCTCAAATCTTCGTAACTGCGAGAACTCGGATAATGAATACACGGATACAGGGGACCTCCTGAACAGATGATTTAGAGGGTGGTGCAACTGTGTGCCCAGGTTTCCAACAGATGAAAGGATTGTAGGAGTCTCAGTTATTTCGACACTCTTACTGAATATTAGTCTATATTTTTAATGCTGAGAACACGAAGGTAGGTGGAGGCTATGATTCATATGTTAAAAACATTTAATGATATCTATTTTATGATTAAACACAAATATTGTTTAAGAGCGCAAAAGGTGATATTGCTTTTCATGTGGACACTAACAAGATTCGACGGAACGACGAGACACGACGGAACGATTTGCAATCCGCGCAAATCGTTCTGTCGTGTCTGTAATTTGCGCGTGTTCTGTGGTGGATTCGCAGTTTGCCGAATGAAAACCCATTTTCGCAAGAAGAAATGCCACTCTACTGACACGTGACACCGACTAACTCAGCCACGTTGCGAAAAACAACCCATTAATATTCCTCGCGTCATGGACAGGATTCGAAATGTGATCTTTTGCACCCGGTGTGGAGATTTTCCCAACTGTCCTACTGGCGAAGATAAGGTGTTAATGCTTTATCAGAAGCATACCTTAGTGAAAACAAAAATAAAATTTAAACATTTTTGTTTTTTTTTTTTTGTGAGGAGGCTTGCGAAACGAACTTCTCGTCCGGAAATGGCGAGCGTGAAATAAACGTCCAGTGGTTTCAAAATTTTGGTTGTTTTTGCAAAAGGTCTCGATGGTGAACGCACGTTGGGCTCCACTACAGGGTTACTAAATAGCGCGATGTGGAAAAGGGGTACGTCAGGTTACGCAATCCTCCACATACAACATCTACCTTGCAAATAGGCAGGGCAGATGCATCAAATAATGTGGAGATTCGGTCCATTTTAAATATAATTTAAGATGGATCGAATATTTGTTGACTGATATGGAAAGAACGTTTTCTTCCGAAGATCTTTGCAAATTAAAAATTTTTTAATTAAGAAAATGAACTTACATTTCATTTTTTCCCAACTGAAGTAAAGTAAACGTTTTCATAAGAATTACCGAATGCCCCACGCGGTCGTGGTACTCCCAGTTAAGAACGAATTATCATCGTATGTCTTGAAAAAGGAGATTAGAGGAGTCATTTATTCGTACGAGTGACTGAACGTTAAAAAATATTAATTCAAATTTAAGAAATAATTTCTTTCTTAGGAAATGGTTGCAACACGGTTTGTTTATTTATTTATTTTGGGATTTGTAATAAGCTTGAAAGGCAAATTGGGGATAGCATTACCAAAAAAACAAAATTGAACTAACGAAAACAGGTCACGATAAACGGAAAACCGTTTACGATGGAAGTGGAAGAAAAACTTAAAACCGGTGGTTAACAGCTTTTCCAATGTTTAAACAATTTAAGAGGTGAAAAATTAAACTCTAAACACCCAATGTCCCTGAAGTGTTTGCAACAGAAAGAAGCATTCCATTTATCGATACAAACCTTTAAACTTTCACGCACGTTTCTTTGGAAAAAATTTTCCTCTGTGTCCCGCCACGCTCTGACTCCCAGCGCGTGTGTCTGCAACGTCCTCCAGAGGCTCCATATTGAGAGAAACACGACCCCATTAAGGATTCGTGAATATGAAAAATATTCACACATCTCTATTGTAGGGGGGGAAGAAGTTGACACCGTCCAGTGTGGACGCACGTTTTCCGCGCTCCTGGGTTTTGTCTCTGAATATGTGTTTACAGTGCCTGTTAGTTAATGAAAAGTGTACTAATTAGAAGAATTACTCCAGTGGATCTCAGGGTGAGAAACTTTTGCTCATTTACTGGGAACTTTTGCAGGTTATTTGCGTTTTCTATCTATATCCTTTGTTGCCAGACCGTACTGGTCACCATGGGGCTGACAGCAGGGCTATAGAGAGGCACCAATTACACTGTGTTGCCACGCAAATACCCTGCACTTGACTTGGGAGGCTCGTGTGACAATGGAATGTATACCCCCTTGTGTGACAAGAATGTGTAGCATTCCCCTCCGGCGCAGGACTTAGTGAGTAAACACATCTACTGTATTCCTTCAGTTGTGACCTTGACTGCCGCATTTCACTAATTGCGAATGTCAATCTAAAGGCACTATACAGAGTATTTGCACTTGACTGGGGAGGTGTCCGAATCAGAGTAACAGTGAATAGTGCTTCTGCCCCAAAATTGAAACTTTATTGTGGACTTAAATGCAAGGAACAATGATTCTAGTGTTTCCCCCCCCCATCTGCCATAGACTCTCATGGACGGATCAAATCATCGTAACTACACCATTAGTGTAAAAACTGTTCACCATTATAACCTCCGTCATAGAAAACCCCAACAGAAATTAGTTTGATCTCTCAAAGACTAGTTTCACTCTCGGGCGTTCACCAAATTGTAACGGGGGAAGTTAAAAACTTGAACAGAACGTTGTCAGGCAACAAATTTCGCCACGGACTCACGGTCGGCATCATTTGCTATCATCGCAAAGGCTCTTCCGGACGGAGAGGTCCTGAACTCGTTAATCCGCAACAGCCTCGAGGATCCGAAGTCAGACACCAACTGGGACAAAATGAGTAATTCACATCAGAAAATCACAGAACAAACTATGGACGAAGAAAAACTAACAAGAGGACATCACAAACAAGATCAAAACGACGAATTGCAAATAACAGAGCAAAGTGGAGACTGCAACGTTGCACTGCCACAGCCAACGCCCAAAAAGAAGTACAAGAAATACGCCACCCCGAAGTTGGGAAGGGAGACAAGATCTCAAGGCGAACATAAAGAACAACAAGATAAAGAGGATGTACGAACAGAAAACAACGAAGAAGCAAGCAAACAGCCTGAATCCCCAAACATTGACCCCAGGCTGCCGGAAGGCTCTGTGCTAGACCAGGTACTGGCCCTTCGGGTAGAGCTCGAAAACAAACTAAGAGTCAACGAACAGAATCACTGCAGCCCTCAGAGGCGAGATTGTGGGAATCTGGACTAAACTAGAAACAGTCCTCCACAAGGTCAACAGCGAGGCAGAAAAAAACGCGGCCAAATTAGAGGCCTACCTGGAATGTAGGGGCACACAAATGCAACAGCGCGCCCCTACCTACGCAAATGCGCTGAGGAACCCACCAACTGTAATAAATATACCAGCTAAGGAACAACCAGAGAAAAAAACGCTACTCCCAACGCTTAACCGTGTAATACTAAGACCCAAAAACACCGAGGAAATTGGTACAAGTGACGAAATCAAAAACAAACTAATAAGCACTATGAAGGACGACTTCCAGCATACAAGAATAAGAGGAATACGCAAACTAAGGAGCGTAGTACTCGTGATCGAAACCGAGTCAAAGCGAGAGATGCAAGAGATAATCGAAAACCCCAAGATTGCTGCCCTGGGCCTAACAGCTGAGCCACCAAAAAGAAAAGGTCCGGCGATAATAATTTATGACGTGGGCAAGGATGTCACACCTAACCAACTAGCGTCTGAGCTGTACCACAGGAACTTACAGAGCAAAATCCCGGGAAAGGACCCACAAGAAACAGTAATACCCAAATACTTCATACAAGCGAGAAACGGAATAAATAAAAATTGGGTAGTTGAGCTTACCCCGGAGGCCTGGAAGGTCCTGAAAGACCAAACAAGGGTTTTCATTGAATGGGGAAGCTACCGCTATCCCGAACGAGTAATCATACCGAAATGCTACCGTTGCTGTAAGTTTGGCCACACGACACACACATATGCGCAAACCACCCCAACATGTGGCCACTGTTCTGAAAAAGGCCACGATTTTAACGCCTGCCCCCACAAAGATAAGGAACCCACCTGCGTTAACTGCAAGACTATGAAATTAGACCACAAGCACTCACTTAGGGACCCGAAATGCCCTACATACCAACGAACCAAGACCTTATACCAAAGCAGGATCAACTTGGGAACGAGAATTAAGAATTATAACACAAATATGCTGAAAATAATCCAAATTAACGCACAACGGGCCAGATCAGTGGCTGACCAGTTACGGACCAAAGCCGAAGATGAAAACTTGGATGTCATTATAGTCCAGGAACCGTATACACATCTAAAGCGGGTCGCAGGGTACCCACACAATTATAAAGTGATCCACACGGATGACGACACCCCATGGGCTGCCGTTCTGGTAAGAAACACCAACATCAGCGCAACTAAAATCACACAGCTGTGTACTCCATGGGCTGCTTGTGCACAACTTGGCACAGCATTAGGATCTCTATATGTCGTGGCACTCTACTGCAGACCGGGACAAGATATAGGCTTTGCAATCGACTACCTCCGATGCCTACAGGACACCCTACCAAATCAAAGAGTCATCATTGGGGCTGATGTCAACTGTCGCTCCCCGGCATGGCACAGCCTCACCCCAGACAGGCGAGGAAATGGACAACTCTTAGAAGACTACCTTGCAGGATCCTATCTAACTGTACTAAATCGACCCCACCATCTGCCAACATTTTCGAGCACCCTCTGGGAGGCCACAATGGATGTCTCCCTGGCCACCAGGAGTATGGTCGGACATGTGACTAATTGGAGGGTGGAGGAAGCATGGACCACCTCAGACCACCGGGCAATAACCTTTTCAGTTGAAAGACAACTAACAAGAATAACTCAAACAAACCAACCACAAATGAGATATGCAGTCGCAAATGCAGACTGGACACTGTATAGAGAGTTGCTCACCACGGCAATTAGACACAATCTGGAAAACATAAACCCCCGGAGCGACCCGGATGACCTTCAGAGGGAAACTACAAAATTATTACTAAACATCAGTGATCGAGTGATAAAAAAAAAAAAACCCAAAACCTGGCACAGTACCCTGGTGGACACCAGAAATTGCAGTACTACGACGACAAATGCAAAAAACAAGAAAAGACTTCCAGAGAGCTCGCAGAACCTGGCCTGAAGATGAGGTGGAGGTCCTGAGACAACATTACAGAGAAGCTAGGAACCGTTACACAGACACCATAAAAAAAAGTAAGAAGGGTTCTTGGGAGCGCCTAGTGTCTACTTCTGGAAACACCGACCCCTGGGGCATAGTCTACAAGGTGATAACCAATAAGCTTCCCAGGGGCGAGGTCATTAGTTCTACCAGGACACCGGAGGGAAACCTAACGACCACTTGGGAGCAGTCAATGGGCAACATACTGGACAAAATCTTCAAGGAACCAGCAATATTAACCATGCAAGAACAACACGAAATTTGCAAGGATAACGCAATCTATAACACCTCGACATTTGAACCCCCCTTCACCCTGGAAGAGCTCAGTGAGGCTGCCACCAAGATCAGAAATCGCAAATGCCCAGGACTGGACATGATCGAACCAGAGATCTTGAAGAAAACTGCAGAATTTGCACCGCACTTACTACTTACTCTCTACAACAGGCGCCTGGAAACAGGCAAATTCCCCACAGCATGGAAAACAGCAAACACCAAGTTGTTACTTAAAAATCCTAACAAAAAACCGGACTGCCCAGAGTCATATAGACCTATCGCACTGCTCTCAGTGGTCAGCAAACTATATGAGAGACTGCTGCACAAGCGAATCAAAAACCACTATGAGAGGACAAACCTGGCGGCTAGGAATCAGTTCGGATTTAAGCCGGGTTCCTCCACAGTGGATGCACTTGGAAACTTGCTTCGGAAGGCACGGGAATGCAGAAAAAAATACCTACTAGTCATTTCAATTGACTCGGCCACCACTCACTATGGTGGCCGAGCGTCCTAGCCAGACTAAGGGTGGCTGCAGTCCCTATCAACCTATACAAGGTAATGGAGGACTACCTATCTTGCAGGAAAGTAGAAATAAATGCCAACTACCAAAAAGTCACAAGATCTGTATACAGGGGCTGCCCGCAGGGGTCTGTCTTGGGGCCACTCCTTTGGAATATGGTTCTCGACGAGCTCCTGAACCTGGACCTGGGGATGATTGGAGCCCAGGCCTTTGCAGACGACCTTATTCTTACCATTGAGGCTGACTCAAGAGCCCAACTGGAAACTACCGCAAACCAAGCTCTGCAGAAAATACAAAATTGGGCTACAAGAAACCAGTTAAAAATTTCACCGACGAAAACCACATCTATTCTACTAAAAGGAACCCTGCAAATACGGCGTCCACCCCAAATTAAAATAGAAGGTGTGACCATTAAACTTGCCAACCAAATGAAATATCTAGGAGTTATCCTAGACAAAAACTTATCCTTTCAACCTCACCTACAATATATAAGGACGAAGATAAGACGTTACTCGGCACTAGTGGCGAGGGTTACGAGAAAAGACTGGGGATTAAAAAAAACAGCACTAATGTTGTATTATAAGGCAACCTTCATCCCTGCGATAACTTATGCTGCTGCAGTGTGGTACAGCAAAACGACGCTTGCAGTCAATAGGAGAACTCTGGATACGATACAAAGGACCATTTTACTAACAACCACACGAGCATGCAGAACAGTAAGCACACCAGCGTTGCAGGTGCTTGCTGGAGCGCTCCCCTCGATTTGGAGACTGTAAAAGCTGGCTTGCTCTTCCTGCATGCCAGGGGGGGTTGCTGCCACCTTCCAGGATTTCATAATTGACCCAGCGAGTAGTACAAAAACAGAAAAGGTCCGATTACAGGCTTACCTACTTCGGGAGTGGCAACAAAGATGGACCGATACAACAAAAGGAGAAATCACAAGAAAATTCCTTCCCAACCTCAGCAAAATATATCCCAAGCAACCAGCCTGGTACTTTCCGGAGAAGCATTTGACTTCGCTCCTTACTGGTCATGGTCCCTTTAAGGAGAAGCTGCTTGGGTTCTGCCTTGTTGAGGACCCCAACTGCACATGTGGGGGGATCGAGAACTGGAACCACTTGGTCTACGACTGCCCAGAATACGAAGATCTCAGAGGCATCCTGATCACAAAGATACACTACCTTCCGAAAGGACTGGAATCCCACATCATTGACACAGAAGAGGAATACAGAGCACTTTCTCAATATGCGCAGGACCTCTTCGAGAGGAGAAAACTGCTAATTACCATAAATCGTGTCTGAAGAAAGATCACCACAAGTTAAACTGTACAAGACCATAAAATACTATCCAACAGAGTTACTACAGAGAAAAACCTTGAGACAAGTGAGTGAAAAACACAAGGACGGAGCTTACCCCATGAGCGACTGGACTGAAGTCGACTCAATATTGAAGAAAAGAGACTTAACGCAGCACAGCTGCCAAACGCCATTTGGCGACTTGAAGAGGGCACCCTAGCCTCCTTCATCTTTAATACCCATATCCCCGGTGGGGGGGGGAGAGACGGTCTTACTGTCTCATCCCCTTCTCGCCATTCCCACTTTCCCTTCTGGTGGGGCATGGGCATGCCCCACTGTGACTTGGAGTTGCCTCCTCTCTCGACTCCATACTTCTGTCTTTTCCCCCCAGACTTCAGTCTCCCCACCCACTCTACCTGCACATACGCAAGCGAATGCCCTACACATCGGAATTGATTTAATCATCTCCAAATTACGTTTTTCGCCCATACACTCGGCGTTTCAAAAATTTAGCGTTATTCCCCATAGAATTTACCAAAAAAAAAATTTTTTAAAAATATATATATATATTTATATCTTAGTTTATTTTTTAACTTTCATTTCCTCTTTTTTTTTTTTTTTTTTTTTTTAGGTCCTAGCCGCTGAAATCTCAGGAAATTAAGCGGCAGGACCTGCCAGAGTAAATCTTAGTCTATTGGTGTTTCCTGGTCTGCCTCCACGGGGCGAAAGTGGGGCAACGTTGGGCCTCAGTAGGGGTCCAGCGGCTAAACGACCAGATGAACAACGGTACATGACATTACACATATACAATATCCATACACTTTTAAATCTCTGGCATTGCCCAGCGAACTGATTCACTCACAATGAAAGCAACGCGGAGATGGGGGAAACCCCTGGTGCCGTTTGACCCTAAACACACTTTACACTTTACACATCTCTATTGCCTTTAAGGTTCAGAAACATTACACACCAACTCCCTGAAAACAATCCTTTTAGCCTTACAAAATACTGCCCCTCTAGACAATTATGTATCAAATATCTATCCCTTTTGTTGTTTTTTTTTTGTTTTGTAAACATATACAACTTAGGGACATATATATTCTCCCTTGAGCGCTTATACATAATCCTGAGCATATAACATATACACTGTACTGCAACTTTATTAGGAACACCCTGCTGTGCACACAAATGGTTAGTCCCACAACGTTGCAAGTCACATGACCACAGTTGTGGATATCACTGCAGCACAACAACCTTTCTGATATCAGTTAAGCCTACAAACCGTAGCAAGAATGGGGAAACGAGGGATCTAACGGACTTCGAATGTGGCATGGTAGTAGTTGAAAGACGTTCTCGACAAAACATCTCGGAAACGGAAGTTCTCCTGAACTTTTCACACACCACAGTTTCAAGAGTGTATCGAGAATTGCGCAACGAACAGAAAACGTCCTCTCAACGGAACTCTTGTGGAAGAAATTCGCTTGTTGCTGAGAGAGGTCAGAGGAAGATGGCTAGAATTGTGCAAGCAAATACCAGGGCCAGAATGCCGCACATCACGTCCGAATGCGACCATGGTGCTCAGAACAAAATATCGCAAAGGAGCACTAGTCGCACTTTGTCGCGAATGTGCTACAGCAGCCGACGGCAACATGGCGTAACTTTGTTATCAACGAAGAACAAGAGAGCACAGCAACACCCGCACTGCAATATTGAGGGTTGGAAAACAGTTGCTTGGTTTGACGAGTCGACGTCACCGGTGCATCATGTTGATGGTACACTCTGAATTTGGCAGAAACAACATGAATCCATGGACCCCTCATCTATGTCGACTACTGTGCAAGGGGGATAAGGGCAGTGTTACGTTGTGGGGAATGTTCTCTTGGCACACGTTCGGTCCATTGATACCCACAGATTCACGTCTCAATGCCACATCGTTCCTAAACATCGTTGCGGCCTACCGGGCTAGCCGGGTGGGTAAAGTACCTGCCTGGGAACCCAAAGGTCGCGGGTTCGATTCCCACCTCGGACTTGGATCAAAGTACTACAAAAACCTTGGGAGGTGCAATATGGCCACAGAAGCCGATGCGCCAACAACTACCAAATAAAAAAAAAAAAAAAAAAAAACTATCGTTGCTGACCAAGTGCATCCGTTCATGTTGACGGTTTATCCTCAGTCAGATGGTTACTTTTAGCAGGATAACACGGCGGTGGACAAAGCCCGAATCACTATGGAATAGTTCCAGGAACGTGACAATGACTGTTCGTTGCAGACCTACACCTCCGTCGAATCTCAAGGAACTGCGTGACACATTCATGTGTGCATGGTACTCCATTCCTGCACAACGTTATTGATTCACAGGATGTAGCTGATCATACTCCTTTGATAATTGCTTGTTTATGGCACAATTTTGATGTTGCAACGCACTTAATGCATGGTGGAACTGATGTTAGGAGATGAGACATGTGCAGAACACCCCTCTGTGTTATGTAACCAGTTGTTTGTGTCATTATTTCCCAATAACATCTCTGTTGATATCCAAGGGTGCTCAGGTAAGTTCAAAATCTCTAATTTATTGAGACATTCCAACCTGTTTTTTATTTGAAATTAATTGTTTAACCGTTGTCGGAACTATTTTAAATTTCTGCTTTCTTTCTTTACAGATAAATGTTGAAAACAAGCAGGGATGGACCCCATTAATGGCTCGTTTATCAGCGGGACCGGAGAGAATGCGTCATTCAGTGAATAATCACCAAAACTCAGCTGCAAAACGCAGTACGACTTCTAATTGAGAACAAGTGCGAATTTATCCAACAGGTGTAATTCCCTTCTCTATATTTAAAAGAACTGCGCCATTATGTTCCTTCACCGAGGCATTTGTACGAGTAGTGACATTGATGGAACACCGCTCACAAGAAGATTGGGATAATTTGGAGAAACCTCACGCACTTATTTCCTACTAAACTTTCCGCAGTGTGTGATGGTTTGTAAAAGCCCTGTTTAACACTACGCAATTTCTTTGAAAACACTTATATGTTTTAAAGTTATTTGATATATTGTACGTTTGTTTTTTTTTTCTAATATCAGTTTGTAATGATCCAGTATTCAATACTTGATAATAATAAATTCGGTATTTATATCGTAAAGTAGCTGAGAAGTTGGTATTTTCCTGAAATATATGTTGGAGGAATGTCGGAGGAATGATACAAATGCTGTAAAGTCGCCTTGAATATCGTAAAGTAATTGAAGATTTCGTAAATACAGCTGATATCTCCATTTTAAGGATCAAAAGAAAAGGTGAATTCATTCCTAATTTAAATAAATGGTTTGTTTCAAACATGAAGCTTTTCAGTTCAT
Source organism: Mastigoproctus giganteus (assembly GCF_048544385.1). Taxonomy (NCBI): domain Eukaryota; kingdom Metazoa; phylum Arthropoda; class Arachnida; order Uropygi; family Thelyphonidae; genus Mastigoproctus; species Mastigoproctus giganteus. The sequence goes on from NC_143588.1 coordinate 113,289,124, forward strand.
TGGAAGGCTCTTTAAAAACATGGTTTAAACCACATTTTAATGAAAGGATGCGAGTTTTCTTATGGAAGCCTGGTTAATAAAATAAATTGAAAATGTTATCATTTTTATCTCTTTCGCGCGCTTTTAAGAAGCATTTATTCTTCAAAGTGCCCGATACTTTTTCTGCGGCCTGTATAACTAAAGGAGCGTCACTCCATCGGAATTGGTCCTTGAGGTTGTCACAGACATTCTCTCAGATATGCCAGACAAGTTGTGCTTGCTACCTGGGAGTCTAAATCGCTAATGGAATTGATATTCGGGTGACACTCGAGTCAAGTGTACCCAATTTCGGCGGCGTCCGAACGGTCTGTGACAGCCAAATCCTCTGCTTGCACCTTCACGATGGTGGGACTGTTAGTAATCCTGGGTATAACCTCCATGCACAAGCACATGGTGGGTGACCACCCAGGTGTGAACCAACATAAGCAGGGGTCGAGGTGTGGCGCCTGCACCACATGGAGCAATGCCACCCCTCTATGTTACGAGGCAGTACTAGGTGGTAGATGACTCTCATCAACCGGTGAAATACCACCACTTTGCTTATTGGAGGCTTGAAGTGGTGGAACCCATGTTTAGTCTCCAGAGCTAAGTTCCGATCAACCCTTTCCCATCTCTTCCATCATGCAGTATAACTGATGACGTTTGAGGTTATGATGAACGTCGTGGCGAGATCCAATATTCCTTACATTTCGAGGGTACGGCTCTAAAACGGTGTTCCCAGGCCGGTCGCTAGTTAGTACACCGGACCGAACCTATTGGTAGCTCTATAGGAGGCTTCCAGATCAGCTAGTGTATAATCTTTCTACCTCTACTCTGCCAGATAGTGACTGGAGGGAGTCCGAGTCGACGCCACGTTATGTCAAGGATCTGTTTATATTCTTACCATGTGTACGCCATATCCAAAAATTTCATTACTTCATACAGCATGTCCCACCCACTTTTTCTCACTATTGAATACACCATGAATTGTCAAACTAATAGAGCAAGCTTATCTGCGAAAAGATCTAAACCTCCCAAGGACTTCCTAATTCATTTCACAAATATACGTGGTCTTAATTCTAATCTCAACGATGTCCATTTCCACTTGCAGTCTGCCAAACCCCATGTACTTTTTCTGACAGAATCTCAGTTATCGGTTGATTCAACTACTGCTCATCTCAGATGTCCAAATTATTCTCTGTACGATTCCTTTCGCCTCAAAGGTGCTACTTGTGCATATGTCCGTTCTGATGTTCACTGTTACAGACTTGGCAATTTGGAATCTCCTCTTCTCTGGCTTAAAATCTGTCTACCTCGTTGTTTCAAATTCATCTGTTCTCTGTATCGTTCTCCCAACTCCACTAATCACTTGGAGCTCTTTGACTTCCTCTCTTTGCTACTTGACTTTCTCCACTCCAACATTCATAACAGTGAGGTAATTTTCCTTGGTGATTTTAATGTTCACAACTCCAGCTGGCTTCCGTTTTCTAGTCACACCGACCCAGCTGGTCGAGATGCTGAGGCTTTTGCAATTACTAATGACCTAGCACAGATTGTTCATTTACCTACAAGAATCCCGGACAATCCTAACCATGCAGCCAACACGCTTGATCTTTTTCTCACAAACAACCCTTCTGAGTACATGGTCGAAGTGAAAGGTCCTTTAGGCACTTCAGATCAAAACTTGGTGATTGTCTCTTCTCCAATGGAACCTTTATCTCATGGCTATTCCAAACCTCGTGTTGTGTGGCATTACAAGAATGGAAAATGGGATGACCTGCGAGACTTCTTTTCTTCTTTTCCTTGGTCGGATTACTGTTTCGAAACTTCTGATGTCAACGTTTACTCAGATCTTGTCAGTGAAATTATTCTTGCAGGAATGGAATCCTTTATCCCATATCCCACTTTAAAATCTCGTCCTTTATCTAAACCTTGGTTTTCCAATAAATGTGCTAAGGCTGTCCAAGAGAAGAATGTTGCATATCGTAATTGGTTTATTTCTAATTCTTCAGTTTCATTTCCTTCTTATACCAAAGCTCGCATCAACTGTAAAGCAGTTATTAATCAGTCCAAACTAGAGGTTGAACAGGCCAAGAGCAGAAAACTTGCTTCTGGCCCTGATGGTAGCCGAGCATTCTGGTCTCTTGCCAAAGCTATTGGCCGCAACTTTTGCCCATCTCTGCTCCCACCTCTGTCCAAACCAGATGGTTCTGTTGTTACTTCAGCCAAAGATAAAACTGACCTGTTACATCCCATTTTTCTTCCAACTCATGTATTAATGATCTTGGTAAAACACCTCCCACCATTCCCAATACACTCCATTCAATGTCTCTTGTGGTCTTCCGTCAAAAGGATATCAGAAGGATTTTGATGAATCTTGATGCTAAGAAAGCTCCAGGTTCCGATGGTATTTCTCCACTTGTTCTCAAAACCTATGCTCCTGAACTTACTCCTATTCTTAGTCGCCTTTTTTCAATTTCCTATTCCAAAGGTGTTTTCCCTTCTGCTTGGAAATTTGCTCATATCTAGCCAGTTCCTAAAAAGGGTGAGCCATCCCTCCCATCCAGTTATCGTCCTATTGCAATTACTTCTACTGTTTCTAAAATAATGGAAAAATCAATTAACCGCCAACTCTTAAACTACCTAGAAACCTTTCGTCTGATCAACGATCGTCAGTATGGATTCCGTCACTGTCGATCCACTAGTGATATTCTTGCTTATGTTACCCATGTACGGACTAATTCAATGGAAAGGTTCGGTGAAACACAAGTAGTTGCTCTTGACATCTCAAAGGCTTTTGATCGTGTTTGGCATAAAGGTCTTCTAAACAAGCTTCCATCTTATGGTTTGCCAACTGTTTTTAGTAATTGGTTATCCAGTTTTCTCTCTGATCGCTCACTGAGGGTGATGGTAGATGGCTCTCTATCTTCTAACTTCTCCACTAATGCCGGTGTCCCCTAAGGTTCAGTTCTTTCCCCCACTCTTTTCCTCTTGTATATCAATGACCTTCTTTCATTGACTCGAAATCCTATCCATAGTTTTGCCGATGATAGCACATTGCATTCCACTTTCATTTTGAGAAACCTTGTCCTGCTCAATCAGCTTCAACTTCTCGAAAATCTGCTACCAATTCCTTAAATGCCGATCTTCAGGTAATTCTCGAGTGGGGCAATGACAACTTAGTTGATTTCAATCCTTCTAAAACTCAGTCTTGTCTTATATCTCGACGAAAGGATTCTTCTGCTCCTATGCTTATCTTTAGTGACACTCCGATTTCTAGGCAAAATGAATTATGTCTTTTGGGGATTACCCTGACTTCTAATCTCTCTTGGCACAAGCACATTACAAATATTGCTTCCTCTGCATCTAAAAAACATCACAAAGCACTGATGAGCACAACAGACTTGACACCGCAACGAAACGTTCATTAGGTCACAGTGAGAGACTAGCGGACACATTCAACATAACCTCTGTACAAAGCAGAGGAAAAATATTTATCTCAAGACTCAACCCGCAGATAGGGATCGACGTAGAGTTAAACTTCTCACAGACACACCGCTGTCGAGTTTTTTCAGAAGTTCAACTTTATCTGTTACAGACAGTGTATGGTGTTTGCGCTTTACACCACGAGAGGAACTTCCTTTATGCATTGGAACCATGGCTGGGGCTAAATGTGAGCAGGTTATAATAATAAATGCAGAAAAACAATTGGGAATGGCTTGCCAGTGTTTATCAGTTTGCGCCAACAGCTGATGCTGCAATCGACGCCACCAAAACAGTAGCGGCAGGTCGGTGCACCCACCGGGTAAATTTGAAATTATGTCCGAATTAGCAGTGGAACCGGGTTAGGGATGGTTGACCTGTATTACTATAACTGTATGTTTTGCTCTTCTCATCAATTAGAGACTATATAAAGAGGGGCTCACATCTGGTGAGTAATGGCTTGGCACACCCAGGGTCCTGAGCTAGATATCATCATTCTTCTCTTTCTTGGTGATTCTCTCTCTCTCTCTCTCTCTCTCTCTCTCTCTCTCTCTCTCTCTCTCTCTCTCTCTCTCTCTCTCTCTCTCTCTCTCTCTCAGGGGAACTTTTTTTTTTTTTTGACTAGTGCAGCATAAGCCTCAGGCTTCCTTGCACCATATGGATAACAATGATAATAATAATCTCATTCTGAATAGTTTTTGAAATGCCTTTAAATGCTGCATTGCTTTCTAAATGGTTCTTTAAATTGGAATGTAAACAGGCGAAATTTATTAATCCTCCTGGATTTACAGAATACTCCTGCATTTTTAGAATCATCTTTTTCATCATGTCCACGTAAATGAATTTCAAACTGTCCACAAAATTTAATGCATTCTATTATTTTAGATAATACCTTACGATCCTTTCTAACTTTTCTGTTATGTTTGCAGATCGAAAGTCTGTAGTTGCACATTAGAAGACTGGAAGGTGTGCTGGGTTGGATGAGGCACTTTATTTACTCCACACCATGGATGGTCGTGTACGGATTTGGTGTCAACAACATGAGGCTCTCCATCCACATGCATGGTATTAAAAGTGGAGGCAGTTGTATGGTGTGAGGCATGTTACATTGGCTGGAATTTTTACACCTGGTGCATGTGGAACAATGTATCGGTGGTCCCCGCTATCGTCAACTGCTTCCTGACTGTGTATCTCCTGCTGTTACACTTTTTTCCTGAATGGCGATGGTGTCTTCCAAGATGACAATGAGCCGAGCCATCGGCCACTTGTTCTGCAGGAATGGTTTGAGGAACACAGTCCTGACTTCCAGCATATCGACTGCCCTCCGAACTCCACCGATATCAATCCCATAGAGCACTATGTGGGGCACTATGGAAACGTATATCAAGGCGTCTGGATACACCAATAACCTCCATACCTGCATTGCTGACCGCGTTACACACAGCTTGGTTGGCCATACATGCAGAACGCTTCTGACATCTTGTCGAATGAATGCCACATCGGATAGCTGCTGTACTGAGGGCACAAGGAGGACCTACTAAATATTAGGTAGCTGTTCATAATTCAGTGATCACTCAGTGTAAGTCAGCAGTATAGTTTGTGCATTCAGTTAGGAGCTGAATTCTCAGGTTTTGAATGATCTGGGCAAATGAGATGTACCATCTTTTAAGGTCCCAAAAGGTAATATTGTTATACACGTTGGCAGTAATGATATTAAGAATAGAAGATAAGAGGATTTATTTTAAAAAAATACAAGGCAATGTTGGGACACAGTCCCGATATAATTTGAACAATATTTGACTCAAACATTTCGTGGTATTTTCTTAGCACATGACCACAAAAGGTCAGGTAGGCCACAAGAACTTTCCCACAATACAACAAGTTCTTGTGCTCTAATTGACATTTTGTGACAGTGTTATTGCAAAGGGAGCTGTCACTGAAGAAGTGCTGAGAAAATACCACGAAACATGTGCTCCATTATGTACATATTTCTTAATCTGAAATAAATATAATTCGAACAAAATAGGTTTGAGTGCTTTATTATTTTCAAATAACATAAATACTCTCTTTAAACTTATGGGAAAATTAGAATGTTCCAGACATTCACAGGTTTATTATCTTATCTAAAAATAGGACTACAGATCGGCAAACAGTGGTTTTCTACACACCCTCTCCCTAAACCAAATCAGCTGCTCACAGATTCTTAGCAAATGCAGTTGACTTTTAAAACATTTAGAAATTTATGAAATACGTTTTAAAGACAAGGCCTATAAGAGCAAAACGTTTGCCAACACGTAACATATTTTAGTTTTTAACCTTTAACTCAGCAAAATTTCTCATGCATCATCCGTGCTTGGAAAAAACCTGGTTCGTTATTTACTTTTCCACGTTCTCGAAGACATAGGTTAAGCTACCTTACACCATGTGGCTATTACTAATGCTAACTCAGCCACATTTTGAAAAAGACCATAGAAATTCATCTCGTTATTGAGGGGATTCGAACTCGGGTCTTTTCCACCCAGTGTGGGGAAGACGGCGATTATAACAACTGTGCTACTCACGAGGGCCACCAATAAGAGTCAATGTTGTTCTTTGGAGTCATGGACTTCCATTCACAAGGTTGCAGTGTTACCTAATGAAATTGCAGTTGTGATCTCAAAGGGGAAGGGGTTATTTTGGACAACTGAAAATAAAACATTGCCTTTATATAAAAGACAATATTTCTTCCTATTGTTCTGTATGGAACAGGTATTTGGTATTTCCGAAGGATAAAACAAATGTCATATTCGGACCGCTCGAGAACCCCCTAATTTGCCCACAGATATTATGCCCTTAAATTGAACGTGTTCTTGTGTTTATAACAAGAAGGGTTTCCCCGATCTTGAATCAATAGATGGTTTTTCAAACTAAATTTGTATGCAAATGTCTTGTGACATATCTCACAACTGAATGGTCTCTCCTTCGTGTGAACCAATACATGTCTTTTTAAAGAACCCGACACTGAAAATGCCTTATGACAAATACTACAAGAGTAACGCTTCTCGCCATAATGAACAAATCGATGTGATCTTAGGCTACCCTTATGTGCACAAGACTTGCCACATATTTCACAAGAGAAACGTTTCCCCCGAGAATGAGTGGATAAATGGGCTTTCAGACCAAAGGAATATGCAAAGCCCTTGTGGCATATTTTACAAGAGTAAGGCTTCTCCTGAGTGTGAACTATTAAATGTCTTTTCAAAGTATTTGACCTTGCAAATGCGGTGTAGCATATTTTACAACTGAAAGGTTTTTTGTCAGTATGATTTAAAAGATGTCGTTTCAGTCTACATGATTCTGAAAATGAGGCACCGCATATTTCGCACGAGAAGGGTTTACCGTGAGTATGCTCTAACATGTGTGATCTTAGAGTACTGGAATATGCAAATGGTTTGCCACATACGTCACAACAGAATGGTTTATCCTGTCTGTGCACTTGTTGATGGTTTTGCAAAATGCCCAAAGTGCTAAATGCCCTGCCGCATATTTCACAAGAGAAGGGTTTCTCCTGAGTATGAAGCAACTGATGTCCTTTTAGGCCACCTGTCGACGAATATGACTTGCCACATATTTCGCAAGAGTAAGGTCTCTCACGAGTATGCACTAGTAAATGTGCTTTCAGAGTACCTTTTATTGCAAATGCTTTGCCACATACATCGCAAGAAAAAGGTCTAATTTTAGTGTGAAGTAACACGTGTGCTTTCAGATTTCCAATTTGAGAAAATGTCTTTCCACAGGTTTCGCAAGTGAAGGCTTTTACACCACTGTGAAGTACCAAATGCGTTTTCAGAGTCTTTGACTGCGTAAATGATTTGCCACATATCTCGCAAGAGAAAGGTTTCTCTCGAGAAGTATGAACTAACTGATGCCTTTTCAGATCACCTATTCTCGAAGATGACTTGTGACATATAATTCACAAAAGAAGGGCCTCTCTTTAGTGTGAACTATCAAGTGACGTCGTAGCTGGCAAGAGGTCGAAAGGCTTTGTCACATTTTTCACAAGTGAATGCTTTCTCTTTATCCTTAATGTGAACTAATTTATGTCTTTTCAGTTCCCCAGATGTCGAAAATGACTTTTCGCATGTTTCACAAGAAAATGGTTTCTGTTCAGAATGAGTTAAGAGATGGGTTTTCAGAGTACCTGCCCGTGGAAATGCCTTTTCAGATACCTGAAAATTAAAGGGTTTCTCATTACTGTGTACTATACTGTGTCCCTTCAGATTACCTCTGCTTGTAAAGGACATTCCACATATTTCCCAAGAAAAGGGTTTCACTGGAGCGTGTATAAACAAATGCCTTCTTAAACGAGTTGAAAGTCAAAATGGCTTTCCGCATGTTTCACATGTGAACGGTTTTTCTTCGCTGTGAACTGCTAAACGCGATCTTAGATTACCTTTTTGTGCAAAACACTTTCCACATTTATCACAGGGCTACGGTTTCAGTTGCGTGTGGGTATTGGCATGTGATTTTAAACATTCCGATCTTGAAAACGATTTTCCACATTCTTCGCAAGAAAATGGCTTCTCTTGAGTGTGAACAACTGCATGCCGTCTTAGGCCACTTGACAACAAAAATGCCTTTCCACATGTTTTACAAGACAAAGATTTCTTCTGATTGTGAACTAATAAATGTGATTTTAGGATAGTTTTTCTTGAAAACGATTTACCACAAACTTCACAAGAGAACGGTTTCTTACGAGTGTGAACAAATAGATGCGTTTTTAGATAAGATGATGTCGTAAATGACTTATAACATATTTTGCAAGAGAAGGGAAGGGTTTCTTATGACTATGGACGAACTCGTGTGATTTTAGAGCAGATGGCGTCGCGAATGTCATGCCACACTGTTCACAAGAGAACTGTTTCCCGTGAGTGTGAATTAGCTTATGTGAGAGGATACTGGTTGGAGCAAATGATTTGCCACAAAATTCATTCACAAGTTACTTTTTCTTGAGTGTGGACGATGAAGTGTCTTTTGAGATGGCTCGGGCAATCAAATTTCTTATCACAGACAGCACATCTCATTTCGCCATACCTTTTGTAAACTTTTTTTCCATTTATAAATTTGTCCTTTGGCAATGGAGTTCCGTCTGTCGTTTGTTTGGTAATTCCATTTTGCGCGGTGGGACCCCGCTCATCTCCAACTTGGGAAGTAGAACTTTCCTCGGTTTCTGGTATATTTTTACTACTGGAACCCTGCTCATTTTGGACTTCTGAAATTGAACACTCCTCTGTTTCTGCTATATTTTCGCTAGTGGAAGCATGCTCATCTTCAGCTTGCGACGTAGAATTTTCCTCCCTCTCTGTTGTTATATTTTGAATAATGAAATCCTGCCTATCTTCAACTTGGGACGCAGAAATTTCCTCGATTTCTGTTATATTTTGCGAAATGGCATTTTCCTCTTTGAAAACGGCTTCTTTATTACTACCATCAGCTGGCATTTTTAGACTCATGTTTTTTGATGAAATTATGGAACGATATGATTACTTGTTAGCAGAAGATTCTGGACAACAGGTTGGTTTCTTAACTGAGCATTGGATTGACAAATTCTTCCTCTTGTTGAATCTTAAAAAAAATAATAATAAATAAATAAGGCAAAGTGGTTCACTTATCTTACACCCACTTATCTTTTGCATGCATCTTTCATTCTCATATATGGAACTGAAATTATGCACACGAGTCCAAACAAGTACATTGTTCTTATATGCCGAAATGGGTGGTTTAAATTAGGAGCTCTGACCGTGCAATCCTCAGTTCGATTATATAGAAATAACCAAACTTATTAGTATTAGTTGGCTGGCTGTCAGGATAATAATAACACGTATTAAGGTTTCCTCTACTAGGCCCTCGTGGGTAGCACAGTTGGTAGGATCGCCGTCCTCTTCACACTGGGTAAAAAAGACCTGAGTCCGAATCCTGTCGATGACGTGAGGAACTTTTATGGGCCTTTTCCACAAAAGCAAATAAAAAATCCCCAGAGAAAACACGCAATTTACTGATGGTATACACATGGCAATATGGTCTTAGTCGCTAATGCTCCTAAAATCCTACAACAACAACATCGCTCTGCTGGATACTCGTTTTGAGCATGAGCAAGTGTCAACAAATTTCTTCAATATCTGGTTGCCAATGCCAAAGGATAGTCACCAGCTGGAAGGGGAGGTGAAGCATTCCATGTTAAATTATTTCTTCTGGGGAACAGTCATCACACAGTAAACTCGTCACGTATGATGAAAATATCAGTCAACTTCATATTTGTAATTAAGCGCTGTATTAACAAATATTATCACATTATTAAAATTAAATAAGAACCAAGAACATTTGATATATGCCTTATAAAAACCCCAGGACTATCTGCAACCCATCCCAAACAGATTTTTTTTAAACTTCACCGGAATTTAACACCAGTTATTATTCGGTTGAAACAATTTTTCCTTCCACCTTACTCTTAATTTTGCAAATTTGTTATTTATGTCATCATAATTTATAGACTTCGTTACCACGGATTCAATAAATAATAATGATAAATCGGACATTTTGTCCTGAAAATATTACATCATCAAATATTACAGTTAAAAATTGCATCATTGTCTCTTATTTCGTGGTACATAACTATACGTTTCTTTATTCGATTCTACCAGAACCTCTGGTAGCATTGGCAAGCAGGAGTCTTCAGCAGCAGTCTGATGATGGGTATCGGTAAGGTGCCTGAAGCGTCACCTTAAATAGTGGTTTAGGCTACAAGCTTAAAAATCTATATGAAATTTGGTTATTAATCTTCATGGAAAACAACTACGTCCGTCCCTAACATATATAGATTCTCAAATCCACAGGTGGTCCAATTAAAATAGTTTGCGTAGACAGAATAAAATTTCCATATAACGAACGGACCAGGGTATGCACTGTTCGCCCTTTAGGCAACAGAACTGCTGCTGTAGAAAGCACGAATTAAGAGCTCAGGGGATTAACATTCCACAACTTAGTACTGTCAGTAACACATTTACAACCGCCCCTCCCATATACTGTACCGAGAAGTCACCTGGTCAACTGCTTTCTTGTGTTTATCTTTAAAATTATATTACATTTCCTGCTGACTTCATAAAAACCACGATTAAACTCCCAAATAACAAAACAACTAGTACAAAAATTCTCACCACCGGGTAGGGAAGAGTGGCCAGTTATCGCTGATTACTTAATTAAAATCAAAATTTTCTCTAATCCAAACATTGTTCATTGAAAGCTGATTTAATTTTGATATATTTTTTATGCGAGAAGAGTTATATCTCATCCAAAATATATCGATCAACGATGATCAGACACTGAAAGAAAATCAGTCATTAATTTTAATGATGAAATATAACCAAATTTCCACGAAATATAAATAACAGTATGCAGTGGTGGACAAATAAATTGCAACACCTTCAAAAAGTTTAAAAATATATAAATAAACAATTTAAAATAGCCCAAAAAGAATTTTATACTATATCGGAAAAAGATACATTTTTTTACATTATATAATAGATGTTACAAGCTTACGCAAACCTTTGTTTTGATTGCGTCATCTACTTTTGTAGAGTTTGAGTCGCAGCAATATTTCTGGCTTAGTTTCGGTGGATAAGGAAAATCCCTTTTTATAAAGAGGGATTTTCCTAAAGAGGAATTGCATCAAAAATAAAATGTGATCGTTCTACAAAGTCCCGTTTAATTAGGAAGTTGCACGAAACCGCGGTGTCTCACGGAAAGTTGGCAGCAGCAGGAAAAAAAAAAAAGGAGTCTACATCTTTGTTGTTGTTGTAGTGTGGATTTAGGGGCATCAGCGACTAAGGCCATTTTGCTCCGTGTATACTGTCTGTAAATTGCGTGTGCTCTCTGGTTGATTTGCGTGTGGTCTGGCTGCAGATAAGAAAAATGCATGGGATACTTACAAATTAACACATGACACAGAAGCCTATGATAGATACAAGTTGATATGCAACCAAGTTACAAAGGAGGTTAGGCAGGCGAAGGCAGATTACGAGAAATCCTTGGCAAGGGATGCAAAGAAAAACAGCAAAGAGTTCTTTACTTATGTAAACTCTAGAAGGAAGGGGATGAATCAGATTGGTCCACTTGATATTGATGGGTCAACTGTTGATGATCCTGCTCAGGTAGCTAACAAACTAAATGAATATTTTGCATCGACATTCACACATGAGGAGTTATTCAGCAAGGGGAATGCCAGAGGTGTATTCAACTCTAGCAGTAAGCTACAGAATCTTGAAATAACTGGGAGTAAAGTGGAGGAGAAACTGTTGAAGATAAACACAAGAAAGGCACCCGGGGTGGATGGGATCTATCCAGTTATATTAAAGGAGGCAGCAAAGGAAGTAAGCAAACCCTTAGCCATAATTATGAGAGCTTCCTTGGACTCAGGGGAGGTACCCATAGACTGGAAATGTGCAAATGTGACCCCAATTCACAAAGGAGGATCAAAGGCTGACACAAGTAATTATAGACCTGTGAGCTTAACTTCTGTTCCAGGAAAATTAATGGAGGCACTGGTTAAAGAAGCACTGCAGGATCATTTAGACAAGACTTCAGTTATAGCTCAGACACAGCATGGTTTTGTTAACGGGAATTCTTGCCTGACCAATTTGATTGGATACTATGATGCAGTCACAAAGGAACTGGATGTAGGGAATTACTTTGATATTATATACTTGGACCTTAGAAAGGCTTTTGATACTGTTGCACATGGAAGACTGCTACACAAATTGGAGCAGTGTGACATTGGAGGCAAATTGCTGCTGTGGATAAAGGGGTGGCTGAGGGGGAGAAGACAGAGAGTGGTAATCAATGGACACTGCTCGTCGTGTCCTAATGTTATTAGTGGAGTCCCTCAGGGCTCAGTGTTGGGTCCATTATTGTTTTCTGTATTTATAAATGATATTGATGATGGTATATCAAGCTTAATGTCCAAGTTTGCAGATGATACAAAGGTTGGCAGGGTTGTCAAGGACACTACTGACACTATGCTGCTGCAACAGGATCTGGAAAGGTTGAGCAGATGGGCTGAGAGGTGGCAAATGAAGTTTAACATTGACAAATGTAAAGTACTACACATGGGAAACAGCAACCCCAGAGCAACGTATCAACTCTGTGGTACTACACTGACAGTAGTAGAGAATGAAAGGGACTTGGGGGTGATTGTGCAGGCAGATATGAAGTTCTCTGAGCAGTGCAGACGGGCTGCAAGAGTAGCTCATGGAGTATTGTCAATGATATACAGGAATTTTTCCAGCAGGGATAAGGAGGTGATTATTCCATTGTATAAGGCAATGGTCAGGCCCCACCTAGAGTACTGTATACAGGTCTGGAGGCCTCATTTCAAGAAGGATGTAGAGCTGCTGGAACGAGTACAGAGAAGGGCAACAAGATTAGTGAATGGAACAAAGGGGTGCTCTTACGAAGAAAGGCTTAAGTTTTGCAAATTACAGTGTCTGGAGACTAGGCACCAGCGAGGTGATCTGATAGAGGTGTATAAAGCCTTGAATGGTTTAAGCATGCTCAATGCTGATGGGATTCTTCCTCTAGCTCAGAAAAATCACCTGAGAGGGCATAAATTCAAATTGAGGAAAGACAGATGTAGGATAGACGTGCGGAAATTTGCCCTTAGCCAGCGGGTGGTCGGTTGGTGGAACAGACTGCCATCCCTTGTGGTAGAGGTTGATAGCCTAAATAAGTTTAAGGCTCAGCTGGACAGGTATTTTGAACGAACAGAGGGGTGAAGTGGAAGTGGGTTTTTTTTTCTTTTTTTTTGGCTGATGCTGCATAAGCTTGCTTTCTTGCATCAAATGCCTCTACTAATGCTAATGCTAATGCTAATGCTAATTTTCTTTTTGCTGGATGAAAAACCCGATTTCCCGTGAGAGAAAATCATTCTACCCTTGCCAGACTAGACCGACTAACTCAGCCACGTTCTCAAAACGGCACTAAAAATTCTTCATGTCATCGATGGGACTCGAACTCATGTCTTTTCAATCCGGTGTGAGGAGGATTCTACGAACTGCACTCCCCACAAGGGCTCCTACACCGTGTCAAGATTGCCGTGTCATGAATTAAGAAATGAATGGGAAGAAAATTCAGGGTCATCTGTTTGTTCAGAATTTTATTTTTTTTTTATTTACTATCAGTTTATTAACACAAGGTTTGCAGAAGATTGAGCAGCATGGGTCCGAAAGCATATAGTCCAAGGAAAACGCCTCTTTTGACAAAAAAAAAGGCATGCTAGGCTCGTTGATGATGGGTTAAAGAATATATCAATTAGGAACAGTGAAGATCTCAATGCAATACCCATAAAAATCTGCTGAAATAATATTATAATAAAACGCATTGAAACATGTTTTAAGCAGTAAAAAAAGAAGAAAAATATTAGTAAATTCCACGTCATTCAAAATTTTAAATAAATGGCAGAGATTCAGAAACGGGCACCCCTTCACACTGCTAGCGATACAGCCGTGATTGACGGGTGTTGACTCCGCCTATCGTCACGTGATCTCCTTAAGACACGGATGCAGCCGGCACGGGAGCACACACGCACTGCGTGCCACCCGTGCCACGTAACTAACGGCACTGGAAACACGCGACGATATGAAACCGTCCTCGTGTATTTTTATTGTTCATCACATATTTGTTTGAGGAGCAAATATACGAACACCATATATACCTGTAAACATTTTAAGCAGCCCTGATTGACGAGTTCTATTGAGTGTGGGAATTAATAAAGAAAAAGAATGGCCGCAATCAATGGTTTTGATATCACGTGGTTGCGAGGTATATCTTTTGTTTATTCGTGTTGTTCTCAGCTGAATAATTCCGAGGGTGTGGGGGCTGAAACCCCAACATAGACGGGGGTCTGGGGCGCCAGAAAAAAAAAGTAAAAAAATAATAAAAATTAATAAAGAAAAAGAATGAAAGGGATACCCATTTTGAAAGGGGTGCCCGTTTCTGAATCTCTATCACATTCACTCCTCCTATCATACCAATTTCCCTCTGGCACACTTCCACACACACTTCTCTGCAAAAACTCCTCCAGTCACTCACGGTCGCGGACCCGACACCAAGCTCTTTCATAATATAATCGACGGGCACCTTCGCAACCCAATAATAGGTTAGAAAGAGCACACATCGATTATACTGAGCTTGCTGAAGGAGAACCACGACCCCTTTCGCACAGATCTTTTACAATAATGAGGATTGGCCCCTTTCGCTCGGCAGACCCACTCAAAACCATCCGAACGATCCTTCCGCTCGGCCAATCTCATTTCCCTTTCACACCCAAAACATTTGTACTCACACGCAATCAAATTTATTTTCTGGCACCATTCAATTACACTCTTTCATCCTTCATTTTTAAAACACCCTAACATTTGCCCAGTGATTTGTTCCATTTTCTCTAGGGTTGAACGGAGAGAAACAAAGAAAAAACAAACAAAAAAAAACAAACCTGTGACAAAGGAGATTACACAGCAGCAACAGGACACCCGCACAAGTGAAAGACAGACTAAAAATGACCACCAGGGCCTGAAAATGGCGCAATAGTAATCAGCCATTTCACATTGTGATTGGCTGATTACAGTTCTTCCTGTAATTTTTTGTTTCTTGGTTTTTTTTTTTTTTTAAATTGCCATTCTTTTTCTTTGTTAATTTTTATCATTTTTTTACTTTGCTAAATGTCTTGTTTATGTTTTGTAGTATTTTCAACTTGCTTATTACTATTACTGAGTATGTCTACATGTCTTACAACGAAGGTAATTTAATGTAACTTTAAGACACAGCACCCCCAAACATCAGAGTCACCAGCAGCCACTGAATAAAAGTAAGGCAAAAATAAGGCTTTGAATTTTGACTATTATCGTGTATACAGGGTGATTCAAGAGGAACAATAAATATTTTAGGAGGTTATAGTATCGATTATTCTGAGTAAAAAAGTTCATATGAACATTTATTCAATACTCAATGGACACGGAGATACAGCTGTTTGAAATTGGCGCACACAAAACCGTTACAAGAGAGGTATGTAAAAACAGAGAAATTACTTATTGTTTGTATTTATTGACTTTCTGAATGATACAAAACACAAATAATTTGACAATTTTTTTACAGTTCACAATAAATGTTCGAAAATCCCACAGCCAACCTGAATGTACTTTGCAACTCTTGTGGTAATATGACGTGTTGTTCTTCTGAGGTCGTCTTGGTGTTCCTTTATGAGGGCAACAGTATCCAAAATGCGAGCGAGCAATTCTTCTCTTGTATTCACCTTTTCCTTGTCCAGGGACTCACATCTGGTGAGTATGGGCTTGGCACACCCAGGGTCCTGAGCTGGATATCATCATTCTTCTCTTTCCTGGTGATTCCCTTCTACTTCTGACCCTCTCTCTCTCTCTCTCATGGTAACTTGGGAATTTTTTTTTTTTTTTTTTTTTGGCTGGTGCAGCATAAGCCTCAGGCTTCCTTGCACCATGTAGCTAATATTAATGATAATAATACTAATAGTAAATTTATTTTTCCAAAGTTCTGAACGATGGTTCCATCTTAAGATTTTAAGGCTGTTGATTAATGTAAAATTACAAAGATATTTTCTAGTGGCTAAGCAAAATGACAGACACAATATTTACAAATAGAATATATATTTTTTTTTATCGATAAGATTTTACAGAGATAGTTACAAATCACGAAATTTTTAAATTGAGGAGGCTTCAGCCTGCAGTGGGTTGATAATGGCTGCACTTTTACCTTTCTTTTTTCTATAAACTACACGTGATACGAAATGAACCCCGCATATCATTTGGATGGTAGGAATTTCACTGTACACAACGTACAATATGGAGGGTCTTCTTCATAACGTCTACAGCGAATCGTTTCTCTACCATCAGAGCCATACAAGTTGAATTTCTTCTCAACCGTGAAAATAACTAAACTTGCGATGCTCAGAGATTCATTTGAAAGGCTCCTTATACCAAATTAAGAACGCTTTTCTGATTTGCACTAACCATTCAAACCAATCCATCGTGTACGAAGGATTAGATACAAAATTAACATGTTTGTATGTATTTTCACAAAAGAGACATATATTGATGGGTTGAAAAGCTGAAGATCTCACTTGACAGCCTTAAATTTACAAACAAATACTGATAAATGGGAATGTAAAACATTATTATTATTATTAGCCGTATGATACAAGGAAGCCTGAGGCTTATGCTGCACCAGCCAAAAAAAATTTTCTGAATTACCCTGAGAAAGAGAAGGGAATCACCAAGAAAAAGAAAAATCATGATATCCAGTTTAGGACCCTGGGTGTGCCAAGCCCATACTTACCAGATGTGAGCCCCTGGACGTGTTTTGAATCTATTGAGCGAAAGGGATAAAAATGATAACATTTTTATAGGTTCTAGTTAATATATTAAGAATTGGTTTGAACCTGAATAGAATCGTGAACGAAAATATAGGAAGCAGCAGAGAAGAAAAAATATGGTTTCTAATTACAACCTGTATTGAAACAGTAATTGTGAAGAAGCGCGTTAACCAAAGAGATGAGCATCCCTTTCCACCCGAACAGTATTTGTTGAACTAATTCTAAAAGCAACAGCACAGTGATCAGAACTAAAAGTAAGAAAGATAATAAACGAAGAAAGATAACAAGTGACCATTTTGTGACGAAGTGGAAAAGACAACACCCACCCACAAGGTAATCCAGATTGACAACACCAATCCTTCAAGATAACAAATGACCATTTCACTACGATTTCTTCAAGTTTATAAGTATATAAAATTTTAAAATACTGTATATAAATAATCTTTAAATTTATTTATTATAAATGTGTTACTTTTTAAAATTATTTAATTAAACTATTAATTTTTTAAATAATAATTAATTTTTCAAATATTAAAATATTAAATTTAAATATACATTAACTAATTGTAAAGAGTTCTTCTTCAGCCTTTGTCAGCCCTCATGGAGTACAGTTAGTAGAATCGCGTCCTCCTCACACCGGGTGAAAAAAGACCTGAATTCGAATCCAGGTCTGTATGATGTTTTCAGGTCTCATACAGTCCCGGTCTCTGTGACGTTTTTTCAGTGGTTCAATTAATCTCTCCGAAGAAAACCATACGATCCCTTTGTTTGGTTTATTTTAAATTTAACAAACTGCTTGTAAAGAAAGATCACTTGTCCGTAACCACTCCTACTTTGGTTACTGTAAAGATGAGAGAGGAGATTCAAAATTGCAGAAAATTGTAATGATAATCGTCAATTAAAAAAAAAGTATAATAAATATTGAAAATGTTCACTTTTGACTGCTTTGCAAAGGAAAGCAGACTTCATTTATGATTGCGAGAACATTCTTTTGGAAGTAGTTCAATACCTATGCAACTCGTTGTGAAGGCAAAGTTGTCCTGTTATGAGCATAAAGGATTGTATAATAAATAATATACAAATGTGCTAAATTTTAAATGAGTTTTAATGGTATTGGATAATGTAAGTAAATAATACTTCCTAAAATGTTATATATATTTTTTGAATGTTTCTAAAACTAATTTTAAAAGTTTATTAAATTATTAATTTCCATTTTACATATACCCAAGATATATGGTATAATGGGATTATGACGCCTTTATCTCTACCAGCAATTTTTCGATAAATCATCGATAGGCCACAATGGGCCTTCCTTGCAACCTCCCTTCAATTCTCAAACAACTTAGAGTCTGGCCGTATCGTAACTCCCAAGTCCCTTTCCTCCACTACCAAATTTAGTTGAACTCCACGTTATTTTGTAGTTACTGTTTCCGAGGTGTAATACCTTACACTTTGTTGGATTAAAGCACAGCTGCCATTTTTCTGACCATCCCTGAAGTCTCTATAGGTCATTCTGTTGTTTGTTTGTTTTTTGGTTTTTTTAGGAGCATTAGCAACTAAGGCCATATTGCCCCAGGGATATGCGTTGGTCATTCTCTGACCTTTCCGCATTCTCCGTATTTCGTGATCACGGGCTCGAACCATGGTCTAATCAAGAAGAGTGTGCGATGCACTGCTGCTCCTGCCCACCTGGCTACAGAGGTGCCAGGTCACTCTGAAGAAGCTCTGCTTGGCAGCGATCATTAACTACTCTACCGATCTTTACATCAACTGCAAATTTAGACATCACGCCCTGTATTCCTTCATCGATTTCATTTATGAAAATCGAAAACAACAGTGGTCCTAATACTGATCCTTGGGGAACCCTACTTCTTACATCAACCCAATCTGAGGAATAACCATTTATCAGAACCGGCTGCCTTCTGCCCTGAAGCCATCCATCTAAAGATTTTCCCTGTGATTCCAATTTGTTCCAGCTTGTGGGACTGAGTGTGGGACTGAG
This sequence comes from Mastigoproctus giganteus, assembly GCF_048544385.1. Classification (NCBI taxonomy): domain Eukaryota; kingdom Metazoa; phylum Arthropoda; class Arachnida; order Uropygi; family Thelyphonidae; genus Mastigoproctus; species Mastigoproctus giganteus. Next base: position 113,308,062 of record NC_143588.1, read on the forward strand.
AGAAAAGCTCGGCTGAAATCTAAATAAACAATTTCGAAATTATTCCCAAAGTCCAGCTGTTGAGTGACCCTGTCAAAACAGCTAACCAGATTAGTTAAACACGATTTTGCTTTTACAAAACCTTGCTGAATATCTTTCAAAATTCCATTTCTAATTAAATGATCCGGAATTCGAACTATGATCATTGCCTCCATGGTTTCCCCTACTACTGATCTAACCGGCCGGTAATTTCCCACTTCACTCTTAGAATTGTCTTTATGTATTGGAGACACATTGGCACATTTCCAATCCAACGGAATCTCTCCGGAGGCCAGTGATGCTCTCATAATTAGCGTCAATGCACCCATTTGCCGCCTCCCTTAAGATTATAGGGTATGTGCCATCAACCTCAGGAGCCTTACTGGCGTGTACATTCGAAATATTTTTAATTATTAAATAAACGTGTGAAATTTCAACATAATTAATTACTTTTCTGCAAGTTCACTCCCAGAATGTCTCGCTGACGTGAAGGGCTTTTCTTCTGTAATTATCGATGCAAAGCAACTGTTGAGTTCAATTTGCAATTTCACATCTCCCTCAGCTACGCTATAGTTTATACCAGATGATCAACTCGCTCACACCAAAACAAAAAAATGTCTAAAATAAATTTTTACTTTATGAGAAGGTGGCGCCACCTCCCAGCGAATAAAGTTGATGCACAATTTAATTTATCTTTTGGTGTATACTTCCGATTTCATTTATTTTTACTATTTGATTTAATTTTATTTGATTTAAATCTTACTGAATTCTTGTAATATGTTTTCTCTTTAATATATAAATAAATAAAATCGGAAAAATTTGTTTTTAAAGTCCATAGATTTCTATTTAACTTAAGTAGCCCATTTTTTTCTTTCTTTGCCTCCTTCTTTCAATACTTTGTGAAATTTATTCCCAATCTTAATATTACTTAATATGGTAAATATTATAATAAATCGATTATGAACCTCTTTGCATAATACCAATATGTTTTAACATAAAGACTGGCTACGTATAGTGTAGCTACCTTGATATACGGTCTACTTTTGATTCAGTTAACATCGACAGACTCATTTTTCTACTTGAGAACTTCTGTGGTACCACAAACAAATTGTCTTCTTTCTAAGAGCTTGATCATTTAACTGCCTTCTAAATTTTTTCTATGAAGATTGTCAGGGAACTCTATCTCCATTCACATACCTCAGGGAAGAATCCCGTCTGCATTTCTTTCTTCTTCGCTTATTTCCCCCACCAGCTGTTCTGGAATCTGTTTATCTCTCATGGAGTGATCTCGATATACGAATCATCTCAAATTCCTTTACATCGATAATAATATATTAACCAATAAAGTTTTATAAACTACTGCTGAAGCCATTATGAATTTCAGTCTTAAAATTAATACTCACAAATCTGGCGTTGGTATCTTATTCCAAAAAAAAAGCTTCTCTTTGTCGAGTCCCATTGTCTGCAGAGGATAAACTTGAAATCTGGTTTTTAGTATATTAATTCCAGATCTACCTAAATCGTGGCTGCTTTTCTCTTCACAGAATATTTAAATAAAATACATTCTCGTGGTTAACAATTTGTAAAATTATATCTGGCAATCGCGCACAATATGAACAAAGGATGCATGGAATATCGCTTCAGGATATACTAGAATGGTACCATCGTTCATTTGCATTAAAAATCATGTCACAAGTTCTTCTTTGAAGGGCGAAGACAATTTCTTTCGTCAAGGGCATTGACGAAAGAAATTGATGGAGCACCTTTCTCCACTTCCAGTAACGGTCTTGAAGACACTTAACTCCTTTCTAAAAGAAATACGGAACAATCAAAAATATTCAGCAAAGTTGGATCATGCAGTTTGTTTTCCAAATGGAAAACCTAAGTAGGGAGGGAAAAGAGGTCCTTCCAAAGTTGGATCATGCAGTTTGTTTTCCAAATGGAGAAAAGTCTCAACCTAAGTAGGGAGGGAAAAGAGGTCCTTCTTGTCCTTCTCACAAAGCTGTAGCCGTTAATAACATCATTAAGGTAGCAATTAGCCCATCCGTCCACAACACTTTGGCTAGCCAGTTTGAATTTTCATCTGATCTTAATTTCACAAATGTTAACAGAACTCGCCTTACTTGCAACAAGTTGACATTGCATTAGCAACCCCAACCTAATATTTCGTGTTCCCACCTTTTTGCCCATACACATCGCGGCTTTGTCTCCATAAGTGGTTGCAGAGAGTGTTGTGGTAGGGCTACTGATGCCTTGCACAATTTGCAAGTTGATGTGGTCATGGGAAACACAAGGGATCTTTTCGATTTTCAGAAAGGTGTTATTGTTGGAGCACGTGTATCACGAGTCAAAATTAAGAAAACAAAGGAAATCATTTATGTGTCGAAAGTAACAACCTCAAAAGTGTACAATGAGTAAAAGACGAAAGAAAAATAAAGCTCTAAAAGGAAGAAATGCAGCAGATAGTCGGTACTCCAATAACAATCAAACAGGAATTTAAAGCGAATTGTTCATCAGAAGAGGAGGTCTGATGTACAGCAAATAATCCATAAATGATAATAAAAGAAAGACCCATTTCCAACCAACTATGAAGTGGAAATTGAAGAATCCGGGATCTCTTAGTGGTGTACCTATTTGAAAGCCACTTCTTTCTGTAAAAAATCGAAAGATTCGACTAGGGTGGTGCCGCCAGAGTGAAGAATGGACTGAGGAACAGTGGAAAAATGTGTGGTGTGCGGCGTGAGGTTCATGAACCCAGACTGACTTTTGTCCATCATTCAAGCGGCTGGAGGTGGTTTCATGGCATGGAGTATGTTCCATTGGTACGGACTTGGGTTCGCTCACACCCTTACAAAGGTCGCGTTACCCACCAATGAATATCTTTCTGTCGTATCGAACCAACTTCGCCCTTCATTTTTACCCAAATTGCGATGGATTCTTTCAACTGATTTGCCAAAGGTTTCTTTCGACTCTGCTTCACTATGATGTCTTTGTCTAGTACTTTCGCTCCAATTCTGCTACGGATTTCTTCCACTCTCTGTAGCATCGGATCCTAATTTTCTGGTGGGATCAGTACTTGTAGTATTAATTTGCAAGAATAGCACATTTGTAATTTTGAGTGCAAAACACTTCAGGGAACGAATTCCAAAGTGCGAATGCATGTTTTTATAAGAGGTAATGAAAGAAGTAATTTAAAATGTGATAAAATTTAAATGAATGAATAATAAATAAATAGATAAATAAATAAGATCTTTATTGTACAGTTCACCGGTACACGCAGGTACCACGACCATACAATACCCTTCACGGCACCATGCCAGGGTTTAACAAGCGGCAGAGATAATAAAGGAATTGTAAAGATTAAATATAGGCGAATTATATAAAAATAATAAAAAAGTACTCATAGCAGATAACATTGACTTGAAAGGAAAACTAATACAAAATAACAAAAATAACAAATTGTGATTACAAAAGATTTTCCTCGAGTCCATTTTCTGAGAGTCTCTTGCCCCGCCATAACGATCTGAGATCAGTTGCTAGTTCTGGAGACCACGTGCAGATCTAGGATGATCCGTCTGTATTTTTTATCATCTATTATTTTAAATAAGTCAGCATCCAGGGATTGAACCAGATGGAGCTTCTGATAAGGGAGGAACCGATCTTTCAAATGTAGCCTCGAAGGAAGAGCAAGAAGCTTGGGAGTGGAGCGGAGACCTGGTTGGGGAATCCGCCAGCACACGGTGTCCCAAACGTTGGGTGCTCAGAATCTCCCGGCAATCATTTTTACGGTGAAGATGAGTCTTCTCTCGTGCATTAATGCTGAAAACCTGGTTAAATTCAGCGCGTTGGCCATCGGTGTTGTACACATTTCAATGTTGAATCCGAGTCAAGTTAATGATTTCCACCAAGGAAGCGACGAATTTCTTAAAAATAGTTTTCTAAATTTGATCAAGATTGGAAAGAGAGTAATCGCTTCCAATGCAGTCAACTGGATTTGTGTATTAATTTTAACAAATAAATAAATTCCTACAACCGATTTCTTTCTTCACGCTCTGTACAATTCCTCGTTATCTGTACCTGACAGACGGTTTATCTGCGAAAAATGGGACCTTGTTTTGTAAAGGGGAAAATGGCAAGAAAGCTGAAGATGTTCATCGAGATTTGTCGAAATTTCTGTAAATATCTCCCTTCTTAGGGTATTTATATTGTACTTGAGGAAGAACTGGAGAGAATTGACCGAAACGTCGTGTTCCTGACCAACTCGAAGTTCAATACAATAACTTCGATTGGCCTTTCTTTACTCTTTGCCTACACTATCTTGTTCTGCGCGAGTTCTTTCTTCTGCACGCCATCGAACTTCCGTAGTACGCATTCGACCCTCATCTACTTCAGTCGAATAATTCCCCGAATCCGGTCTTGCATTGTACAGCCCTCTAAATGCGCTCGTTTCTTTGGTTCCTCGTGTCTTCTGACTCTCCTTCCCACAGGACTCCATAGAATTCCGATTGCGCTCGCTTATCTGCAGCCAATCCACGTGGTGGCGCTGCTGTCTTCTGAGCGTGGTCAGAGATGAGTCCTCCATGGATTTACCGAAGGGTGGCTTCCATGCTGGGCCCGTCTGGTGAACCGTAGGGAGTAGACGGACAGTGGGAAGAATTTGTGTCCTGCCCTGTGGATTCAGTTAATGAGATTCTTCTCTCGGAGGGAGAACAGTGAGGTCTTTATAATGCCTGGGCGAACCGAAAATCCTCTGCAAGCCAGTTATCTTACTGGAGACGATATCCTCAGTAAAGAAGGTTGTTTTCTTGGAATAGGGCCAGTATTTGCTTTCATGAAGAGTGGGAAAGTGAAAAAGAGGAATGCTGTCAGTGCGAAGTGACCCATTTGGCAGCTGGCAACAAATTCAGACGTGTTAATTTGACCCATCCATGGCTGTTTTGTACAACCACCCGCCACATTTATATCTTCAGATTGCAACAAGGCCTCTCTCGAAGCCTAATTCATCTCATCAACACGATCAGGGAAGCTTTTATTTCAACTTTTAATTTGTTCATTATATGCGATGCACATTTATTGCAACGAGTGTTTGAATGCCACAGGTGTTGTCTCTCGTCACTGGGATGGCGTCAGAACTGTCGCACGTTTAAGATAACACGTATGAGGAATGCCGAACTGGAATTTGGGGAGTACAATGTGTACAGAAAGGATAGGCAGGATGGGAAGGGAGCAGGTGTTATGCTGTTAATTAAGAAAAACATAAAATCAAAAGAAGTGCATCCAGTTGGTATAAGAGTAGGAGTGTGTTATAGGCCTAATGACTCGAATGAGTACAATGAACAATTGTACAGAGAAATAGAGTGGGCTAGTAAATCGGAATGTCTTATAATGGGGGATTTTAACTTCCCAGATATTGACTGGAACTTGTGGGTTGGTCACTCACACACTAGTCAGACTTTTGTGGATTTATTGGATAATTGTTTTTTGCAGCAGCATGTTCGAGAGGCAACCAGAGAAAGTAATACTCTTGATCTGGTTATCAGCAGTGATCATTCGTGTATTAGGAATTTGCAGATAAAAGAACCACTGGGTGGCAGTGATCAGAGTGTACTGACGTGGGATTTACTTAAAGATTTAATTACCATCAGGGGTAAAGGAAAGGGTTTTTTCTTCCGTAAAGGTGAGTACAGTGGTCTCCGACAGTTTTTAAATTCTGTACAGTGGGATCAACTGACGATGTTACCAACAGGAAATTCTAAGTGGGAAGCATTCAAGGAATTAATGGTGGATGCTACTAGACTTTTCATACCGATTAAGAAATATTGTTCAAACTTTAGGCCTAAATGGTTGTCAAATGAACTAATGAGACGCGAAATAGAGAAGGAAAATGCATGGGATGCATATAAATTCATCCCACGCAGATATTCATCCTATGGCAGATATAAGTTAATCTGTAATCAGGTCACAAAGGAGGTTAGGCAGGCGAAGGCAGATTACGAGCAATCCTTGGCAAAAGATGCTAAGAAAAACAGCAAGGATTTCTTTACTTATATAAACGCTAAAAGAATGGGGATGAATCTGATTGGTCCACTTGACATCGATGGTTCGACTGTTGATGATCCTGCTCAGATAGCAAACAAACTGAATGAGTATTTTGCATCTACATTCACGCGTGAGGAGTTATTAAGGTTTGAAAATGGCAGAAGGTTATCAAATTGTAGCAGGATACTTAATGATTTTGTAATAACTGAAAGCAAAGTGGAGGAGAAATTGTTGAAGTTAAACGTAAGAAAGGCACCTGGGGTGGATGGGATCTATCCAGTTATATTAAAGGAGGCGGCAAAGCAACTAAGCAAACCCTTAGCCATAATTATGAGAGCGTCCTTGGACTCAGGGGAGGTTCCCACGGACTGGAGATGTGCAAATGTATCCCCAATTCACAAGGGGGGTTCGAAGGGTGACACGAGTAATTACAGACCAGTTAGTTAACTTCTGTTCCGGGTAAAATAATGGAGTCACTGGTTAAAGATGCATTGCAGTATCATCTACACAAGACTGCAGCAATAATTCAGCCACAGCATGGGTTTGTTAAGGGAAAGTCTTGTCTGACAAACTTGATTGGTTATTATGATGCAGTCACAAAGCAACTGGATGCAAAAAAGAATTTTGATATCATATATTTGGATTTCAGGAAAGCTTTTGACACTGTTGCGCACGGAAGACTATTGTACAAATTGGAGCAGAATGGTATTAAGGGTAAGTTGCTACAATAGATAAAAGGATGGTTGAGTGGGAGAAGACAGAGGGTGGTAATCAATGGGTGCTGCTCTTCGTGGACTAATGTTATTAGTGGGGTCCCAGAGGGTTCGGTATTAGGTCCACTGTTGTTTTGTTTATTTATCAATGATATTGACGAAGGTATATCAGGCTTAATGTCGAAGTTTGCAGATGATACAAAGGTTGGCAGGGTTGGTAATGACAGTAATGGCAGTGTGATACTGCAACAGGATCTGGATAAGGATCTAAAAAGTGGCAACTGAAGTTTAACGTTGACAAATGCAAAGTACTTCATGTGGGTAGAAGTAATCCCAGAGAAACGTACCAACTGTGTGGTACTACACTTAAGGTGGTAGAAAATGAAAAAGACCTGGGAGTAATTGTGCAGGCAGATATGAAGTTTTCTGAGCAATGCAGACAGGCTGCCACAGCAGGTCAAGGGGTTTTGTCAATGATAAATAGGAATTTTGCTAGCAGGGAAAAGGAGGTGATTATCCCTCTGTATAAGGCAATGGTAAGGCCACGCCTTGAGTACTGCGTACAGGTCTGGAGCCTCATTTTAGGAAGGATGTTGATTTGCTTGAGTGTGTACAAATAAGGGCAATAAGATTGGTGAGGGGAATGAAGGGATCCTCTTACCAAGAGAGGCTTAAGTTCTGCAAATTGCAGTGACTGAAGACTAGGCACCTGCGCGGTGATCTCATTGAGGTATATAAGGCCTTGAATGGGTTGAGCACGCTGAATTCTGATGGGATCCTTCCACTTGTTCAGGTTACGAACCTAAGGGGGCATAAATTCAAATTAAGAAAGGACAGATGTAGAATAGATGTGTGGAAATTTGCCTTTAGCCAGCGGGTGGTTAATTGCTGGAACAAACTTCCATCTGTCGTTGTGGAAGTTGATAGGTTGAATAAATTTAAGGAGGAAATGGACAGGCATTTGCTCATAATCTGCATAAGCTCATACACTTGCTTTCTTGCATCACATGCCACTACTACTACTACTACTAACACGTGTGCGCACGTTGTTCGGGTCGAATTAATCGAACGCTTTGAACTTTCCGAGATCTGAAACCACACCTTTTTCCTCCACTATATTTAAAGCATATCGATCAGATCTTTGCAATCGAAGACAATCTGACCCCATTCCACTCACCAAGGAAGCATCTACTCGGCCCCCCCCCCCCTCTCTGTTGAACGAAGTGAGTCCGAGTTTTCTCGGATTTGAAAATTATGGAAATAATTCCGAGTTAACTGGAGAGACATTCAAATATCGTATCTGATGATGTTCTTGTTTTGTTAAAGAGGTCAACCGACAAAAACGTGGATTATTTTTTCAGTACAATGGAATATGCGATGAAATACAACTGACTCAGCCACGGGAATGAGTTTCGCACAAACAGAATTTAAAATAACAACAAACAAGGAGTGGTCAGGAGCGTAGATGCATTGGGTGACCGGGGTTGAAGCCTGTGACTGTTAAATACGGTGCTGGTTCTTGTATTCTCCCTATCTTGTGAACTCCTGCGACCGTGTGGTCGTCCCTGAATAAAAACAAAAAGTTTATTTATTTGTTTATTTATTATCGTAGTATAACCGGTTGAGAAACATTTGTTTTTAACGTAGAATTCGTGTCGCGAAATGGGGTAAGGAGAAATGAGAACAGTGCAGAATTAATCTCTCTGACTTAATGAAAGAGCGCATTGGATATAGCTAGGCTCATAATGTGAGACTTCTTTTATACTTTTATATATCCATTTAGCCATATTACTACTTTCTTTGTATATACCTCAACCGCCCCTCCTCCATCCTGGTTGGTCTGTTCCAAAGAGAATATGAAGGAAGTTGATGAGGTCGCGCAGAGACGAGTGAATTTGTTGGCCTGGATTGATGGACAGATAGAGGTGACTCATTATTTGCGACGTCCCTGTCACGAAGCACTATGAGACACGCACGAGAGACAGAATAGGAAAGCCGGAGAATACAAATAGCGCAGCTGTCGATAGTGTGGAGTGTTGTTGATGAGTGCAAATGTTCGGAAACATTCACGTTTTCATCGCAACGGTTCGGATCTCGAGCGTTGATTCGTGCGCTAGAAGACGTCGGCTGTTTCACACACACGAAAGGGTTACATAATTGAACTTTTCTTCATCGACCTTCGTGAATAGTTGCGCAGGATGGTGGGAAGGAATAATCTCAATTTCCACATCTCTCACGTTATCATTTGCTGACTGAACTTTCTTTTTTTTGTCCCGAAGGATTCTGAGTAAACGTAGAAGTGCACAATTTGCACTGTGCACTTCTTTTCATTTGTTTCCGTATGGGAGACTCCAAAGTCGCGTGCTGGAACTGAGTGACGAACATTAGAATTTGCGAGTGGGGTAGGGTGGCAACGGAGGGAGAGACGACGAAGTTTGACTCTTTGTTAGGGATGAATTGATGCATATCGCACCCCACATTATTCTTCACCCTTCCCCTGTATCTATGGTGTTTTTTCAGTGGTTCAATTAATCTCCCCGAAGAAAGCCATACGATTTCTTTGTTTGGTTTATTTTAACAAACTGCGTGTAAAGAAAGATCAGTTGTCCTTAACCATCCCTACTTTGGTTACCGTAAAGAAGAGGGAGGATAATTAGAATTCCAGAAAATAATCATCAGTATAAAAAAAAGTATAATAAATGTTGAAATTGTCCGCTTTTGACTGCTTTGCAAAGTAAAGCAGACTTCATTTATGATTGCGAGAACATTCTTTTCGAAGTAGTTCAATACCTATGCAACTCGTTGTGAAGGCAGGGAGTTTCTGTATTCAGAAGAACTCAGCCAGAATTTCAGATGCAGTATGTGATCGATTGCGTTTAAAAATCACTGTTCTGGTCTTTTCTTGCGCTTCCTTTCTTACGTGCAGTCGAACTTATCGTGGTCTACCCTTTCTCCTTTGAATCGTAGAACTGCAGTTTGTACTTCTTTAAACGAAACTGCTGGTTTTTTGCAATCGTCAGTTTCTTATTTCTTGCCACGTTTATCCGGAATTATTTGTACGTTCACCGTACTTAATTTCGTCTACAGAGCTCGTCACTTCAGAACTAATTTTGGCCCGGTAATTATTCAAATATTTTGTGGATGGGTCCTCTTCAATATCTGTTAAATAGGCTGTGGTAATCTCACGAACGCATCTGTCAAAGTAGGAGACTGATTGAAGAAGGAATTTTTAAGGAACTGTTTCAGCACTCAGGAATTCTGTGTCCTGTTTCTGCCCACACTCACAGTATTCGAACGCCAATTTGAACTTGTAATGCATCTACTCCACTTCCACCGGTCTTCTTCTGTCACTTTGAAACATTTCTTTTAAAAGTTATAAAACCAGGAACGAAGTTGATATCGAATCTACAATCGGTTATCTAAGTTAAAAACTGTTTCATTATAAACAGTAATTTGTGTGTACAGCAAAAACCCTTGACTCAAACAAAATTGTTGTTTTTCTTTCAGATATTACAGAGGCACTGCTTTTATCTGGAAGCAGCGATATTGATTCACAGGATGTAGCTGGTCATACTCCTTTGGTAATTACGTATTTATGGCACAATTTTGATGTTGTAACACCCTTAATGCATGGTGGAGCTGATGTTAACAGATGAGACATGTGCAGAACACCCCTCTGTGTTATGAAACCAGTTGTTTGTGTCATTATTTCCCAATAACATCTCTGTTGATATCCAAGGGTGCTCAGGTAAGTTCAAAATCTGTAATCTCTTGAGACATACCAACCTGTTTTTTATTTGAAATTAGTTGTTTAACCGTTGTCGGAACTATTTTAAATTTCTGCTTTCTTTCTTTACAGATAAATGTTGAAAACAAGCAGGGATGGACCCCATCAATGGCTCGTTTATCAGCGGGATCGGAGAGAATGCGTCGTTCAGTGAATAATCACCAAACCTCAGCTCCAAAACGCGTTCTAATTGAGAACAAGTGCGAATTTATCCACCAGGTGTAATTCCCTTCTCTATATTTAAAAGAACTGCGCAATTACGTTCCTTCACCGAGGCATTTGTACGAGTACTGACATTGATGGAACACGGCTCAGAAGAAGAAGATTGGGATAATTTGGAGAAAGCTCACACACCTCATGCCCACTCACTTCGGGATAATAAATGCCCTGTCTACATCGAGGCCAAGAGCACGCTCGAACAACGAATAAATTATGGGGACAAGACTTGAGAGATATTGACATGTTTAGAGTTTAATTTTTCACCTCTTAAATTGTTTAAACATTGGAAAAGCTGTTAACCACCGGTTTTAAGTTTTTCTTCCACTTTCATCGTAAACGGTTTTTCGTTTATCGTGACCTGTTTTCGTTAGTTCAATTTTGTTTTTTTGGTAATCCTATCCCCCATTTGCCTTTCAGACTTATTACAAACCCCAAAATAAATAAACCGTGTTGCAACCATTTCCTAAGAAAGAAATTATTTCTTAAGAAATGTCTTTGAATTATTATTTTTTAACGTTCAATCACTCGTACGAATAAATGACTCCTCTAATCTCCTTTTTCAAGACATACGATGATAATTCGTTCTTAACTGGGAGTACCACGACCGCGTGGGGCATTCGGTAATTCTTATGAAAACGTTTACTTTATTTGAGTTAGGAAAAAGGAAATTACATTTCATTTTCTTTCCATATCAGCCAACAGATATTCGATCCATCTTACATTAAAATAAAATAAAATAAAATAAAACAAAAGGTTGCAATACTTATTCTTCGTAATTAAGATATTCTTTTAAACAATGAGGAATATCTAACTCCTTGATACCATGCGGAAGATTCCTTATAAAGTTGTTGTTTTATAACATATCTAGTTGAATGTTTCAACGATGATGCATTCGTACACATATGTTGGAATGTCGGAGAAATTATTTGAGTTTTCTTTAAGATGTTGACTGGATTTAGACTTTTTGTTGATATGAATCTTCTCCACTTGTTGTAATAATATTTATCCAGTATTATTTTAAGATGTTTCATTGACAACTGGTTGACTGTTTGAAGGATTAATTCCGTAAATATGCAACAATCAACACGCCACTAACAATACAGTCTGACGCTCAAACAATTACGAGAAAGGAAACCCGGAACAACATCAGTGGCGTACCAATTGCTTAGACAGTGTTTTTTTGGTCCTTTATTTCTCTGCAATTAACATCTGTTATTAACATCTGGAATAAGTAAGCCACTATTTTACTTAAATGAGAGAAACGTGTAACGTTCTCATAATAACTGATTCATTTTCTCATGTCTTATGTGCTAGTATACTGAGGTAAGCAACTACGTTGTTACTCATCACTTCCCCTAAATGGAGAACGAACTCTTGAGATCACTTCGCAAAGCGAAGTGTGCAGAAGAATATCAAAACGTCCTCTCTATGGTTATAAATGTTTTGGAAACTTTCCAAACGAAAACTCCTGCTACTGTCAAATATGCGACAATCTTAGCAAACGTATGCTTTTGGAAGAATATTGAGGTACAAGAAATGGGTAAAGTTCTGGAATTCCTTTTCAAAAATGAGATCTTTAAAAAGATTGTTTTAGAGAAACTTGAATTCCCTCGTTACATACGATTCTTCTCATGGCCATTCCATAACATAATAAAACCAAACTCCTTTAGTATTTCGGAGAATTGGCGAATAAATGCCGTTTATTATTCGTTGAAGGAAAAAGATATGCAGATCATATATATTATATATATATTCAGAAATTACCGGTGTTTCAATAAGCAATAACAACAAACTATTTAAATCGTTGTTACAACTCGGGTTGAATTTCAACAATATTATTGTTAAAAATAGAAAAAGGATGGCGCAAAAAGGTTATATACCTGGTACTAAAAGAACTAGAACCAATAATATTATTGAACAGAATAGACGAGACGGAAATTACAAAGAAAGTTATATTTACGGAATTAATCCTTCAAACCGTCAACCAATTGTCCATGAAACATCTTAAAAAAATACTGGATAAATATTATTACAACAAGTGGAGAAGATTCATATCAAAAGAAAGTCTAAATCCCATTAACATTTTAAAGAAAATTGAATTAATTTCTCCGACATTCCAAGATATGTGTACGAATGCATCATCATTGAAACATTCAACTAGATATGTTATAAAACAACAACTTTATAAAGAATGGAATCATCCTGACGGTATCAAGGAGTTGGATATTCCTCATTGCCTAAAAAAATATCTGAATTACGAAGAGTAACTAATGTGTTCCACAGACGTTTTTTGTTCTATTATGGGCTTCCCTATCTATATACTCGTAATCGCTCGGTTGCTAGCAAGACCGCACAATAGTATGTGAATCCAAAAACTCTGGGTCTGTAATGAACTCCTAGCAGTTGAAATTAGGACAAAAAATCTAGTGATCTAAATCTACTCTGAGAAGTAGTAGTAGTAGTAGTAGTGGCATGTGATGCAAGAAAGCAAATGTATGAGCTTATGCAGCAAAGAGCAAATTGCAATATGTAGACGCGTTGTTCAACTCAGAGACTTTTGTATATTAGCCTTTGAGCCCCGCATTTAATGGTTCTTTAAATGGCTCATAAAACTAGTGTATCAATAAAGTGTGTTTAGAGAATGGTCATCAGATAAGATTAATCCAACAAAAGAAGATTTTATATATATTATACACAATACAGGAATGTTGTCACTACTAACACGAAACATTAATTTATGTATACGTACGTTGATTCTACATATTAATCCACTACATGTCTGTCTGGTTCATTGTTTTCGTGAACCGGCTATAAATAATGTGATATAAATTCAATCCATGAACAGTAAATGTTCATAACCCAAGCTATCATAATATACTGAGAGTGCACATCTTTAACAAGGTGCCATCTTTTGAGGAGTCATGTGGGAAGTAAAATAAAACTTATTTGATAAAAGGTGGGTGTTTGTGTTTCAGGAGTTATATTCTCTATCTACTTGAATTAAATATTGACTTACCCGAAAACAACGGAGTTTCCTCCTCGTCTCCCAGCTCTCTGGAACGATTCCTTAGAAAACTCATCTTTTCTGTCGTCAGAGGAAAAATAGCCCTTTTCTTGATGTCCGCTCCCAAAACGCCGCTTTGCCACCAATATCAATTCTCACTCTCCTCCTAGCTTTTTCCCCCCTCTGATATATATATGTGTCCTTCTTTCCCCAACTCCTTTGGTATTTCCAAGGGCTGCCCTGATTCACGGGTTAATTTTTTACCCGGGGGGGGGGAAAGAAATGGATTTATGAAACTACATACTTTTGAAACCCAAACTGCTATTCCAAACGAATAGACATTTACGAGGGGTCACCGAGAGTATTATTATATTAGTGTCGCCTTGCATTTTTAGACAATCAGACCTAGCCCCATCTTCTCTCACGAGGGATCCTCGTAATACAAACACGGGCTAAATACCCGGTTCAAGTTACGATTGGAACAATATTCACTTTTCGAAACTGTTCTTCCTCCGCCCGCAATCGTAACTCTTGCTCCCCGTTTTTATAGAAACATTGCGTAACATACTGGTCCGAGCGCTTGAGCCATATATCTTTCGTCATCTTGGAGTCGGACATCTGATATCGGTCTAATTGTTGCGCTCTATGTTCTCGCGCCTAACTAACGCACAGCAAGGCAAAGAAACAAACATTCTGAGAGAGAAAATGTTATTCCATGCCTATATGTAGTGGAAAAAGTATAAGACGACTGTTTCTCTCTCTCTCTCTGGGCTCGTACCCACCAAGTGAAAATGTGGACAATTTCACAAATGCAAGCGTGTGGTTTACATTTTAACCAACTTGTTTTTTGTTTTTTGTAAGTGAGGAGACTTGCGAAACGAACTTTCCCACTCTTCATTAAAGCAAATACTGGCCCTATTCCAAGAAAACAACCTTCTTTACTGAGGATATCGTCTCCAGTAAGATAACTGGCTTGCAGAGGATTTTTGGTTCGCCCAGGCATCCTCAAGACCTCACTGTTCTCCCTCCGAGAGAAGAATCTCATTAACTGAATCCACAGGGCAGGACACAAATTCTTCCCACTGTCCGTCTACTCCCTACGGTTCACCAGACGGGCCCAGCATGGAAGCCATCCTTCGGTAAATCCATGGAGGACTCATCTCTGACCACGCTCAGAAGACAGCAGCGCCACCACGTGGATTGGCTGCAGATAAGCGAGCGCAATCGGAATTCTATGGAGTCCTGTGGGAAGGAGAGTCAGAAGAGACGAGGAACAAAAGAAACGAGCGCATTTAGAGGGCTGTACAATGCAAGACCGGATTCGGGGAATTATTCGACTGAAGTAGATGAGGGTCGAATGCGTACTACGGAAGTTCGATGGCGTGCAGAAGAAAGAACTCGCGCAGAACAAGATAGTGTAGGCAAAGAGTAAAGAAAGGCCAATCGAAGTTATTGTATTGAACTTCGAGTTGGTCAGGAACACGACGTTTCGGTCAATTCTCTCCAGTTCTTCCTCAAGTACAATATAAATACCCTAAGAAGGGAGATATTTACAGAAATTTCGACAAATCTCGATGAACATCTTCAGCTTTCTTGCCATTTTCCCCTTTACAAAACAAGGTCCCATTTTTCGCAGATAAACCGTCTGTCAGGTACAGATAACGAGGAATTGTACAGAGCGTGAAGAAAGAAATCGGTTGTAGGAATTTATTTATTTGTTAAAATTAATACACAAATCCAGTTGACTGCATTGGAAGCGATTACTCTCTTTCCAATCTTGATCAAATTTAGAAAACTATTTTTAAGAAATTCGTCGCTTCCTTGGTGGAAATCATTAACTTGACTCGGATTCAACATTGAAATGTGTACAACACCGATGGCCAAAGCGCTGAATTTAACCAGGTTTTCAGCATTAATGCACGAGAGAAGACTCATCTTCACCGTAAAAATGATTGCCAGGAGAGTCTCAGCACCCAACGTTTGGGACACCGTGTGCTGGCGGATTCCCCAACCAGGTCTCCGCTCCACTCCCAAGCTTCTTGCTCTTCCTTGGAGACTACATTTGAAAGATCGGTTCCTCCCTTATCAGAAGCCCCATCTGGTTCAATCCCTGGATGCCGACTTATTTAAAATCATAGATGATAAAAAGTATAGACGGATCATCCTAGATCTGCACGTGGGCTCCAGAACTACCAACTGATCTCAGATCGTTATGGTGGGGCAAGAGACTCTCAGAAAATGGACTCCAGGAAAATCTTTTGTTATCACAATTTGTTATTTTGTATTAGTTTTCCTTTCAAGTCAATGTTATCTGCTATGAGTACTTTTTTTTTTTTTTTTTAATATAATTCGCCTATATTTAATCTTTACAATTCCTTTATTATCTCTGCCGCTTGTTAACCCCTGGCATGGTGCTGTGAAGGGTATTGTATGGTCGTGGTACCTGCGTGTACCGGTGAACTGTACAATAAAGATCTTATTTATTTATCTATTTATTTATTATTCATTCATTTAAATTTTATCACATTTTAAATTACTTCTTTCATTACCTCTTATAAAAACATGCATTCGCACTTTGGAATTCGTTCCCTGAAGTGTTTTGCACTCAAAATTACAAATGTGCTATTCTTTCAAATTAATACTACGAGTACCGATGCCACCAGAAAATTAGGATCCGATGCTGCTGAGAATGGAAGAAATCCGTAGCAGAATTGGAGCGAATGTACTGGACAAAGACATCATACTGAAGCAGAGTCGAAAAAAACCTTTGGCAAATCATTTGAAAGAATAATTCATCGCAATTTGGGTAAAAATGAAGGGCGAAGTTGGTTCGATACGACAGAAAGATATTCATTGGTGGGTAACGCGACCCTTGTAAGGGTGTGAGCGAACCCAAGTCCGTATCAATGGAACATACTCCATGCCATGAAACCACCTCCAGCCGCTTGAATGATGGACAAAAGTCAGTCTGGGTTCATGAACCTCACGCCGCACACCACATATTTTTCCACTGTTCCTCAGTCCATTCTTCACTCTGGCGGCACCACCCTAGTCGAATCTTTCGATTTTTTACAGAAAGAAGTGGCTTTCAAATAGGTACACCACTAAGAGATCCCGGATTCTTCAATTTCCACTTCATAGTTGGTTGGAAATGGGTCTTTCTTTTATTATCATTTATGGATTATTTGCTGTACATCAGACCTCCTCTTCTGATGAACAATTCGCTTTAAATTCCTGTTTGATTGTTATTGGAGTACCGACTATCTGCTGCATTCCTTCCTTTTAGAGCTTTATTCTTCTTTCGTCTTTTACTCATTGTACACTTTTGAGGTTGTTACTTTCGACACATAAATGATTTCCTTTGTTTTCTTAATTTTGACTCGTGTTACACGTGACACAACAATAACACCTTTCTGAAAATCGAAAAGATCCCTTGTGTTTCCCATGACCACATCAACTTGCAAATTGTGCAAGGCATGAGTAGCCCTACCACAACACTCTCTGCAACCACTTTGGAGAAAAAGCCGCGATGTGTATGGGCCAAAAGGTGGCAACACGAAGTATTAGGTTGGGGTTGCTATGCAATACCAACTTGTTGCAAGTAAGGCGAATTCTGTTAACATTTGTGAAATTAAGATTAGATGAAAATTCAAACTGGCTAGCCAAAGTGTTGTGGACAAATGGTCTAATTTGTACCTTAATTAAATTATTAACGCTGTCAGATCTGTCAGATTTGTCAGCTGGACAAGGACCTGTTTTCCCTCCTTACTTAGGTTGAGACTTCTCTCCATTTGGAAAACAAACTGCATAATCCAACTTTGCGGAATATTTTTATTTGTTCCGTATTTCTTTTAGGAAGGAGTTAAGTGTCTTCAAGACCGTTTCTGCAAGTGGAGAAAGGTGCTCCATCAATTTCTTTCGTCAATGCCCTTGACGAAAGAAATTGTCTTCGCCCTTGAAAGAAGAACTTGTCACATGATTTTTAATGCAAATGAACGATGGTACCGTTCTAGTATATCCTGAAGCGATATTCCACGCATCCTTTGTTCATATTGTGCGCGATTGCCAGATATAATTTTACAAATTGTTAACCACGAGAATGTATTTTATTTAAATATTCTGTCAAGAGAAAAGCAGCCAAGATTTAGGTAGATCTGGAATTAATATACTAAAAACCAGATTTCAAGTTTATCCTCTGCAGACAATGGTACTCGACAAAGAGAAGCTTTTTTTTTTGGAATAAGATACCAACGCCAGATTTGTGAGTATTACTTTTAAAACTCAAATTCATAATGGCTTCAGCAGTAGTTTATAAAACTTATTGGTTAAGATATTATTATCGATGTAAAGGAATTTGAGATGATTCGTATTTCGAGATCATTCCATGAGAGATAAACGAATTCCAGAACAGCTAGGCGGCCGAAATAAGTGAAGAAGAAAGAAATGTAGACGGGATTCTTCCCTGAGGTATGTGAATGGAGATTGAGTTCCCTAACAATCTTTATAGAAAAAATTTAGAAGGCAGTTAAGTGATCAAACTCTTAGAAAGAAGAGAAATTGTTTGTGGTCCCACAGAAGTTCTCAAGTAGAAAAATGAGTCTCTCGATGTTAACTGAATCAAAAGTAGACCGTATATGAAGGTAGCTAGACTATACGTAGCCGGTCTTTATGTTAAAACATATTGGTATTATGCAAAGAGGTTGATAATCGATTTATTTTGATATTTACCATATTAAATAATATTGAGATTGGGAATAAATTTCACAAAGTATTGAAAGAAGGAGGCAAAGAAAGAAAAAATGGGCAACTTAAGGTAAATAGAAATCTATGGACTTTAAAACATTCCAATCTGTTTTTGGTTTGAAATTAATCGTTTAACCGTTGTCGGAACTATTTTATATTTCTGCTTTTTTCTTTACAGGGTATAAGTTCCGATGCAAGTCACATTCCTTTAGATGTTACCTACCTACCTCCCCTAAACGATTGTACCAATATTTTTGAGACACCCTGTATATCTTCTTATATGTACAATGGAAATTAATAATTTAATAAACTTTTAAAATTAGTTTTAGAAACATACAGTGGATATATAACAATTTATGAAGTATTATTTAGTTCCATATGCCAGCATCTTTTGAAATTTGAGATTTGGAACATTTTTATCTGGTTAAGTACCCTTTATTATACTATCCTTTATGTTCATAACAGGACAGCTTTTCCTGCACAACGAGTTACACTGGTATTGAACTACTTCCAAAAGTACCACTGCTTTCTGGAATTCTAAATCCAAAAAATTCTCAAGAAGGAAGATAATTTTTTCTCTATTGGTATATACAGCAGAATGAACTGAATCTCATTATCTAAGTAGATTAATCGACATCTTTTTCAATGTTTAAAAAGAAAGGGTTGAATTTCATGAAAAATAATTCTTCAAATATGCAACAATCAACACGCCATAACAATACCAGCGAGCACTAAAAATATAGTGCGACGCTAAAGCAATTATGGTTGTATACCCTTAATTACTCTGATACAGGTCATCTATAAGCCACAGTCAGACTTGAAATTTCTGACACCCTGCTTTGCAGGATGCTGCATGTTCCAATAGAATTAATGTAACCAATTTCACCTCTGCTGTGGTTTGTCCCGCACGCTGTTTCTCTTCTAGCGTGTGCGCTTATCTGTGCTGCTGGTTTTATCTTTCTATCAATCGAAGCTCTCTGTGAATTCTACAACTGTCGGTAACAAGACGCGCTAATATGTGTATCCAGAAAACCTGGGTTTCATATGATAGTCACGTAGTTCGGATTAGGACAAACTCTTGCACCTCAAGATTCACTCAAATTGACACTGAGAGCAAGCTGGCAGCATCAAAAATTCCGTTGTGATTTCACGAAAAAATCTTTCTTTGTAATTGAATCTTTGAGCGTCGCTTTACTACAGTTAATAATCAATGATCTACTCGGTGTAGCAGAAAATTTTCACTAGGCAAAATGATCAACAAAACAAAATTTATTACACATATTGAGCATACAAATAGCTACAAAGAACCGGTCAAAGTATTAGCATAATTGGCAATTGACTGATTGGGAACTAACTGAATACAGGAATAATCTGGCTGCTAATAGTATTACAATTTTACAGTGTTCTTCGTGGTGGCACTTCCACCATTACTCCACAATATTCACAATGGGTGGAGTCGGTCAAAGCACACAACTTTTCTACTCTTAGAATAAGGTTATAAGTCAGCTTAACAATCACAATTATTATTTTGAACAACTCGGTTGATAGATCTTATTACCTGTTAAATTCCAATTACTAAAAGTAGATAAACAATTGTGAGAAGGTGTCTATGAGAAGAGAGTTCTGTGGGTACGGATGAATTAAAGGAGGTGTGGCGAGTAAGATTAACTTTGAATAGTCGGGTTTGAATTGTTCTAAAAAAGGTTAGTCAACTTACCAACAAATTGTCGTTCTGCTTCTGGATTCAACTCTTCGCTCCATAAGTACAACTTTGGGGTGGGGACATTTGTTCAGTCTACAGCATATGCTATCTTTTTCGATTTTCTTTATCTGCTGTTCTTCAAGGCTCTCCTGACTACACTCAGCTCTAAAAAACGCTTCAACTCTGTGATCTCTTGAATCTCATATACAACTGTCGCAAAGTTTCTGGGATCTCCTCTCTGACTCTGAAAACAAACGAATCTCTCTCAAGTGTCAACCTAAAATCCCTTTTAACTCCAAACCTTTCGAAATCTACCGCAAAGACTGTTTTCTATCCCCCTTTGCATATATATACCTCTGCATCCCCCTATCTCAGTTTCCCATGATCCGTTCAAATTTCAAGGGTTAAACATGTGGGGCAAAGAATTACGTTTAGGGACCGTAAACTTTTGTGATTTGACACTACTAAAAATGATATGTTATATGTAGAAGGAAAATCTGATATTTCTGTGGGGCAGTTTCTTTTGTTTTACAGTCGTGGTAGCCGAACATAAATCGATACATTTTTAAGGACGGAATTTCGAAATGACAGTCGATGTGTTCATCGGATTCGACTGTGTAAGAAATCACGTCTCTTGTTCTGTTTACTCACCTTTCTCTGACAAAAGTCGCGTTCTCCCATGTCTTGTATGAAACGTTCACAAAAAATAAGGGACCTTTTCGGTGGTACCAGAACAGTTTTTTCAAATTACTGTTAAGAATTGGTTTGAACCTGAATAGAATCGTGAACGAAAATGTAGGGAGCAGCACAGAAGTAAAAATGTAAAAATGTGGTTTCTAATTATAACAGTATTTGTAGAACTAACACTGAAAGTAACAGCACAGTTATCAGTAGTAAAACTAAGAAAGATAATAAATGACCATTTTGTCACGAATTGGAAAACAGAAAAAGCATCCAGATAGACAACACCAATCCTCAAAAACAACAAATAAAGATTTTAGTAAAAATTATTCAAGTTTATAAGCATATAAATTTTTAAAATACTGAATGGAAATAATCTCTAAATTTAAATTTATTTATTATAAATGTGTTAATTTTTAAAATTATTTAAATAAATTATTAATTTTTTAAATGATATATAATTTTGCAAATATAAAAATAATTAAATAATTAATATTTCAAATATTAAAATATTAAATTTAAATCTACATTAACTAAGAGTTCTTCTTCAGCAAATAGTTCTTCTTCAGCCTTTCTTAGCCGTCATGGCGCACAGTTAGTAGAACGCGTCCCCCTCACACCGGCTGAAAAAAGACCTGAATTCGAAGATGTGAGGAAATTTTATTTACCTTTTACAAAACGTGGCTGAGTTGTCGGTCTCGGGAGTGGGCAGCATGGGTTTTTCTCCCGAAAACTCGGATTTTTCATCCAGAAAATCGGCCTCAGAACACGTAATTTACAGAGAGTATACAATCTCCCTTACTCAACGATGCTCCTAAAATCCTACTACAAGAACAACACCAAAGCCTTTGTTATTATGCTCATTTCTTTTTAAATAAACACTAAAACTCGAATCTTATCTAAATCCTGTAGGTTTTATTGCTGAAAAACCTCTGCAAGTCAGCGTCGATGTGCTGTACTTCTGGTAGCATTTGGTTTGAGAGGAAGCAGTCTGAGATATGAAGCCTCCGATTTCTCGAGCATCGGGGTTGACCGAAGTTCTGGCTTGGGTATTCGCCAGTAACACGAATCCCAAATGGACGGTGTTGAGATCTGGCCCGTGATCATTTTAACTGTAGCTATCAGTTGTTGTATTTCAATGATATCAGGCAGTCGCTGCATCCCCAGTGAGCTAGCTAAGGCTATAGTTCTGTCCTGGGGTGGTAGACAACCTTTCTGGTTAGCCCATTTAAGTGTCCAGAATTCTGCAGCGAGGATTGGTTTCTTCGTTGTAGTAGCTGCTGATGCCCACACTTCAGCAGCATAGAGGAGTGGAGAATAGATTACTGTTCTGATGAATTTCTTAGTTACACGAGGCTCCTTAACATAAATTAGTTGTTGTTTAGCTAGCCATCGGAGAGAGGCTGCTCTGGAAGTGATCTTGTCTACATGAGCGTGAAACCGGAGTTTTGGGTCAAATACGATTCCCAAATCCACATGTGTAGGAGTGGCAGATATTACAGTTCTGTCGAGTGTTGGGGCTATTATTGTAGGGGTTGGTCTGAGAGAGAACACCAGTAGTTTTGTTTTTTATGGGTTGATCGAGAGTCCACACTGTTTGAGGTAAGAGGCGACGTTGATGAGACTATCATTAATGCTTGCTGTAGCTTCAAGGTGATTGTTGGAAGCAATAGGCGTTAGAATTTTTATTTCATCTGCATACGTGATGATTTTCTCATTGTTACGGACAAGAGGCGCAATGATGGCTGTAAATAATAAGGCAGATAGGACTCCTCCTTGCGGAACACCAGCAGAAATTGCTTTCTTGTGCGATTGTCTATAGGCGTCGACTTGCAGTACCCTATCATAGAGGAGTGATGCTATGAACCAGAGGATATTACCTTGGATTAGATAAAGGTGTTCTAGTAAGCGGAGGAGCACCGAAACGATGATGGTGTCAAAGGCAGCTTCAATATCCAGGTACGTGATTGCGAGTTCCTCTTGCTGTTCAAAGGCGGACAATATATTACGTGTGGTTGCAAGGAGGTTCGTCACTGTGGATCGGTTTCGAATTGTGTAGTAGACCTGTGGCGGCCTATCTCCAAGAATCTGCTTAAGGTGGGCAGCATAGATTTTTCCAGGATTTTTAGGAGCGTTGAGGATATCGGCAGAAAGTGCCTGGGCAGAGTGGGGTTTCAAACTTTTGGATGTAGTCTGACAAGGTAGTTGTCCCAGGCTTTAGGAAAATTTCTTGTTGTTAGAATTCCATTGAAGATGGACTTGAGTGGTTGGAGGATGAACGGACTGAGGCATTTTACCATGAATTGCGGCACTTTGTCGGCCCCCGCGGTTGCTGTCGCTGGAAGGGAGTTTATCGCTGCTATCAGCTGGTGTGTAGAGATTGTGATGGAATGCAAGATGTCTTATTGTAATTCATTGTCGGGACATAAAAGAGTTTAGTTGATCTGCGCACGTATTGAATCTGGTAATATGATATAACCATTGAGTTGGATCCAGCTGACTCGGAAAGCTATGGGACCTGAAGCGGTATGGGATTTTTCCCTTTTTGAAGTTCGGCGCCCAGGTGTTCTGTTATTGCTCGTGATTTATCCCTATTAAATTGCGCTCTTACTCTTGAATAAGATATCCGGTCGGAAATCTGAGTTCTTTTCCAGATCTGGTGTAGCTGTTGCTTTAACAGGAAGGCCATGTGTACAGTTGGATTCGGCGCCTCCGTAGCCAGGTGGGAAGGAGCAGTACACGCTTCTTGATTAGACCGGAGTTCGAGCCCGTCACCGCCAAATACGGAGGATGCGGAAAGGTCAGGGAATGACCACTGCATATTCCCGGAGCAATACGGCCTTAGTTGCTAATGCTTCTTAAAAACCGAATAACAAACAGTTGGATTCCACCAGACTCGGGAGTAAGATGAGATCCTTATCTTCTTTGATGCGGAATATTGTACAATGGTGTTTACCCAGTTAATAGTGTTATCGCAAGCGGAACGTCGCACGTTTTAAGGACATGCCAAGGTATAAGGCATGTCCTTGAAGGCATGGCAGCTTGCAGGCATTTTTCGATGTTAAGGAGCTTGGGGCTGACAATGACGGCGGTTTGCACGTTTTTTTCGGGCAGGTGGTCCCCGAGTAGGAATAATTAATTTTGCGTAGATACGGAGC
Organism: Mastigoproctus giganteus; assembly: GCF_048544385.1. Lineage (NCBI taxonomy): Eukaryota > Metazoa > Arthropoda > Arachnida > Uropygi > Thelyphonidae > Mastigoproctus > Mastigoproctus giganteus. Next base: position 113,332,126 of record NC_143588.1, read on the forward strand.
AAATGCTGCTAGCATTTGCTCCGTAGTCTCCATTTTATTTCGCAAGCTCCTAACGTTCTGATACATTATACTTACGGTGTTAGAGCACTTGAATTAAATTTTTGGACCTCGAAGGAGGAAGTACTACACGAGGTCGTGGGTGTCTACTTGTGATCACGGCTGGGATCGGCCAGCGTAGCTTGTCTTGCTTGCTCGGAGAATTTAGGCTATGGGATAAAATGGGGCTGTTGTCTATTGCGATGGTTGAACCGACTGTCTTGTTTTGTGTATGGGGCGCGACCAATGTAGAGCCTGGATCTTGAGTCAGCTTCCATTTAGTTGCGTGTCCGATGCGTGCTCCGCGATGTTTCTCCTTCTGACGCTGTTGCTTGGGTCGAACGGTCGGACAATAACACCAATTGGGCAGGAAGAGGGTTACTGATAGCTTCGAGGAAAGCTGCTTCACAGGATAACTTGAATGAAGCGTAATTATTGCTCTTGGTAGGTAGCTTAGTGACTTCCGCGCTGACGTAGAGGTCTTGAAGGAGGACGTTAACTACCTGTTTAGGAATTGTTAGGGGATGCAGCCTGGAAATGAAGAAATTCTTAGATGTTTTGTTGGGATGTGGCACCATGGGTCTGAGCCTAGAAGAATTTGACGTGCGTGTTACACATGCATTTTTCATTCGCGCACCTGGTTCTTGTGACTGTTTGACCCTTGGGGATGGAGTGTTGTGAGTGGGATGGGACTGAGATCTAGCCACAATCCCTGCCCATGTTGTTCTGATGGCCTTTTTATTAGGACGAATTTCAGCATCGTGAACTAGCGGTTCCGTATGATGGCTGATGTCACTTCTTGGTGCAATGCTCGTGTGTACCGATGGCATCATTTCTGACTTTCTTCACGACTGCATGAATTGTGCACGTGTATAGGTTGTGAGGCACTCATAATGGCTGTGCCACAGCTGGTTGGAAGGGACGTGGAATGCTCACTCGGTGGAATTTTTACCTTTTCATTTGACGTGTCAGTTGAGAACCGCATTGCAGGTATATTATTGCCTTTTGCATGGGAATGCGATATCTTTTCTGTGTAGTGATGGGTTTCTGCATCTTTTCCACAGCACTGTGAGGCAGGAATAGAGTGACTTATGCTGCGTTTCACATCCTCACGAATTTTGTAGAGAAAAGAGCTCGTAACGCTTATCGTAGAATGTATCAAACTCCGATTGTTTTAGTAGCGCAGCCTTGAAGTTACTCAACATTGGCAACAGGAACTCGTCAGTTATATGAGGTTGGGTGGAACAAACGGGAGGGTTTTTATTTCGCAGCCCTACTGAATACTGCCTATTCGTTTCCGTTGTGACCTCCGCATCAGGGTACATGCTGACACTCCTTGCCGTCCAAATCAACGCGGCGGCCTCGGGTGCGTGGGTTCATTCAGTCTGAGGCAGTGCTGACGTGAGAGGTTGGATTGAGATCGTGCTGTGTTCCGATGGTGCGCTTGGTCGTGGGAATCTCTTTAGCGTTACTGGTTTCGCTGGGAGTATCCTCAGAGTCAATTAGTCCGAGGAACGGAGTGGCACTTTCAGAATCAGTTGTCGAAGTAGCTGGCTGTGTGCCCTCCGGTTTCTGAACTGGATTCACGTCTTGTGACGACGAACCGGCTTTCTCTGAAGAGACTTCAGAGTTCCTTGGGGATACCCTCCGGCAATGAGCACAAACGTAACGCTCTTTAGCTGACTTTGACATTTTAAAGATTTGTGACCGTCCAGAGCAGTTTCCGCTTAAGGAGCGGCCGCAATCACTATTGCATATTACTATATGTTTGACCTTCTTCAGACAGGCCTGACACGTGTTATTCAATCTTCCACCTGCACATTGCTTATTGCACTGTTACTTTTTGAAGGTAGCAGATTTTAACGTTGATCCGAATTCTTTTACAGTGACTTCCACATAATTCTTTTAGAGCAGACACAAAGAAAGAAGGTCACTATTGTTTGTGGGCTTTCAATTTCGTATAGGGTTAATAGCATCAGTTCCGTCAGGCACTGCTGAAGGCGTTGAGGCGCGGACAGGTGTTCTTCCCTCAGTAGAGACAATGCTACGATCGCCGTACGCTAGGATTACCGAGGATAAGTGCAGTTAACAGAAGTTTTGCAGGATATGCGAGTGCCACTCGTCATAAAGAGCATTCAAACATGATAATAATATCAGATACGTGTTTACCTGAACGACTATCATCCACGATATGGCTGTATTTAGACGCGTGTTGGCACAAGGATCAAATGGACATCTGGTCGTTGAAAATATCATTATTTTTAACTTCCGTTCAGCAGAGCAGAAAACGGTGCGACCGTTCACCTAGCATTATCGCTGTATATTGAACTATTTGAATTACACTAAGTGGGATTCGAACAAATGAAATCCAATCCCGGTTTCATTTGTTCATTTGAAAAGAGAGCAAAACACTCTCTCAGGAAAAAGAAGAAATAGAAAAGAAGAAAACACTAGTTGGAATATCTAACAAGCGAGAGAGCTGGAAGAGGTAAAATTTTGAAACCCGAAGGGTTGTAATTTTGAAAGAAAGATTCCCCTAGCCGGGAAGGAAACCCAACCTGCACCAACAAGGGGAGAAAGAAAAGAACATAGGTAATGTACAAGTGGCTATTAGATGGCCACTTAAAAGAATAAATTAAGATAACTAATAAATACTTCTGTCAAAAAATTAGACGAAATAGAAATGTGGCAGTTATTTATATTCTTCGTACATTCTTCATATTCGTGTATTGTAGTTGGATATTTCTGTTTGTTGCCATGCGCTGAAACGAAATGTTCTCTTTCTTCGTTTCTTCTTTTTTTTAATTAGCAAGTATTACTATTTGTTAGAACTACTGAAATGTAATGCACATTAAATATATATTTTTTCCCTTTCAGATATGGTCAATATTATCGATTATACGAATTAGCTTTAAAGCTGGTGATTACTCCGCAAGCTGTTAGCAGTTGTAAATAGTACATGCTCAATAAATACAATGACCATAAATAATGCAAAGATTTTAGAAATAGAAGGGTGTATTCGGAACAACTACTTCGAGAGTTTATTTTTATATTGCGTTCTCAAAGAATTGAATCGTTGCAGTTTGTAAATTGTGATTTCAACGGAAATAATCAAAGAAAAATATCAGACAGTATAAATTTCATTTTTGTAAAAAGCCTAATCCTAGAAGACTTTTCAAGTCATCGATCTAGAATGTAAGTGATGTTCTAAAGTAAACGTTTGCATTTCATTCTCTCTCTCTCTCTGCTTGTCTCACTCTATTTTATTTTACCTACTAATGACATAATGATATTATTTACGTCTCTGTCTGTCTCTCATCTCGCTTTGTCTGTCTGTCTCTTCTATATTTCATTTTACTTATTAATGACATTATGATATTATTTATGACTCTCTCTCTCTCTCTCTCTCTCCTTTATGTGTTTTATTTTACCTAGTAATGACATAATGATACTATTTAAATCTCTCTCTCTATTAATATTAAGTTAATGAGGCGGTTCTATTGTTTCGTTGCTTATCTGATTCTATTGTTCACCTTGCAGGCTCTCAACATATATAAACCGCTTTACAAGACTGGAGCATGTAAAATGATTTATCATTTGAATTAGTGAATACAGACTTAATAACAAATTTATGAAGGACGGTAGAAACTTTAACAATTCTAATAAGAAACCAAAAGAATGTCATTGGTAAGCGCCGACTTGTAGTTATTAGGAATAAGATATCTTATTTATGGATTGGTAGACGACGGCGAGTTCATTATGTGTACGGGTGTCACGTTATTTGCTATTAAATTTGAACATTATTAATTATAGAATTATCTCTACAGTGCATATATATAACAAAAAATGAAGAAAGTTTTCAAGTAACATTGCAGTAGTGAGAAACATTGAACACTAATTGAAAAGATTGAAATGAAAATTGGAACACCAAAATAGCTTACTCTCAATTTCTTTCATTTTCAGCTGACAACTTCAAGAAGCAGGAAATAGTCTATATTCTTCCGAAAAACATTCCTATAAGAGAATTAAAATATCAATCAGTACACATATATGGTTTTAACAAAGCGTGCAGTATAAGTTCCTTCTTCGAAGGATGAGATAGATAGATAGATTTACTTGGTGGTTTCCCACTGCCTTCGTTACCAGCAATGGCCCTCTATGCGGTTGGGTGTAGCAGCCGTTACTCAGACTTCTGATCCTCCATCCGATGCTTTTCCATTCCACCGTTGTCACTTCTGTGCTCTTCCTCTGGTCACGAAGAACGTTGTTGCTGCCCGAGCATCGAGCTGGTTGTTGGCTTATTTGATACAACCCTCGCCACTTCTGTGCTCTTCCTCTGGTCACGAAGAACGTTGTTGCTGCCCGAGCATCGAGCTGGTTGTTGGCTTATTTGATACAACCCTCGCCATGTCACATCCATCGTCATAGGCATTATGAGGCTTTTCACAGAGATACTGTAGACCTGCCACAGTCTCCTCCATCACTTCCTGGTGATGAATGACAAGTACTATTGTCCGCGATTGTTTATTCACAGCAAGTCCGCATTGAGGCCCGTTCCATTACTCGCCACCCGTGGAAGCGCTGGTTGGCATGGACCAATGCCCCTGGGAAGTCTCCCAAAACCAAGCATGTTCTGAATAAGCTGTTTGTTTGAATTATAGCTGTATCAGGCATATGGGAACAGTTGCTCCAGCTTGGTGTCTGTTGTGGTGGTCTCGGTTCGAAACAAAGTAACTGAATTATTATTTAAGCAAACCGATAAACGCACCCGACCCAATTTTGATAATATTCTTAAATATCATAATTCATTATAGCGTATTTAAAATCCAAGTAGATTAATTGAAATTCAAATTAATTAATAATTTTAATTAAATTCCGAAGTAATTAAAGTTAATTTTGATTTTTTTTTTAGAAAGCAATAATAACATTAACAACATATTTTTCACCAATTGTTATGATTAGAATAATTTTATTATTGTAATTTGTTTTTCATGATTATTATTTTTCAAAAAAGAAGCTTCATAATATATACTAGGGGGCTTCGCCCCCTTCTCGCTTTGTCCCTCGCCAGCCTCCGCGCACGCTTTCTTATGTAGAGGTATGATGGAGTAAGCCAAGTGTTTTATACGTAAAAGACATATTTATATATGTATCACACCTGTCCGGTTTTCACCAGGACTCTATGCTACCTACCTCCTCACTGGACATGGCTCCTCAGGTTTCCTTTCACCATATAGATAATAATTATAATAATAATAATAATAATGCAATTAATATTTGAACCGCTAGAGGCTCCAAAACTGACTACCAGCCAACAAGCAGTAAAATCGGCTACTGCTACTTGATTACCGCTAGAGGGCACCACTTCATTCACCCAACTCTCTCTGGTATGCATCGTTGAGCTGCATGGGCCGTGGTGAACGAAGGACACAGCCGCGTGTTTTCGTTCTAATCGTATTTCGAGTCGCTGCGCCAGTCCTTTGGAGGTGTAACCGTGTTCTGTGACAATATTAGACATCCCGACACCTAATGTGTCACATCGGAAGTGTAGATTAACAAAGGATCAAAGAACTGATTATGTGATTCCTGCAATGAGCTGATGTAGCTGATTGCGATAGCAGCACACAAGATATTTACACTGCGTGTGAGGCACATTTGATCTATTAAGTCGAAACATCCCCCAGCCCTTCGCTTCTCAGGAGTGTTTGCAAGGATGAGCAGAGGCAGGCACATGGCTCAAGGCTTTAGTAGTAGTAGTGGCATGTGATGCAAGAAAGCAATTGTAAGAGCTTATGCAGCATTGGCCAAAAAAAAAAAAAAAAAATCACACCATTCCCTCCAAATGCCTGTCCAGTTCCTCCTTAAATTTATTTAACCTATCAACTTCCACAACGACAGATAAATAAATAAATAAATTTTCTGTTTATACTCCGGCACGACAACCAAGTCAGTAGAGTTTACAATAAATCGTCAATACAAATATTTATCGTATTTAGTAGTCACGGGCTTGAACCCCGGTCCACTCAAGGAACGCGTGCTATGCACTCTCGCTCCTGACCACTGGGCTACGTCAGATGGAAGTTTGTTCCAGCTGTCAACCACCCGCTGCCTAAAGGCAAATTTCCGCACATCTATTCCACATCTGTCCTTTCTTAAATTGAATTTATGCCCCCTTAGGTTCGTAATCTGAACAAGTGGAAGGATCCCATCAGAATTCAGCGTGCTCAACCCATTCAAGGCCTTATACAACTCAATGAGATCACCGCGCAGGTGCCTAGTTTCCAGCCACTGCAATTTGCAGAACTTAAGCCTCTCTTGGTAAGAGGATCCCTTCATTCCTCTCACCAATCGTGTTGCCCTTCTCTGTACACGCTCAAGTAAATCTACATCCTTCCTAAAATGAGGCCTCCAGACCTGTACGCAGTACTCAAGGCGTGGCCTGACCATTGCCTTATACAGAGGGACAATCACGTCCTTTTTCCCTGCTAGCAAAATTCCTATATATCATTGACAAAAACCCATGACCTGCCCTGGCCGCCTGTCTGCATTGCTCGGCAAACTTCATATCTGACTGCACAATTACTCTCAGGTCTTTTTCACTTTCTACCACCTTAAGTGTAGTACCACACAGTTGGTACGTTTCTCTGGAGTTACTTCTACCCATATGCAGTACTTTGCATTTGTCAAGGTTAAACTTCAGTTGCCACTTCTTAGTCCATCTGCCCCAATTATCTAGATCCTGTTGCAGTAGCACACTGCCATTACTGTCATTAACAACCCTGCCAACCTTTGTATCATCTGCAAACTTCGACATTAAGCCCGATATACCTTCATCAATATCATTGATAAATATACAAAACAACAGTGGACTCAACACCGAACCCTGTGGGACTCCACTAATAACATTAGTCCACGAAGAGCAGCACCCATTGATTACCACCATCTGTCTTCTCCCACTTAACCATCCTTTTATCCATTGTAGCAACTTGCCCTTAATACCATTCTGCTCCAATTTGTACAATAGTCTTCCATGCGCAACAGTGTCAAAAGCTTTCCTGAATTCCAAGTACTGTACCGTATTTGATATCAAAATTATTTTTTGCATCCAGTTCCTTTGTAACCACATCATAATATCCTATCAAATTTGTCAGACAAATTAGTCATTAGGCCTATAACGCACTCCTACTCTTACTTTTGCTTTCGCAGTGCTTATGTCACACCAAACTGACTCTTCGGGATGCGTTCAAGAATGCATAACTATTTTGGATGCTTATATGTCCACCGATCTTCATCTCTCTAGTCAATGGAAAAGGTAAGAAGAACTCTCCTTAAATTGCCTTGCGAAAGTTGTACAAAGTCACAAGAGATAACGCTTTAAATTAGTCACATTCCTTTATTCATTGAAACATCCCTAGATGAAAATTAATCCTCGAATCACGTGACATTTAAATCACTTGCACTTAATGTAAGAATATAAATGGTTTATTTTTTATTTCTTATTTCAAAGATAACTTCTCGAAAAAGTCAGAAGTTTTTAAGAATATGCTCAATATAATAAAGAGCTACAAAATATGATATAAGAATTAATCTATATTTTTAAATTAAATACAAAAATAAATCATTAATTATAAAATTCACTAACAACCAGTGTATCTTTTACATACTAGTTCAAAGGCATGCCGGTATATTATAACCGGAAGTAATGATTTTAATTTCATCTTTTTCATTTCTAATATCTCTAAGGCATCTTTCACACTTCCTTCTGTTCAGTGCTATTCTTTATTTTATATGCAAATTTAATGTTAATTAATAGATATTTTTAATTGATAAATCAATTAATTTATATGTTTAATATCCATTTATCGAAAAAAAAAAAAAAGTAGAATAGGAAAATGAATATTTATTTTGGAAATGATCGTTGTTATGACAACAGAACATTTTAGAGTCACGTATTTCTCTTATGACAAAAGTATTGAGTGCTGAGAAAGTGTGTTTTAGGTAAGTGAATATAAAACTTGTCCATATAAAACTGCCATTGATGTTGAACAATTTAAGGGAATGTAATTTTAAAATTCAATTAATTAATGGGATATTTATGACACAAATCAGTAACCTTTGATCTTTTAATTACTAGTGAAAGCGAAAGTAAATTTTATGACGCTAGTTTCAATCTGTTTTCGTTCGACAATTAATTATTCTCTTAATCAATAATTCGATATAGAAATAATTTTTAACCTTAACTCACTAAAGAAGTTGAATAATAAATTGCGATCGTTTTAACTTAATTTCCTTCAGAAATAATCTATTTATTTCCTTGCTATCCATAGACTAATAGAAATTTCTCTCTTAGTCTGTCACATCAGACTAATTTGTACGAATTTTGTTTGTTTTGATGTTTAATCAGCAGCTGGTTTAATGCTTCATATTTTCCATGTACATTTGCAAATTATTTTAAAATTTACCTTTCTACCGTTATCATTCGTTCTTAAACATTTGTCTGTAATCATAAAATAGATGTCATTAAATGTTTTTAACTTATGAATTATAGCCTCCACCTAACGAATTCTCATGTTCTCAGCATTAAAAATATAGACTAATGACTAAGACTTTCAAAATAAGTGAGACTCCTACAATCCTTTTATCAGTTGGAAAGCTTGGCACAGGTTGCAGCAGCCTCTAAATCATCTGTTGTTAAGAATCTAGTCTCCCTAGCCATTTAATTTCGGTGTTTAAATCCTTGCATGCCTGTTTATTGGAAACAGAGGCTACTGTAGGGTTTTGTAAACAAAGCTATGCGCATTCCGAAGGATGTAGGTAGGGATAAGGAGTGGATGAATTGTTTCAAACGTACATTCAAGTTAGTTTGTTTGTTCGTTATTTGGTTTTTAGGAGCATTAGCAACTAAGGCCATATTGCTCCGGGATATGCGGTGATCATTCCCTGACCTTTCCGCATCCTCCGTATTTGGTGGTGAATTCAAGTTAGGATTTCTTCCCGAGAATTTCTTCTCCAGAACTCCAGGGAAAAAAATCTAACTTTAAAATTCCCGATTCCCGAGAAAAGCAAAAACATTTCCCGACAAATTTAGATTTTTTGTTTATGTTTGTTTTTGCAATATTCAGCCTGTTCCGTAATTTATTTTAAAATGCTTAATTTTTGTTTAAATATGCTGTAGTTGCCATTTCATTACAAAGTGTGAAATTTTTAAGGATTTTAACAACGATAAAAATTGCTTTACAAGAATTAAAGCTCTCTTATCTATGTGAGGACGGATATCCAAAATTCGCCGAAGATATATAAAACTGCTTAAAACCAGTGCGACTCGCAGTTGAAGTAATCAGATAGTAAATCTACTTAGAAAAGAAGGAATTTTTACATTCACCTTTCGTAATTTGGAAAATCAAAATTCTATTTTAAGTATTTCAGCTTTTTAAACGTAGAGTTAAAATTATTAAGTGTCCCTTATTAGATATTTAAGCAATCCAAATAGGTTATACTTATACTTGAATCTGTCCTGAATTACTGGCGTAAACTACTTTGGCCTTTTTTCACTAGCCAAAAATGAGCCGATTAAAAAAAAAACATTTCTTTTGCTTGAATCCGTCCAGAATTTGGCCATGTCGCTAGGTGTCGTCCAGTGTGGTTCATGTGTAGTGAATGTGCTCCTGCTTTTTGAGATATTTAATGTGTTCATTGACAACCCCCCTATGTATAAATATGTGTTCTTAGAAGTTAAAGTTGTGGTGAGTTCATAGGTGATTTTTTGGTTGTTGGGACCGTGGGGTTGTGGAATTATTTGCATGAGATTATATTACAAACTGAGTAATTGATTTCATAGTCGTACATTGCATTGCATAGTGCTTATACTTATAACTCTGAAATCTCCCATAGAGATACCATTATCCCATAGACTTTGTACGGATGATAATGGCGACTTGAAATATTCCATTTTTGAATTTTGTCATGGAGACGGAAAACATTTACTAGCGCCATCGCAGTATTTTGACTTAATATCATATGTTCATTAGTCTTCACTCATCTTAGCACTGTATTGCTAGTTTTCTTTTCGTCCAGCTGCTGTGCAGAAGCTACCTGCCACCGAATTCACCTACCAAGCAAAATAAACTTATTTCGCTTTCAGGGAAGAGGATTTTAATTAACATATCTGTGCGTGTTTTTTTTTTTTTTTTTTTTTTTTCAATCCCATGGATGAAAACATACCTAGCTCTCAGAACTCTGAGTCTGAGACTATAGACTCAGATGCGAGTGCTAAATCTGCACCAGAACTCCTGTCTAAGAGTGCCAGGAAAAAACGTACCACGATTATGTCTGATTCAGACAATGAATTCCCAGTTAAATCAGCTTCTCAGCGCTTTTTAAAGCAAGCTGGAAACGAGGGCCCAAAACGGACTGACGTAGATGCTGGGGAGCAGATAGCTAAGACAGCAAATGTAAAAACTGTTGGTAAAAAAGGAGAAAAGGAATTGCTAACATCTAGCTTCGCCAAAACTGGAAACTCAAAATCTGAGGGAACTAATAAAAATGTGGGCAAAGTGTACCCTAAGACAGTGATCAAAAAATGTGTTCAGATCTCCAATAGTGATGAAAAGAAAAACTCTCTTACTTCGGATTTCAGTGAAGTAAAGGCATGTAAGAATCATGATGCACAGGATACCTCAAACTTAAGTTCTCTGAGTAATCAAGAAATTGTACATGAATACTCTGAAGTAGATAAAAATCCTGCAAAGTAACAAGCTTTGCCCAAGTCTGACTTGACACAAAACACTTCTTTTGTGGAAGGATTTGATTTTTCTGAACCTCTTGACCCAACAAGGGTATATAATACAATTACAAAAATTAAACGATCTCTCGGGGATTACTTAGCATCCGAATCGAGTAAGGTAACAAAGGTTGCCTCTAATTGTATCCAGGGTTTATGGTCAGATTTTGAGGCTGTAACTACTGCACTAATAATTGAGAATGAGCGTTTAAAAGTCAAGGCAGGGGAATTGCAAATAAGAGCAAACCTTTTTGAAAGCCTTTTTAAAGAAGGTCCTAAACTTACGTCTTATGCGGACGTTGTTAGAGAAGACACTGGAACTTGGGCACAATGTCCGGCTGATCGGACTATCCCCTCAGGAGTTATTACTAAAGATCACATATGTGTATCTGAATCCAGAACTACAGAATATGATAAACCCAGGAACAAAAGTGCGGTTAGTAGTGATCCTAACAATATAATAATATTAAAGCCATCACCTGACAGTTCAATATCCAGTGGTCAGGACATAAAAAACAAGGTCACCGACACAATAAGAAAAGAGCACAGAAATATCAAGATTAAAAACATTAGATTGTTAAGAAACAATGGTGTTCTAGTCGAAACGACGAACTATACAGATGCAAAAACCATTTGCAATTCCACAACGCTGACTGGTATTGGTCTGGCTATGGATAAACCCCGTTTGCAACGTCCCACTGTTCTAATATACAATATCCCCAAGGATTGTTCCAAAGAGGACATTGTAGAGGATCTCTACATTAAAAACTTGAAAGACTTTGGCTGTAGCTTGGAAGAGGTGAGGCAAGGAACCACTTTCAGGTTCAGTTCTGGTGCAGGAAATCGTGTTACTAACTGGGTCATTGGATTAGCTCCAAAAATATACAAATATATAATGCAAAATGATCGTATTTTTCTGGGGTTCTCCTCACACAGGTTTCGTCATTTTACAGCTGTTTCTAAATGTTTTCGCTGTCTGGGGTATGGACATTCAGCGCAAAACTGTTCGCACAAAACAGTCTCGTGCGGCCATTGTGCCAATGGAGGCCACGTCTTCTCGGAATGCACGCACAAAGAGGAGCCACCAAAATGTGTAAACTGTAAGAGGAGAAATCGAGATTTTCAACATTCTGTTCGTGATAGCTGCTGTCCCGAATACATAAGAGCGGTGGAATTGACAGAAAAGAGAACACAATATGAATAACACGGCTAATCCAAATCCTCTTTTGAGTGTAAATTATTCTTACCAGGGCATTAAAATCCTGCAAATTAACGGCCAAAGAGCTAGAGCAACTATGGACGAGATAAGGGTGGCGGCATTTGAGAATAAAATGGATATTATTTGTATTCAGGAACCTTATTGCTCTGCACAAATTGGTGGTAGAGCATTTAAGCTAATGGGCTTCCCAACTTCTGCAAGAATTGTGCACTCGCTTGACAGTTCGCCCAAGACAGCTATCGTCATTCTGAATAACGATTTAGTGGACACCTCTATTTCTGGTGAGTGTTCTCAGAACGCAGTCTGTGTGCTTGTCTCCTCGAAATTTATAAATTTGTATATCGTTTCTCTCTATTGCCCGCCGTCAGAAGATTTCCAACTGGCTCTGCACAGTATAGATAGATTATGTACAAAGTTTGCCTCGAAAAACTTGATAATTTCTGGTGATGTAAATGCAAAATCCAATATGTGGCATAGCGGGTTTAATGACCCTCGTGGTTCGGCCCTGGAAGATGTTATTCTTGCTCATGGACTTACTGTTCAAAATTTGCCTAATAAACCCTACACTTTTTCGACCGTCAACGGTGAAAGCAACATTGATATTACTCTGACCTCTGTCAATATTGATTGTTGTATCTCTCATTGGGATGTTGTCCCAGAGTTAATCAACAGTGACCACCGTGCCATAGTTTATGGTCTTCTTCCTGGGCAGCGAGTCGACGACCTTCAACTTACTGATCTTAGGAGATTTTCCATTAAGACTATTAAATGGAACAAATTTAAAGATTTCCTCTCTGCTGTCTTTACGACCGAAATGATCGAATCCCTTAATATATTAATGGCTGAGGAGATTGTTGATTTTGTTCAAACCCAGCTGTATCTGGCCACGGATTATGCAGCGAAGCAACAAGACAACTCCTGTCCCTTGGTGGAACTCAGATCTTGCAAATTTAAGATCGCAAGTTCAGAACGCAAGGAAGGAATATCAAAATCACAGACATCTGTCTCAACAGGATGTTCAAGCATACAAGGATTCTTATAGAGATCTTCGAAGGAGATACCACAAAGAAATTGCTAATGCTAAAATAGATTGTTGGCAAGGATTTGTCAAACAGGTTGGAAATTCAGAACCGTGGGGATTAGTTTACAAAATCTCCAGAAACAAATTAATCTGTGGAGAAGTGTACAATACAGTAAGAATAAACGGAGCAGAATCTGAGGACTGGAGCTCCACGGTACATGCTATAGTGTCAAGTCTGTTCCCTAAAGATATTCCAGAGTTGGATACATTGGAGCAAGGCAAGATACGTCTTGAAAACAGTATGTACACGGGTTCAACTGATATTGAGTGTTTTAATCTGTTGGAGTTGGGTTCTGCAATAGCTGGATTAAACAGCAAAAAATGCCCCGGAATTGACCTTGTGGAGAATCTTGTTATCGTCAAGTTTTTCAACTTTTACCCACAAGTACTGCTAAATCTCTTGAACAAATGCCTCCTGGAAGGATACTTTCCAAATCAGTGGAAATTGGCATTGCTCAAGATTCTTCACAAGACAGGGAAAAATATATCCGATCCCCGTGCTTACAGACCAATTTCCTTACTTGCTAATCTGGGAAAGTTATATGAACGTCTTCTGGCTCCCAGAATACTAAAGAAATTTGAGGAAAACCAACTATGCTCAAACTGTCAGTTTGGCTTCAAAAAAGGGAGGTCCACCGACGATGCTATTCTTACGGTGATGAACTTTATCCAGAATTCATCTTCTAAATATGTTTTGGCAATTTTTGTGGACTTTGAGGGCGCTTTCGACTCCCTCTGGTGGGAGAGTGCCCTCAGGTCTTTAAGGCTGGCTAAATGTGATAATTATGTGTACAGGGTACTGAGATCATACTTTAAGGAGAGATACATCATGGTCAAGACAAAGCATCTGTCTTACAAGGCCCAGGTTTCGAGAGGATGCCCCCAGGGGTCGGTGTTGGGGCCTCTCCTCTGGAATGCCGTACTAGATCAGTGGCTCACGAAATCGCACGAGGATTCTCTAAAGGTGGCCTACGCCGATGATCTCGTGATTGTCATAGAAGGAAGGTCACGTAAGGTATTAGAGGACAAAATTCAACCCATCTTAGATGATTTGGTGGCATGGGCTGACATCAACAAGCTCAAGATATCTCCGAGTAAAACAAATTTCATGACATTTAAAAACCACTTTAATTACGGAAGACCACCAAGAATTCAACTGAATGGTATACAGATACCTTATGTTCCTCAAAACAAATATCTTGGCATAATTCTTGATGATAAATTAACCTTTCTCCCTCATGTCACCAATCTGAAGGAAAAAATTAGAAATTTTACAGCTTCGGTCATAAGAATCTCCAAAAGAGACTGGGGTTTGAATAAAAAGACCTTGAAACTATATTATAAAGCTATATTTCTGCCTATAGTTTCGTATGGAGCAGGTATTTGGCACCAGAACGTCGTTAAGGTGATAATTAAAAACAAGCTACTATCAATTCAAAGGACAATGCTTCTGGCACTAAACAATGCCCCTCGTACAGTATCAAACAATGCCCTCCAAATCCTTGGAGGAGAACTGCCTTTAGATTTGTTTATCTTATACCGTGGCATGATTTATAAACATAAGAAAGGACTGCAGGTATCTATTATGGGAATTACAACCGACCCAGTTAGTAACTTAAAGACAGAACGGAAAAGATTATGGAGTGAAATGATTAGTATTTGGCAAAGTAGATGGAATGCGTCTGTGCACGGCGAAGTCACAAAGAAGTATATTGAAAATGTTGAGTTTGCTTCTACTCAACCTTCTGTTTCGTGGTTTGCACCAAGCATGTTTACGACGTATTTATTAACAGGCCATGGATCTCTGAGGGCCAAACTTTTCGACAGAGGTTTGGAGCCGGATCCTTTTTGCACCTGTGGTCAAATGGAGGACTGGATCCATGTTTTACTGTTTTGTCGGCAATATACAGACCATCGAGTATTGCTACTTAATCAGGTTCCAGGTCTAGCTGAGGACAACGTGAAAATACTAGTAGAGAACAAAACAAACTTTGAGACTTTCCAGACCTTTGCAGAATCGGTCTTTAAGAAAAGACTCAAAGAACTAAGAACTCAAATCCAAAATCGAGTATAAATCTGACAGCTGAGCAGTTAATATAAATGTTGGTATCCCATTAAATATAAATAGGATGACTTGTCAGATATGTAAATTGAATTGTATTACTAGGATTTAGAGTCAAAATTCTATTATCTTTTGTACATATGTAAATATTTACTTTTTTTTTTTTTTTTTTTTTTGCTGGTTTCCAGGTTTGGGCAACCTGGGGACGGGATTGCTGAGATTTGTGCCCATGGCACTAAAGGTAATAGTAGACCCAGGCTTGGCTGCTTGTGCCTGGGGGCAGGCAGCGGCTGCCTGGGTGTTGGCTGCTCCCTGGTGGCAAGGTGGTCATACACAAGGGATAAAAAGCTTGCTGAGTTTCTGCACCACCACAGACGTGCAAGGTGGAGATGGGCTAAGGCCTAGGAGCCACCCTTGATACAGGTAAAACACACACACACACACACACACACACACACACACACACACACACGTGTTCATATAATATAGTATATATATAGGTATAATGAGAATGATAATGCTAATGTATATAAAATTGTATATATATCTTCTCTGTAAGTTCTTGTATATAAAATGTAAAGAATTGTGTGTACAAATAAATGGAAATGGAAAAAAAAAATGGCCATGTCTGTAATCCAGTGTACCCATAATCCACGGTTCAGCCTTAAATGAAGTCGATAATGATTTTTTTTTTTTTTTATTGCAATGGCAAATAAAAATGAAATTATGCGATTTGCGAAATCGATAATGGAACAAATTTTCAAAGAAAAGTGTACTTCAATAGAAGAGTCTGAAAGAAAAAATAATACGAACAAAGAAATGGAAAATTCGGAACCCTGGGAAATAGAAGGGGATCAAAAAACAGAGTTAGGAAGAGATATTTCCATTTCAACGGCAAAAGGAGAGCCAATCCAATCAAAGAAGATATTTTCCTCGCTTACAAGTTAGTGCAATTGCATTATTTCTGTACGTAGCCAACTACTTAGGTAGTTATGAATTGGCATCATTAAGTACAGGGGTCCCCGGTATCCGAGTTCTCGCAGTTACGAACATTTGAAAATTAAAGCTTTTTTCCTTGTGAAAATTGACCAAGCACTTGTATATTTTTTTTGTGAGAACAATCTTCTTTTATAATAAAAAATGTCTAATAAAATAATTTTCCCAATTTTCAGTTCATTCGGCCATTTTTTAATATATACAAGTACATAAGAACCATTACTACACAATATCGGTGGATACAGCACATCTACTCATCCTTCACAACGAGCTGCCCATGTATTGCACTACTTCGAATAAGATAGTCTTCACTTGCGATACCGGGTAACCTGCCCACCCACCGATGAAAAGTCAACTAGCTTTGAAACGGTGCCGTCTGGGTGCTGGCGCCCACCGAGAATAGGCAACAATACACTTCTCTATTAGTGAAGCGTTACTTATTCAAGGTAGGTAGTGCAATATATGGCAACTCGTTGTGAAGGATGAGAGCAAATTGAGATACAGAAGAAATGATGCTTTGACACTACTACTACCGTAGTTTTTCTTTAAGATTTGTCTGTGGTGTATGTACATACAGAATCTTAAATTCTTAAAATATTATGCCTAGTTTCGTTTATTTAAATAATAAACATTACGAAAATATGGTCTCCGTTTTAAGTGGAATTTTCTGGAGCCAAATATGCTAGGACAACGAGGATCCCCTGTATATAACATATTACGAATTCCTTCAAAACGAGTTGCCGTGGTATTGCATTACCTCGAATAAGTAACGCTTCGCCATAGGAGAAAACTGTTGTTACGTATTCTCAGTGGATGCCAATAACAATATGTCACTGGTTCGAAGCTTATTGGTTCCTCATCGGTGGGTAGACAGGTACCCAGATTTTGCAATGATGACAACTCAGTTGCGAAGTATAACTTCACATATGAGAGATGTCTGATGGCGTACCTGCCCACCTAACTGATGTAGAGCCAATAAGCTTCGAAACGGTACCGTATGGGCAGAGCCGTGCCCAGCCATTTTAGTACCTGAGGGAAGAATGAAACATTGCATCCTACTGTTAATGATGGCAACTTTGGCAATTATTTAATCTTACTTTTGGGGCTTCTTTCAGCTTTTAACCTGAGGCAAGAGCCTCGTTCGCCTCACCGTCGGTACGGCTCTGCGTATGGGTGGTAGTGTCCAGTAAGTATCAGTAGCAATAGTCTTCTCCTATGGGGAAGGTGTCCAGTAAGGATAAGTAGCAATATTCGTCTCCTACGGCGGTGTTACATATTGGAAGTAGTGCAATACCATGGCAACTTTTTGTGAACGTGTTGACATGAGACATACTTAATGATGCCAGCTCATAGCTATTTAAGTATTTGGCTACGTACAGAAATGGTGCAGTTGCACCAACTTGTACATTTATTAACCCCTTACGTAACCCGAGGCTTTAGCCCTAAACTATTCTGTAATCTGTGATGTTTTCATCTTTAAGGAGTGAGATGAATTTTTATGTATGAGTATTAGTGTTTACTTAGGATTTCTTTTTATTTACATTCATCGATGGGTCTTATTTTTTAATATCGAATTCTCCTTAAATTTTAGGTTTTTTCTTCTACACCAGAATGTGCAGTTCATTATTATAGTGTTTTATGACTAGAATAAGGAAAATAATTCTTATGAAAAATATTTAATCAGTAAAATAAAATTTTCGGGAATTGTCGACATCCGCAATTTCCCATTCCCGGTTCCCGAAGATTAAAAAATGCCGAGAATTTAAAAACCTCAATTCAAGTTAATTGCAAACATTAAAGGTTTAATGAGAACTGATATATTACGAGAGGTCGCATTTCGACCCTACAAATCAATGGATCTGTTGAATTGAAGGCACTTCAAGATAATATGTAATATTCGTGGTTCTATCAACAGTGGAAAAATAATATAATTCTGTGGAATGGTATCTGTTTTTGGGTTGGTTAAGGGGACGCCTTGCCTGACCAATCTGGTTCATCGATATGACACAGTTAAAAAAACAGTTGGATGCATTAAACAACTTTGCCATTGTTTACTTTGACTTCACTAAAGCTTTTGATATGGTTTGTCAAGAAAATTATTATTTAAACGGGTAAAAATTAGGATTACTGGTAAGATTCATCGTTGAATCAGGGGATGGTTAAAAGACAGACATTCATAGTCATCAATAGACATTCATCAGTGTGGTCCAGCCGAGCAGGGATCGGTGTTGGGCTACTTTATCAACATTGATAAGGAAGTGCAGGGGAAATCGTCAAAAATGCTGATGATGTAAAGGTGGGAAGGCTGTTAACGAAGAGAATCAGGGTATTTTGAAAAAGGGCTTAGAAAGTGATGAATGGCACCTAGATATCCTGGAGAGGAGAGATCTGGCAGAGGTATATAATGTTCTTTATAATGAACGAAGGATCTATTTTCAATGTAGGAAAAACAAGATTTAAGGGTCACAAATATAAACCCTTAGAGAGCAACAGAACGCTAGATCGCATGACGTTTACTTTCGGGCAGCGTGCTGTACATCATTAGATGAATTGACTGTCAGCAGAGGTTGAGTAAGAGAGTTTAGCATTAGCATTAGTAGAGGCATATGATGCAAGAAAGCAAGCTTATTCAGCATCAGCCAAAATTTTTTTGGTCATTCTTGAAACCTGTTCAAGTCAACCCGAAGGAGCACTGCTTGGTACTGATCATCGTTTCCCCCAATGTTCACATCACATTTCTGAGGCCTTCAGAATGTCATTCCGATTTAAATATTTCTGGATTGCACTCTTAATCATTGACTCTAATATTTTCTATACACTGAAGTTACCGACTTCACTCTTAGAACTGACTTTATATATTGGCATTACTCCACTCCACAGGACCCTCACTCAAGTCCAAAGATGCTATCGTAATTAACCTGAATAGTTCAACACACTCTGTCTGCCTCCCTCAAAATTACTGGGTATATATGCCTTCAGCTCTAGGAGCCTTATTTGTCCTCAGGTTCATTTCACAAATATACGTGATCTCAATTCTAATATCTGCTGAGGGTATGTATGTATTTAACTGTCGAAGGGTGGCACCCGGACATACATCCATCTCCACCAATTTATCATATAATATCATTCTCATAATGGCCTGTTAGTGTAAGTGTGTGTACACGTGTGTGTAATGTGTTATAAGTCAAACAGGCTACTCTGCCACCAGGTGATAGTCCATTGGGCAATTACCACCTGGTGCCCATCCCTGGCACGAGGAGCTATGCCTGGATCTATTAACTCTGGTTGTGCATATTGCACCTAAATCCCGCACCCACCAGTAAGGGTGCAAGACCGGTGGGTGCCAGCAGTCCCGCTCCTGGGGTGCCGACACCCAAGAGCCAGCAAAAAAAAAAAAAAAAAAAATGCACCAACTAGGAGAATACATCTTACTAGTGAGTGCAACAATCCCGCCTCATGGTCATTCCACAAGGCCAGCCAAAAAAAAAAAAAAAAAAAAATTTCTTCCCGCCTCCAAGACAGACTGCCTCTCCATCCAGAGGAGGGGGAAAAAAAAAACAAACAGGTCTTTAGTCAGTATTAGTAACAACATGTATACTCCTCCTTTTATTAAATGTCAACCTGCAAAACCGTTGAAATTCTACAAAATTCCTTTCATTAGACAGCCAAATTAATTCAGAACCCCTAATAAAATTAGGTACCAAATTAAATAAGTCTAATCTAAATTCGTCATATAAATTGCATTCATATAAGATATGATCCCATGTTTCCAACCTTCCACAAACACAGTAAGGATCTTCCACTAAACTAAACTGATGCAACTTACTTTTTAAGGAACCATGCCCCGTAATCAAATATGAGCATTCCATACTTGGATAAAACCAGCGATGCAATTTGTTATTAAAATTAAATTCAACACTAGGTATAAATAAATAAGTTACTCTACCAGTACTACTGGAATCCCAACGGTCCTGCCATAATTTAATTAATTTCACCAAAATTTCTTTCTTCTGTTTGCTGACTGCAGAAGAAACTTCATTAGTAATCCCCAGAAATGTAATTTTATTCCTTTTCTTATAAAATAACAAAAAGCTCTATACACGACTGTTAAATCCAAAGGCAATACCCCCGCAATCACCTGTAGAGCATTAGTCGAAACCGTCTTACAAACACGCAAAATAGTTAACAACATTATTCTTTGGATTGATAATAGTTTTTGTTTAAATTTTACATTGACAGTACGAACATACCAAATTGATGCAGCATACGACACAATCGGAATAAAAATAGCTTTATAATATAGATACAAAATGCGTTTACCTAATCCCCAATCTTTTCTGGTAACCCTAACTATAGAAGCAGTGTAATTTTTTATTTTCCTACTTAAATAATTCAAATGTTGGGAAAATAATAACTTGTCATCCAAAATAACCCCTAAATATTTTACCTGGGAAACAAGAGAAATTTGTTTACTGTTTACTAATAATCGAGGTGGTCTGTTGTAGTCTAATTTTCCTTTTAATAACATCATGACAGTTTTAGAAGATGAAATTTTTAGTTTATTTAATGTAGCCCAATCAGTCAAATCCTGAACAATAACCTCCATTCTACTTTCTAATACTGCTCTAGATCTTCCTGTCACGCACAAAACCAAATCATCAGCATAAGCCACCTTATAACAATTAGGGACTGTTCTACTTAACCACTGGTTTAAGACCAGATTCCATAAAATAGGACCCAACAGAGATCCTTGTGGACAACCGCCGTCAATAATTCTATTAAAAGTTAAATGTTGGGATCTTATAATAATCTGTCTATCCATTAAATAACTTTTAATAATTTGGTATAACAAATTGGGACAATTTAATTCTCTTAATGAAAAAAGCACACTTTGATACCATACAGTATCAAATGCTCCTTCAAAATCTATAAATAATGCTAACACATATTTCTCACCAGAATTTACACTAAAATTAATCAAATCGCGTAGGACATCCTCTGTTGAACTATTTCTCTTAAAACCATATTGATATTTAAAATGAAGATTTTGTTCGTTGAACAATTTCTCTAGCCTTAACAACAACAATCTTTCCAATATTTTGCCCAAATTTGCTAACAAAGAAATGGGTCTATAACCCCTAGGATCAGTCAACAATTTGCCAGGTTTTTGTAATAATTTTAACAGAGCAATTTTCCAAAATCCTGGAAAAACTCCTTTCAATAAACACTTATTATACATATTAACCATTATTTCTGGACACAAGTCAACAAACTTTTTAACACAATTATTTTCAATCAAGTCCAAACCTGGTGTTTTATTATCCCCAACCTTAGAACATACAAATTTCACTTCATCCATATTAAACATTCCATCTCAGATGATCCAGTGTATTGTTCATTCCCCTGTCTAATTTGTCGCTGCTGTACACTATCTTCCCCACAATTGTCATTCAAAAATAAAGTGCTAGTAATAGTAGCAATTGTAGAATACCAATCAGTAGACTCAGCATCATTTGAATACACAGTATTAATTAAATTATTAACATTCAACTTGTTTCTAGTTAACTTAAACAACAATCCCCATGGCTCACTATTTCCAGTAGTACAAACCAATTCTTTCCATGCATTAAATTTGTGTTCAGAGATTGCCTTATGGTATTCTCTCCTCTTAATTTTATACATTTCTTTATACCTTAATGCTTCATTATTACTTCTACTCCTAACCATCTGAAAAAGCTTCCTCATTCTAAACACTTCCCTCCTTAATACTGATAGCTCCAAAGACCACCAAGGTAATTTATGACCTCTCTTGTTTTCTTCTCTTAGCAGCCAAATTTAAAGCATTAAAAATAGAGGATTGAACAAAAAATGCATATTCAGAAGCAGTTAATGAATTTAAATTGTCCCTAGTATAAATTGAAAAACTATCCAACACAGCACCTTTAAATTTATCCCACTTAATATTTTTATAATTAAATCTCAAAGTATCATCTGTTGACATTTCTGTATTGCTAATTTCGGATAAATTTATAATTATTAGAATAGCTCTGTGATCACTGTTAGTCATATTTGTAACAACATCCCAAGAACTGACTCTTCTATTTAATCGATTATTTACTAAGGTGATATCAATATTGGAAACACCATGAATGTTATGAAAAGTATATGGTTTAAAAGGTTCATTCAAAACACTTAAATTATGACATAAAATGAATTCCTCTAATTGAACACCTCTATAATCAACCATATCACAATACCACAAATGTGATTTTGCATTAGCATCCATTGCTAAAATAAGATTACTAGAAGCTACAAAATTCATTACATTTTCTAAGTATTGCACTGTAATATCAACATTAAATGAAGGTGGACAGTATAGAGATACTAAATAAAATGATATCACATTAGTTGAAACATGAATACAAGTAGCATGTTCAGAGCAAAGACTAGATATAACAGTGATATTAAAACTCTTATTAAAAACTGCAATAGCAGTTTTAGGTTTAACTACAGTAGTGTGTATAACATGAGCAGTTATTGAAAATCCAGTGACCTTACAAGAATTTGCAAATGTACCTACATAAGGTTCTTGGAGACACAGAATATCATAACCTCCTTCAATCATACCAACTTTAATTTCATCCATGACATTTCTTGATTTTTGCCCATTCAATTGAACAATTATTAAATAATTTACTCTATGATCATACGTACTAGCATTATTCATCATAATTAATTCGCATACTTGCAATTTCCAATGCCCTGATATATTCAAGGCAATTAACATCTCTTATAGAACGATCATGAATCCTTCCCTTCCTTTTACAATTAACACATTTTGGAGTACCATCCTTATCTTGACAATCACTATATTTATGCCCCCCCCTGGGCACAATGCCCACAAGACATTGTCCTATGTGTACAGTTACCAGCTGAATGCCCGAATCCCAAACATTTAAAGCATTTGGATATTATTACAAACTTTCTGAATTTAAAAGAAGCAAACTCAATGTATAACCTATCACAAGCTAAGATACACCTGTATAATTTTGGATTCATACTTATAACCCAATTATTATACCTGGCTTTAGATCCAGTACAAAATCTAAATAATACACCCTCTTTAACTTCCAATTCAGTAAAACCAAAATCCTTAAAGTTCTTATAAAACAAGTCCTCAAAAAATTCCGCCTTTTCCACATCCTTTGGCACATCATATACTAAAATTGAAGGGTCTGAAAGTTTAATGTTGTCTAGTTTTAAACCTTTATTTACTAACTGTTCAGAATTGATAATTTTATTCAAATCCTCCCTTTTAACTGTTTCAATCAGCACTCCCTTATTTCTTATCATTTTTAAATTTCTAATTTTAATGTCCTTAAAGCCTTCTTTCAGGGATTGAGCCACAACATCCTTCACCTCTTGACTGGAAATAAATTGAGTATTGTCTTCTGCTCGCAATATAAGAGTATTGCCCTGTTTTTGCTGAATGTTTTTAGGTTGATGCCAATGACTTCCATCTGACACACCTTCATGATCCTCAAAAACAACTTGAGCACCCAATTGCCCCTTTACAACACCTGATTTCAGTTTATCTGCATAAGAAACTGCCTGTTGTTCTCCAATTGTTGACAGCTTGGACTGATCTCTAATAAGATCATCGAATAGATTGGCTCTTAATTGTAGCTCATCAATCCTAGCCTTCAAACGCTCATTATCAATGAGCAAGGCTGTAGTAATTATCTCCATGTCAACCCATTTATCTAGTATAAAATTTGATGCTGTCTTTATAACCTTGTTGGCTTCGCTCGTGGTGTAATCAACCACAATCTTCTTTAACTTTGTAATCAACTCATATACTGTATTTACATCCCCATATCTGCATCTTTGCTCGTATATATTGTTGACTATTATGTTGCTCTCTCTGACATTGGTAGCTATGCTTCGTCTGCTAATATTCCCAGAAGAATTATCAACATTAAGAAATTCTGAATGAGCCTCTGAAGCATCTGATGTTAACTGTAAATCCTGTATATCCTCTCTGATCTCTTCACTCTGTGTTCCCTGATCTATAACACCATTCAGAACCTCAACAGCTGCCATGGAACCAACATCTTTATCCTCATTCCTTGTACCACTAACTCCTGGATTAGAACTGAAAGTTGCACCTTGAACTGAAGTTGAACCAGACCAGCTTTAACATTCTTAATTTTATGCTTTGGATCTGTTGGCTTTTTAGCCACCTCTCCGTGTAGCCTGGGAACTCGCGAGGAGAGGTGGGGAAAGTGCCAGGGTCTTCTTCTGTTCCTCCCCCACCTCTAGGATTTTTCTTCTTATCCATATTTTAAACCAGATAATTGATCAACTCAGAAACACCAGAAATACAGTAACTATCAGCAGGAAAACCCAATTACGTTTCCCTCTAAATTACGTGTCCGTCGACTATGATCGTTGCCACATGGCAGCCAAATTGGCTCTGCCAATGCGGTAATCCACACACACCTAATCAAATAGCAATATTACAAAAGTTAATTTTTATTTCACCTTGAAACTATTAAAAAAAAAAAGGCAGCTAAAGAAACTCTTCAATAGTTAACGTTAACGAACACACAGCAATCACCTTCCAAACGTAGCCTCCTCAGAGAGCATTGTTGGTTACCCTTGGGAAGAAGCGATTAGCCCGAATCCCAAACATTTAAAGCATTTCAACGCAGTAGTCGTGGTTCCATCAAGATTTGCGGTTACTTCTGTGGTGGTTTTATATTACAACGAGGCAGTGACCCGCCAGGTGTGTTCGACCGTGTCCGCCAATCCATGCTGCGTCGGTGTCACGCATGCATCGCGTGTCATGGTGGAACCTTCGAGCATCTGTTGGAACATCATTCGAGCATCCATCTCGTACTCCATTCTTAATGAATGGTTGCCACTAATTACTGTGTTGTGTCATTTCTGCTTCTTGTGCCTCTGCTACTACTTTCCCGTGACGCTTCCGGTTATGGGTTCCTATGCGATCCACATTCCTTTAGATGTTACCTTCGTCCCCTAAACGGTTGAACCGATATTTTTTTAATCCTATATGTAAAATGAAATTAATAATTTTATAAACTTTAATTTAATAAATTAGCTTTAGGAACATTCAAAATAAATATAACATGTGAGGAAGTATTATTTATTTCCATTATCCAATACTGTTAGCACTAATTTAAAATTTGTCACATTTGTATCTTCTTAACTACAGTCTATTATACAATCTTTTATGCTCATAACAGGACAACTTTGCCTGCACAACGTGTTGCAGAGGTATTGAACTACTTTCAAAAGAATGTTTTCGCAATCAAAAATGAAGTCTGCTTTACTTTGCAAAGCACTCAAAAGCGGACATTTTCAACATTTATTCTTCTCTTTTATAATTGATGATTATCATTGCAATTTTCTGGAATTTTGAAACTCCTGTCTCATTTTCATGGTAACCATAGTAGGAGTGGTTAAGAATAACTGATCTTTCTTTACAAACAGTTTGTTAAATTTAAAATAAACCAAACAAAGAGATCGTGTGGCTTTCTTCGGGGAGATTAATTCAACCACTGAAAAGACAACATAGAGACAGTGGAAGGTGAAGAATAATGTGGGGTTGGATATGCATCAATTCATCCATAACGAAGAGTCAAACTTCGTCATCTCTCCCTCCGTTGCCACCCTACCCCATCGACAATTCTAATCTCCGTCCCTCAGTTACAGTAGGCGCGACTTTGGATTCTGCCATGCGGAAACAAATGAAAGGAAGTGCACAGTGCAAATTGCGGGCGAAGTGTTCACACTCCCAACTAAGTTTACTCAGGGTCCTTCCGAAAAAAAAGAAAAGAAAGTTCGGTGAGCAAATGATAACGTGAGAGATATGGAAAGTGAGATTATTCCTTCCCGGCATCTTGCGCAACTATTCACGTAGGTAAGCAAACCGAAAAGGTCAATTACGATTGTAGGGTTTCTTGTGTGAAACAGCCGACGTCGACTACCGCATGAAGCTACGCTCGAGATCCGAATCGCTGCGGTGAAAACGTGAATGTTTACGAACATTTGCACCCTTCAACAACACCCCACACCATGGACAGTTGCGCTATATTCTCAGGGTTTCGTATTCTGTCTCTCGTGCTTGTCTCATTGTGAACTCTCCCTGTTCATCAAACCCGGACAATAAATTCACTCGTCTCTGCATGACCTCATCAACTTCCTTCATATTCTATTTGGAACAGATCAACCAGGACGTAGGAGGGGCGGTTGAAGTTTATAAAATATATCAATAAATTATAGATTCAAGAAGAATGAATATCCAGAAAATCGAACAAAGTAATGAAATTTTTTGCCAAAGAGTGAAGAAATGCTAAAGAGTTCCATGAAAGAATGACCAGAGCTTTCTGGGAAGTGTGATAGATACAGTAATGGAGGCATTCGATGCAAGGAGGCAAGCGTATGAGCTTAGGTAGCATCAGCCAAAAAAAAAAAAAAAAAAAAAAAAACATTTCCTCTAGAACTTTGTCCGGTTCCTGCTTAAATTTATTTAAGCTATCAGTTTCCAGAGGAAAAGATGGAAGTATCTGTAGAAGAGGCATGCATCAGAAACGGTACGTCTAGGAAACAGCGAGTGGAGAGACTCTGTTGGAGATGAAAGTTTGTCCACATCCTCCTCCTTGAAATTATTTCAACTATCAACTTCCACAACAGCAGATGGAAGTTTATTCCAGCAATTAACCACGCGTTGGCTAAAAGCAAATATCTGCACATTTATTCTACAGCTGTCTTTCCTCAATTTGAATTCATGCCCCCTTGCGTTCGTAATCTGAAAAAGTGGAAGGATCCCATCAGAATTCAGCGTGCTCAACCCATTCAAGAGCTTATACACCTCAATCAGATCACCCCACAGGTGCCTAGTCTCCAGCCACTGCAATTTGCAGAACTTCAGCCTCTCTTGGTAAGACCACTCCATCGTTCCATTCACTAATCTTGTTGCCCTTCTCTGTCCTCGTTCACGCAACTCTAGATCCTTCCTAAAATGAGGCCTTCAACCCTGGACGCAGTACTCAAGATGTGGTCTGACCATTGCCTTATACAGAGGGACAACCACCTCCTTTTCCCTGCTACCAAAATTCCTGTTTATCTTTGACAAGATGCCTTCAGCTGATGCCTTCAGCTGCCAGAGCAGCTGAAGGCATTACTGCCCTGCTCAGAAAAATTCAGATCTGACTGCACAATTACTCCCAGGTCCTTTTCACTCTCTACCTCTCTAGGTGTAGTACAACCCAGTTGGTACATTTCTCTGGGATTACCTCTACCCATATGAAATACTTTGCATTTGTCAACGTTAAACTTCAGTTGTCACTTCTCAGCCCATCTGCCTAACTTTTCTAGAACCTGTTCCAGCAGCACACTGTCATAGTGGCAGATGGAACGCTATTGTGTCACGTCAACACTGCACTTGGCGAAAACAAAGTAAGTTGGTATTTCTTGAGAAATAAGGAAGCAGGGACAAATAAAGTACTAATATGGATAAATGGATATTATTATGCGAATGAATAAGAGAGAGATGAGAAAATGGTAGTAGGATGTAGTAGTGCGAATTTAATTTTTCTATTTGAAAGCCTAGAGGGAAAATGATGCATTACTTTAATCAAGTTACATCTCACAAACGGGATCATAGCCACAAAGATGGGGAACGTTTTAAACATACATTTATATATATAAAATTATATAAGAATCATTTAATGATCCTAGCTATATCCAATGGGCTCTTTCATTAAGTCAGAGAGATTAAATCTGCACTGTTCTCAATTCTCCTTACCGCATTTCGCAAGACGAATTGTACATTCAAAAGAAATGTTTCTCAAGTTATAGTACGATAATAAATAATTTAACTTTCTGTTTATATTCACTAACGACCACAGGGTCAGAGGAGTTCACAAGATAGGGAGAATAGAAGAACCATCACCGTATTTGACAGTCACAGACTTGAACCCCGGTCCCCGAATGCATCTACGCGCCTGACCACACCTCGTTGTTATTTTAAATTCTGGTTGGATTAATTCAACACGAAGAACGTGCACTCACCTGTTATCTTAAATATGCGACAGTTTGACGTCATCCCAGTGACGAGAGACGACTCGTGTGGCATTCAAACGTTGGAATAAACGTGCATCGCGTATAATTACAAAAAATAAAAGTTGAAATAAAAGCTCACCTGATCGTGTTGATGAGATGAATTAGGCTTCGAGAGAGGCCTTGTTGCAATCGGAAGATAGAAATGTGGCGGGTGGTTGTACAAAACAGCGATGGATGGGTCAAATTAACACGTCTGATCTTGTTGCCAGCTGCCAAATGGGTCACTTGGCACTGACAGCATTCCTCTTTTTCACTTTCCTACTCTTCATTAAAGCAAATACTGGCCCTATTCCAAGAAAACAACCTTCTTTACCGAGAATATCGTCTCGAGGAAGATAACTGGCTTGCAGAGGTTTGCGGTTTGCCCAGGCATCCTCAAGACCTCACTGTTCTCCCTCCGAGAGAAGAATCTCATTAACTGAATCCACAGGGCAGGACACAAATTCTTCCCACTATCCGTCTGCACCCTACGGTTCACTAGACGAGCCCAGCATGGAAGCCACCCTTCGGTAAATCCATGGAGGACTCATCTCTGACCACGCTCAGAAGACAGCAGCGCCACCACGTGGATTGGCTGCAGATAGGCGAGCGCAATCGGCATTTTATCGAGTCCCGTGGGAAGAAAAGTCAGAAGAGACGAGGAACCAAAGAAACGAGCGCATTTAGAGGGCTGTACAATGCAAGACCGGATTCGGGGAATTATTCGACTGAAGTAGATGAGGGTCGAATGCGTACTACAGAAGTTCGATGGCGTGCAGAAGAAAGAACTCGCGCAGAAAAAGATAGTGTAGGCAAAGAGTAAAGAAAGGCCAATCGAAGTTATTGTATTGAACTCGCAATTTCTTAGAACTTCCAGTTGGTCAGGAACACGACGTTTTGGTCAATTATCTCCAGTTCTTACTCAAGTGCAATATAAAGACTTGTACACTAAGAAGGGAGATATTTAGCGAAACACCATGTTCGTTTCGCACAGTAAGTACTTATTAATGAATTCATGAAGCGTTTTCTTAGTGTAAGAAATATGATCTTCACTTCTAATTTCTAGAAATCTCGATGAACATCATCAGCTTTCTTGCCATTTTCCCCTTTACAAAACAAGGTCCCATTTTTCGCAGATAAACCGTCTGTCAGGTACAGATAACGAGGAATTGTACAGAGCGTGAAGAAAGAAATCGGTTGTAGGAATTTATTTATTTGTTAAAATTAATACACAAATCCAGTTCACTGCATTGGAAGCGATTACTCTCTTTCCAATCTTGATCAAATTTAGAAAACTATTTTTAAGAAATTCATCGCTTCCTTGGTGGAAATCATTAACTTGACTCGGATTCAACATTGAAATGTGTATTATTCATTCATTCATTTAAATTTTATCACATTTTAAATTACTTCTTTCATTACCTCTTATAAAAACATGCATTCGCACTTTGGAATTCGTTCCCTGAAGTGTTTTGCACACAAAATTACAAATGTGCTATTCTTTCAAATTAATACTACGAGTACCGATGCCACCAGAAAATTAGGATCCGATGCTACAGAGAGTGGAAGAAATCCGTAGCAGAATTGGAGCGAATGTACTGGACAAAGACATCATACTGAAGCAGAGTCGAAAAAAACCTTTGGCAAATCATTTGAAAGAATAATCCATCGCAATTTGGGTAAAAATGAAGGGCGAAGTTGGTTCGATACGACAGAAAGATATTCATTGGTGGGTAACGCGACCCTTGTAACGGTGTGAGCGCACCCAAGTCCGTGCCATTAGAACATACTCCATGCCATGAAACCAACACCAGCCGCGTGAATGATGGACATTTTTTCCGTCTGTCAGTCTGGATTCATGAAGTTCACGCCACACTTTCACCTAACCATTTGTTCAAAAAAAAATAATAATAATAATAATAAAATCGCAGACCACATATTTTTCCACTGTTCCTCAGTCCATTCTTCACTCTGGCAACACCACCCCAGTCGAATCTTTCGATTTTTTACAGAAAGAAGAAGCTTTTAAATAGGTACACGACTAAGAGATCCCAGATTCTTCAATTGCCACCGCATAGTTGGTTGAAAATGGGACTTTCTTTTATTATCATTTATGGATTATTTGCTGTACACTAGACCTCCTCTTCTGATGAACAATTCACTTTAAATTCCTGTTTGATTGTTATTGGAGTACCAACTATCAGCTGCATTTCTTCCTTTTACAGCTTTATTCTTCTTCGTCTTTTACTCATTGTTTACTTTTGAGATTGTTTCTTTCGACACACCAATGATTTCCTTTGTTTTCTTCATTTTGACTCGTGTTACACGTGCTCCAACAATAACACCATTCTGAAAATCGAAAAGATCCCTTGTCTTTCCCATGACCAGATCAACTTGCAATTTGTGCAAGGCATGAGTAGCCCTACCACTGCACTCTCTGCAACCACTTATGGAGACAAAGCCGCGATGTGTAAGGGCAAAAAACAGGTGGCAACAAGAAGTATTAGGTTGGGGTTGCTAATGCAAGGCCAGCTTCTTGCAAGTAAGGCGAATTCTTAGGGGCTCACATCTGCTGAGTATGGACTTGGCACACCCAGGGTCCCCAGCTGGATATCATCAGTCTTCTCTTTCTTGGTGATTCCCTTCTCTCTCTCTCTCTGGGTAATTCAGAAATTTTTCTTTTTGGCTGGTGCAGTATAAGTCTCAGGCTTCCTTGCATCATATGGCTAATAATAATAATAATAATAATAATAATAATAATAATAATAATAATAATAAAATTTAGATTAGATGAAAATTCAAACTGGCTAGCCAAAGTCTTTTGGACAAGATGGGCTAATTGGTACCTTAATGACATTATCAACGCCTACAGCTTTTTCAGCTGGACAAGATGGACCTTTTTCCCTCCTTACTTAAGTTGAGACTTCTTCTGTCCATTTGGAAAACAAACTGCATGATCCAACGTTGCGGAATATTTTTGATCACGGTATTCGACAACAAGAGAAGCTTTTTTTTTGTATTAGATACCAACTCCAGATTTCAGAGTATTAATTTTAAGACTGAAATTCATAATGGCTTCAGCAGTAGTTTATAAAACTTTATTGGTTAATGTATTATTGTCCATGTAAAGGAATTTGAGATGATTCGTATTTCGAGATCACTCCATGAGAGATAAACGGATTCCAGAACAGCTAGTGGGGGAAATAAGCGAAGAAGAAAGAAATGCAGACGGGATTCTTCCCTGAGATATGGGAATGGAGATAGAGTTCCCTAACAATCTTCATGAGAAAAATTTAGAAGGCAGTTAAGTGATCAAGCTCTTGGAAAGAAGAGAATTTGTTTGTGGTCCCACAGAAGTTCTCAAGTAGAAAAATGAGTCTCTCGATGTTAACTGAATGAAAAGTAGACCGTATATCAAGGTAGCTAGACTGTATGTAGCCGGTTTTTATGTTAAAACCTATTGGTATTAAGCAAAGAGGTTGATAATCGATTTATTTTGATATTTACCATATTAAGTAATATTGAGATTGGGAATAAATTTCACAAAGTATTGAAAGAAGGAGGCAAAGAAAGGAAAAATGGGCAACTTAAGTTAAATAGAAATCTATGGACTTTAAAACATTCCAACCTATTTTTTTTATTTGAAATGAATTGTTTAACCGTTGTCGGAACTATTTTATATTTCTACTTTGTTTCTTTACAGGTTATAGGTTCCTATGCGAGTCACATTCCTTTACACGTTACCTATCTCCTCTAAACGTTGGTACCAATATTTTTGACACACCTTGTATATTTTCATATATGTACAATGGAAATTAATAATTTATTAAACTTTTAAACTTAGTTCTAGGAACATTCAAACCATATATAACATTTTAGCAAGTATTATTTACTTCCATAATCCAGCACGTATAAAACTCATTTTAAATTTTGCACATTTGTATCTGGTTAAGTACAGTTTATTATACTATCCTTTATGTTCATGACAGGACAGCTTTTGCTGCACAACGAGTTACTCTGGTATTGAACTACTTCTCAATTTTTTCTCTATTGGTACATACTAGGGTTTGTATAAAACCGAGAAATTTCAAAACCGAGTTTAACCGAAGTTTACTCTTAAAACCGGTTTTAAAACCGATTTTCTCAGATTTAGGGAAAATAAGTAAAAGCTTATAACACAGGTATTTATTTTAAAAAGTAACCGGCTTGAGATTATACAAAATTACAAATTGTAGTCAAATCCTTTGAATAAAAACTATCTTCTCATATAGTTAACAAAAAAATAATAAGCCCTATAATAATAATAATAATAATAATAATAATAATTAATAAATAAAAATAATGTGAAAAAAAACAGCTTAAAGTATTTTACAAATACTTTACAAATAGTAAAGTATTTAAAATAAATTCTTTACTATTTATTGCTCAGCTTTCTTCTGAAAATGATCCTTAAAAAAAAAAAACACAGTAAATTAAGCATTTTTCCTGATAGACTTGACCTTATTTTTGTGTTAAAGAGACCAGTGATCGAAAACACTCTCTCAGATTGGACACTTGTTGGTTTAATGGTCAGCAGTGCTCTATAAACTTTCTCCAGCTTTTCACTTCTTCTGCTAGTTGCCTCCAAAAGTTTAAATTCTTTGCTGATTTCCAATTCACTCGGATATTTTGAAGGCTCTTCAGTTAATCTCTTTATTACACTATCATACTCTCGCGTGAGTATATCTCCAACATCGGAACTAGACGAGTCTTCTTTTCTTTTAAAAGAACAGTTCTTTTATTTTCAGTTTCTTCATTCAACGCTAAGACTCCTTCGGAATGTTTTGCAAATAATCTCTGATAAATCTCTTCAGCGTGCTTTTTCCAAACTTGCTTACTTGGAAAATCAAAAGTTCTTGAACCTGAATCTTCTTTCCTAAACTTTTTGGGGTCGTGTAGACAGCTCAGCAAAGACACAGTTTGG
Organism: Mastigoproctus giganteus; assembly: GCF_048544385.1. Taxonomy (NCBI): domain Eukaryota; kingdom Metazoa; phylum Arthropoda; class Arachnida; order Uropygi; family Thelyphonidae; genus Mastigoproctus; species Mastigoproctus giganteus. Next base: position 113,365,392 of record NC_143588.1, read on the forward strand.
CGATTTCGTCTTGCATTGTAACGCTGCAAAAGGCTTTGGTGAAACTTTAAAGCAAATGGGTTTTCTGCTGTATCAAGCTTAGCAAGCAGAAATTCTATTGAAGAGTGCTTTAAGTAAGTCTGTATCTTCTGCGGTTATAGCCTTCAGAATCATTTCAACTGGTCGCAAAGTTTCACATAGCAATTCAAGTGTTTTCAGTCATCGTCAGACACGGCTTCAGTTGACAGTACTGCACATAGAGCATTTGGAATGCAGTTTTTCAATTTCAAAAACCTCTCAATCATATAGAATATGCTATCCCATCTAGTCTTGCAATCTAATATAAGTTTATATTCTTTCCTATTAAATTTTGCTTTAACAAAATTTTGTAATATGTCATTTTTGTAGGCGATTTTCGAAAAAGCTTGCAGATTTTTCTGACTTTGTTAATAGTTTGTGCAATATTGGCCATTGGATTGAAGAAATAAATGAGCTCATCGGTAAAGTCGGTTTGATAAGGCATGCCTTGCTGTCTTTCTTCATTGTCTTTGGAAGACTCAGACTGTGGCACCATAATTGATTGCTTTTTCATAAAGTACATCTATAACTGACAGATGTATACGATGGGCTATACATTGCTGATGATTAGGCGTAATTTACTTATCAAACTTAATCATCATTGCTGCTCCATCGGTGGTGCAGGCAACAATATCCTCATCTAAGTTCTAACCAAATTCCTTCAAGTGTCCATCCACAATTTGCTCAGTTCTTCTGCTGTCAAGCGAACCATTAATCTCAATAAGACCTAACGACCAATGATTGTCTTTTGAATGCACATTTATATTCATATACCTTTTATTTTGTATAGACGTATATTCGTCTAGAATCAATGAATACCGTGCACCCAAAATCAACGAATTTTTGAAATGCTGAATGAGTTCTTTCTTAGTTTTATAACTTCACTTTCTTAGTGTTAGTGAAGCTGCTTTTTGGAGAACATTTGATCGCAAATTTAATTGGAATAAAGAAGCAAAAAACTTTCTACGATCGAAATTTGATGCAATATTCAGCGAATCTGTTTCTAGTTGGTAACCATCAATAAGGCGCGTTCCATAATTTGCCTGGCGAACAAGATAGATGGAAAGAAGAAATGTTGAGCATTTTCTTTTACGCTATCGCTCCCACTCACTCAGTCGTAAATGAGTACACCTGCATCGTGCCATGATACAGGTGGGAAGATAAAAAGGTACCCCTCCTAGATTTGGGCCACTTGCCCATGAGATTCGTACCTAAACATAAAATAAAATAAAATAAAAAACATGTTTAAAACATAAAGCAGTTGAACGATCCAGACAAACGAACAAACAAAAGAAAATGTGCGTAACAAAAAACTATATTCGAGGGCTAACTAAGAAAATATTCGAATCCGGTTTTAGAAGCTCGGTTTCGGTTTTAACAACTCAATATGAAAACCGGGTTTAACAGGTTTATAAAACCGGTTTGCAAGCCCTAGTATACAGTACTCTAAGTGTGGCCTGACCATTGCCTTATACAAGGGAATAATCACCTCCTTATCCCTGCTAGAAAAATTCCTATATATCATTGACAATACACCATGAGCTACTCTCGCACCCGTCTGCACTGCTCAGAGAACTTCATATCTGCCTGCACAACCACCCGCAGGTCCCTTTCATTCTCTACCACTGTCAGTGTAGTACCACAGAGTTGATACGTTGCTCTGGGGTTGCTGTTTCCCATGTGCAGTACTTTACAGTTGTCAATGTTAAACTTCATTTGCCACCTCTCGGCCCATCTGCTCAACCTTTTCAGATCCTGTTGTAGCAGCATAGTGTCAGTAGTGTCCTTGACAACCCTGCCTACCTTTGTATCGTCTGCAAACTTCGACATTAAGCTTGATATACCATCATCAATATCATTTATAAATACAGAAAACAATAATGGACCCAACACTGAGCCCTGAGGGACTCCACTAATAACATTAGGACACGACGAGCAGTGTCCATTGATTACCACTCTCTGTCTTCTCCCCCTCAGCCACCCCTTTATCCACAGCAGCAATTTGCCTCCAATGTCACACTGCTCCAATTTGTGTAGCAGTCTTCCATGTGCAACAGTATCAAAAGCCTTTCTAAGGTCCAAGTATATAATATCAAAGTAATTCCCTACATCCAGTTCCTTTGTGACTGCATCATAGTATCCAATCAAATTGGTCAGGCAAGAATTCCCGTTAACAAAACCATGCTGTGTCTGAGCTATAACTGAAGTCTTGTCTAAATGATCCTGCAGTGCTTCTTTAACCAGTGCCTCCATTAATTTTCCTGGAACAGAAGTTAAGCTCACAGGTCTATAATTACTTGTGTCAGCCTTTGATCCTCCTTTGTGAATTGGGGTCACATTTGCACATCTACAGGTGAGAGTAGCATGGCCTTTCTTCGTGAGAAAATGGGTTTTCATTCAGCAAACTGCAAATCCACCACAGAACACTCGCAAATTACAGACACAACATATACGACGGAACGATCAGCGCGGATTGCACAGTGCTATCGTCACCGTTGTCCCCCACACATTGTGAAAGATCCAGGTTCGAATCTCGTTAGTGCCCACATGAAAAGCAATATCACCTTTTGCGCTCTTAAACAATATTTGTCTTTAATCATAAAATAGATATCATTAAATGTTTTTAACATATGAATCATAGCCTCCACCTACCTTCGTGTTCTCAGCATTAAAAATAGAGACTAATATTCACTAAGAGTGTCGAAATAACTGAGACTCCTACAATCCTTTCATCAGTTGGAAATCTTGGCACAGGCTGCACCACCCTCTAAATCATCTGTACAGGAGGTCCCCTGTATCCATGTATTCATTATCCGAGTTCTCGCAGTTACGAAGATTTGAGAATTAAAGCTTTTTCCCTTGAGAAAATTGACCAAGCACTTGAATATTTTTTTGTAAGAACAATCTTCATTTATAATAAAAAATGTCTAATTGAATAATTTTCCCATTTTTCAGTTCCTTCGTCCATTTTTTAATATGTACAAGTACATAATAACCATTGGTATACAATATCGGTAGAAATACACCATATCTACCCCTCCTTCACAACGAGCTACCAGTGTATTGCATTATTTTGAATAAGAAACGCTTCACTTGCAATACAGGGTAACTGCCCACGCACCGATGAAAAGCCAAATAGCTTTGAAACGGTGCCGTCTGGATGCTGGCGCCCACCGAGAATAAGCAACAACAACTATTAGTGAAGCGTTACTTATTCAAGCTAATGCAATATATGGCAACTCGTTGTGAAGGATGAGAGCAAATTGGACCCTTATGCAGTGGACATGGGACAGTATTAGATACCCCAGCTGAAGTTGCAGATGAACTCAACAGATGCTTTTCATCGATATTTACAGAAGAAAAGCCCTTCACGTCAAGGAGAAATTCTGGGAGTGAACTTACAGAAAAGTAATTAATGATGTTGAAATTTCACACGTTTATTTAATAATTAAAAATCTTTGGAATCTACAGGCAAGTAAGGCTCCTGAGGTTGATGGCACATACCCTATAGGGAGGCGGCAAGTGAGTCCATTGAACCATTGAGGGTAATTCTGAGAGCATCACTGGTCTCGGGAGAGATTCCGTTGGATTGGAAAAGTGCCAATTCGTATCCCATACATAAGGGCGTGTCTAAGAGTGAAGTGGGAAATTACCGGCCGGTTAGTATAACGTCAGTAGTAGGGAAAACCATGGAGGCAATCATCAAATTTCGAATTCAAGATCATTTAATTAGAAATGGAATTCTGAAAGATACTCAGCAAGGTTTTGTATAGGGAAAATAATGTTTAACTAATCTGGTTAGCTATTTTGAGAATGTCACTCAACAGCTGGACTTTGGGAATAATTTCGAAATTGTTTATTTAGATTTCAGCAAAGCTTTTGACTCAGTCCCACACAAGCGGTTGCTTTATAAACTGGAAGAAGTTGGAATCAGTGGGAAAATCTTTAGATGGGTGGCTTCAGGGCAGGAGGCAGCCTGTTCTGATAAATGGTTATTCCCCAGATTGGGTTGATGTAAGAAGTGGGGTTCCCCAAGGATCAGTATTAGGACCACTGTTGTTTTCGATTTTCATGAACGACATCGATGAAGGGATAGAGGGCGTGGTGTCTAAATTTGCAGATGATGTAAAGATTGGTAGAGTGGTTAATGATCGCTGCCAAGCAGAGCTTCTTCAGAGTGATCTGGCACCTCTGTAGCCAGGTGGGCAGGAGCAGTAGTGCATAGCACACTCTTGTTAATTAGACTAGGGTTCGAGCCCGTGATCATGAAATACGGAGGATGCGGAAAGGTCAGAGAATGACCACCGCATATCCACGGGGCAAAATGACCTTAGTTGCTAACGCTACTAAAAACCAAATAACAAACAAACAACAGAGTGACCTAGAGAGACTTCAGGGATGGTCAGAAAAATGGCAGTTATGCTTTAATCCAACAAAGTGTAAGGTATTACACCAGGGAAACAATAATCCCAAAAAAACTTATTCAAAATAACTTGGTGGAGTTCAACTGAACCCAGTACTGGAGGAAAGGGACTTGGGTGTTACGACACGGTCAGACTCTAAGTTGTCTGAGAATTATAGACAGGTTGCAAGGAATGCCAGCGGTATCCTATCGATGATTTATCGAAAAATTGCTAGGAGAGATAAAGACGTCATAATCCCATTATACAGGGTGTCTCAAAAATATTGGTACAAACGTTTAGGGGAGGTTTAGGGGAGGTCTAAAGGAATGTGAATCGAGTAGGAAACCATAACCGGAAACGTCACCGTAAGTCGGTACACGGCGCTATTCGTGAGAGGGAAATTTTCTGGTTTACTCATTGAAGCAGTATTCGCCGCACGAAGATCATGCATCGATATACGAACTATGAGCTGGCAGACATGCAGCTAGTGTATGGATTAGCAGAGTGCAATGGACGAGCCGCTCAACAAATTTATGGAGAACGCTTTCCAGCCAGACATGTACCGGAGCACCGTGTGTTTGCGAGTGTGCATGAAAATTTGTGCGATTATGGGTCATTTACTTCGATATGCCAGTAAATGTGAGATGCAACATTTGGTTTCAACATGAGGGGCGCCTGCCCATTATCGAAGGTGTGTTCGTGACTATTTGAACAGGCGTTTTGGGCGTCGATGGATTGGCTGTGGTGGACCCGTTGCCCGGCCCCCACGCTCAATTTTTTATCGACCCTTGATTTCTTTCTGTGGGGACCTCAAATCTATCGTGTATGAATCGCCTGTGGAGACAGAAATGGATCTTGTGGCGAAACTCGTCTGCGCTGCTGCTACTGTCAAAAAACTCCAGGTGTGTTCGACAGTGTTCGCCAATCCATGCTGCGTCGTTGTCACGCATGCATCGCTCATGTCTCATGGTGGAACCTTCAAGAGAGCATCTGTTGTAACATCATTCGACCATCCACCTTGTACTCCATTGTTAATATTATGTCAAATAAATTTTTGTCACTAATTACTGTGTTGTGTCATTTCTGCTTCTTGTGCCTCTGCTACTACTTTCCCGGGACGTTTCCGATTATGGGTTCCTACACGATTCACATTTCTTTAGATGTTACCCACCTCCCCTAATCGTTTGTACCAATATTTTTGAGACATCTTGTATATCTTTGTATATGTAAAATGGAAATTAATAATTTAATAAACTTTTAAAATTACATTTAGAAACATTCACAGGATATATAACATTTTAGAAAGTATTATTTACTTCCATAACCCAGTGCTATTAAAACTGATTTAAAATCTTTTGCATTTGTATCTTGTTTATTATACAATCCTTTATGCTCATAACAAGACAACTTTGCCTGCACAACGAGTTGCACTGGTATTCAACTACTTCTAAAAGAATGGTCTCGCAATCATAAATGAAGTCTGCTTTAGTTTGCAAAGCACTGAAAAGTGCACATTTTCAGCGTTTATTATACTTGTTTTCTAACTGATTATTATCATTACAATTTTCTGGAATTTTGTAACTCCTGTCTCATCTTTACGGTAAGCACAGAAGGGGTGATTAAGGACAACTGATCTTTCTTTACAAGCAGTTTGTTTAATATAAATTAAACGAAACAAAGAGATGGTATGGTTTTCTTCGGGGAGATTAATTCAACAACTGAAAACCATCGTAGAGACTGGGGAAGGGTGAAGAGTAATATGGGGTTGGATATGCATCAATTCATCCCTGACAAAGAGTCAAACTTGGTGATCTCTTCCTCCGTTTCCACCCTACCCTAGTCGATAATTCTAATCTTCGTCACTCAATCCCAGCACGCGACTTTGCAGTCTCCCATGTGCAAAAAAAATGAAAGGAAGTGCACAGTGGAAATTGCGGACGGAGCAAGTTTACTCACAATCCTTCGGAAAAAAAAAGATAAAGTTCGGTGAGGAAATGATAACGTGAGAGATCCGAATCTCTGCGGTGAAAACGTGAATGTTTCCGAACATTTGCAGTCATCAACAACGCCCCACACCATCGACAGTTACGCTGTATTCTGCGGGTTTCGTATTCTGTCTCTCGTGCGTGTCCCATAGTGTTTTGTGACAGGGACGTCACAAATAATGAGTTAACTCGATGAATCCCGGCCAATAAATTCACTCGTCTCTGCGTGACCTCATCAACTTCCTTCATATTCTATTTGGAACAGATCAACCAGGATGTAGGAGGGGCGGTTGAGGTTTATAAAATGTATCAATAAATTATAGATTCAAGAAGAATGAATATTCAGCAAATCGAACAAAGTCCAGTAATCAAATATTTGCCCAAAGAGGGAAGAAATGCTAAAGAGTTCCATGAAAGAATAATCAGAGCTTTTTGGAAAGTGTAATAGATATAGTAATGGAGGCATGCGATACAAGGAGGCAAGCGTATGAACTTATGTAGCATCAGCCAAAAAAAGAACATTTCACACAACCATTCTCTCTAAACGTTTGTCCACTTCCTCCTTGAATTTATTTAAGCCATCAACTTCCACAACAACAGATGGAAGTTTATTCCGGCAATCAACTACCCACTGGCTAAAGACAGATTTCCGCACATCTATTCTCCATCTGTCTTTCTAAAATTTGAATTTATGCCCACTTGGGTTCGTAATCTGAACAAGTGGAAGGATCCCGTCAGGATTCAGCGTGCTGAACACATTTAATGCCTTATACAGTTCAGTCAGATCACGTCGCAAGTGCCTAGTCTCCAGCCGCTGCAATTTGCAGACCTTAAGCCTCTCTTGGTAAGACCACTCGTTTGGTCCCTTCACCAGTCTTGTTACCCTTCTCGGTACTCGTTCACGCAACTGTAGATCCTTTCTAAAATGAGGCCTCCAGCCGTGGACGCAGTATTGAAGGCGTGGCCTGACCATTGCCGTATACAGAGGGACAATCACCTCCTTTTCCCTGCTAACAAAATTCCCGTTTATCATTAACAAGATCCCTTGAGCTGCTCTGGCAGCCTGCCGGCACTGCTCAGAAAACTTCATATCTGACTGCCCAATTACTCCCAGGTCTTTTTCATTTTCTACCATTGTAAGTGTAGTACAACCCAGTGGGTACGTTTCTCTTGGATTACTTCTACCCACATGAAGTACGTTGCATTTATCAAGGTTAAACTTCAGTTGCCACTTCTCAGCCCATCTGCCTAACTTTCCTAGATCTTGTTGCAGTAACACACTGTCATAGTGGAAGATGGAACGCTATTGTTGTCATGTCAACACTGCAGGTTGCGAAAACAAAGTAAGTTGGTATTTCATGAGAAATAATCAAGAAGGGAAAAAGAAAGTACTAATATGGATAAATGGATATTATTATGGGAATGAATAAGACAGAGATGAGATAAATGGTAGTAGGATGTAGTAGTGCGAATTTAATTTTTATATTTGAAAGCTTAGAGGAGAAATGATGTTGTATTACTTTAATTAAGTTATATCTCAGAAAGAGGATCATAGCCAGAAAGATGGGGAATGTGTTAAACGTAAATTATATATAGAAAAGTATATAAGAAGAGTCACATTATGAGCCTAGCTATATCCAGTGGGCTCTTTCATTAACGCACAGAGATTAAATTTGCACTGTTCTTAATTCTCCTCAATTCACGACAAAAGTTGTCTCAGATTCTTACAACTTTCCTTTGATTTTATTTTTTGAAAATTGTTCCGTGTTAACTAATAATGTCCCGTTTTTAGGCAGTGTCACATTCACAAACTGACTTCAGATTCCAAATACAAAAAAAAAAACATTTTGAGGTCGGTTTTGCACTAGCAGACGACATGCTATAAACTGCAGTGTCAGCGTAATCTAATTCTTGGACATGCACTGTCCTGCCACTTAACGGCAGTTCACTGAAACTCGAATGGTTGTACGGTGAGGCTGCCATTCGGTGAAATAAATGCTCAGAATAGTATATTTAGATAAGATTCGAGTTTTAGTGTTTATTTAAAAAGAAATGAGCATAATAACAAAGGCTTTGGTGTTGTTCTTGTAGTAGGATTTTAGGAGCATCGTTGAGTAAAGCAGATTGTATACTGTCTGTAAATTACGTGTTCTGAGACCGATTTTCTGGATGAAAAATCCGAGTTTTCGGGAGAAAAACCCATGCTGCCCACTCCCGAGACCGACAACTCAGCCACGTTTTGTAAAAGGTAAATAAAATTTCCTCACATCTTCGAATTCAGGTCTTTTTTCAGCCGGTGTGAGGGGGACGCGATTCTACTAACTGTACGCCATGAGGGCTAAGAAAGGCTGAAGAAGAACTCTTTGCAATTAGTTAATGTAGATTTAAATTTAATATTTTAATATTTGAAATATTAATTATTTTTATATTTGCAAAATTATATATCATTTAAAAAATTAATAATTTATTTAAATAATTTTAAAAATTAACACATATAATAAATACATTTAAAAACTTAATAATTTAATTAAATAATTTTACAAAGTAACACATTTATAATAAATAAATTTAAATTTAGAGATTATTTCCATACAGTATTTTAAAAATTTATATGCTTATAAACTGAATAAATTTTACTAAAATCTTTATTTGTTGTTTTTGAGGATTGGTGTTGTTTATCTGGATGCTTTTTCTGTTTTCCAATTCGTGACAAAATGGTCATTTATTATTATCTTTCTTAGTTTTACTACTGATAACTGTGCTGTTACTTTCAGTGTTAGTTCTACAAATACTGTTATAATTAGAAACCACATTTTTACATTTTTACTTCTGTGCTGCTCCCTGCATTTTCGTTCACGATTTTATTCAGGTTGAAACCAATTCTTAACAGTAATTTGAAAAAACTGTTCTAGTACCACCGAAAAGGTCCCTTATTTTTTGTGAACGTTTCAAACAAGACATGGGAGAACGCGACTTTTGTCAGAGAAAGGTGAGTAAACAGAACAAGAGACGTGATTTCTTACACAGTCGAATCCGATAAACACATCGACTGTCATTTCGAAATTCCGTACTTAAAAATGTATCGATTTATGTTCGGCTACCACGATTGTAAAACAAAAGAAACTGCCCCACAGAAATATCAGATTTTCCTTCTACATATAACATATCATTTTTAGTAGTGTCAAATCACAAAAGTTTACGGTCCCTAAACGTAATTCTTTGCCCCACATGTTTAACCCTTGAAATTTGAACGGATCATAGGAAACTGAGATAGGGGGATGCAGAGGTATATATATGAAAGGGGGATAGAAAACAGTCTTTGCGGTAGATTTCGAAAGATTTGGAGTTAAAAGGGATTTTAGGTTGACACTTGAGAGAGATTCGTTTGTTTTCAGAGTCAGAGAGGAGATCCCAGAAACTTTGCGACAGTTGTATATGAGATTCAAGAGATCACAGAGTCGAAGAGTTTTCTAGAGCTGAGTGTAGTCAGGATAGCTTGAAGAACAGCAGATAAAGAATATCGAGAAAGATAGCATATGCTGTAGACTGAACAAATACCCCCACCCCAAAGTTGTACTTATGGAGCGAAGAGTTGAATCCAGAAGAAGAACGACAATTTGTTGGTAAGTTGACTAACCTTTTTTAGAACAATTCAAACCCGACTATTCAAAGTTAATCTTACTCGCCACACCTCCTTTAATTCATCCGTACCCACAGAACTCTCTTCTCATAGAGACATTCTCACAATTGTTTATCTACTTTTAGTAATTGGAATTTAACAGGTAATGCGACCTATCAACACAGTTGTTCAAAATACGAATTGTGATTCTTAAGCTGACTTACAGCCTTATTCTAAGAGTAGAAAGTTGTGTGGTTTGACCGACTCCACCCATTGTGAATATTGTGGAGTAATGGTGGAAGTGCCACCACGAAGAACACTGTAAAATTGTAATACTATTAGTAGCCAGATCATTCCTGTATTCAGTTAGTTTCCAATCAGTCAATTGCCAATTATGCTAATACTTTGACCGGTTCTTTGTAGCTATTTGCATGCTCAATATGTGTAATAAATTTTGTTTTGTTGATCATTTTGCCTAGTGAAAATTTTCTGTTACACCGAGTAGATCATTGATTATTAAATGCAGTAAAGCGACGCTCAAAGATTCAATTACAAAGAAAGATTTTTGCGTGAAATCACAACGGAATTTTTGATGCTGCCAGCTTGCTCTCAGTGTCCATTTGAGTGAAACTTGAGGTGCAAGATTTTGTCCTAATCCGAACTACCTGACTATCATATGAAACCCAGGTTTTCTGGATACACATATTAGCGCGTCTTGTTACCGACAGTTGTAGAATTCACAGAGAGCTTCGATTGATAGAAAGATAAAACCAGCAGCAAGGGTAATCGCACACGCTAGAAGAGAAAGAGCCTGTGGGACAAACCACAGCAGAGGTGAAATTGGTTACATTAATTCTATTGGAACATGCAGCAACCTGCAAAGCAGGGTGTCAGAAATTTCAAGTCTGGCTGTGGCTTATAGATGACCTGTATCAGAGTAACCAAGGGTATACAACCATAATTGCTTTAGCGTCGCACTATATTTTTAGTGCTCGCTGGTATTATTATGGCGTGTTGATTGTTGCATATTTGAAGAATTATTTTTAGTGAAATTCAACCCCTTCTTTCTAAACATTGAAAAAGATGTCGATTAATCTACTCACATAATGAGATTCAGTTCATTCTGCTGTATATACCAATAGAGAAAAAATTATCTTCCTTCTTGAGAATTTTTTCGATCTAGAATTCCAGAAAGTAGTGGTACTTTTGGAAGTAGTTCAATACCAGTGTAACTCGTTGTGCAGGAAAAGCTGTACTGTTATGAACATAAAGGATAGTATAATAAACGGTACTTAACCAGATAAAAATGTTCCAAATTTCAAAACAGTTTTAAAGATGCTGGCATATGGAAGTAAATAATACTTCATAAATTGTTATATATCCACTGTATGTTTCTAAAACTAATTTTAAAAGTTTATTAAATTATTAATTTCCATTGTACATATAAGAAGATATACAGGGTGTCTCAAAAATATTGGTACAATCGTTTAGGGGAGGTAGGCAACATTTAAAGGAATGTGACTCGCATCGGAACTTATACCCTGTAAAGAAAAAAGTAGAAATATAAAATAGTTCCGAAAACGGTTAAACGATTAATTTCAAACCAAAAACAGATTGGAATGTTTTAAAGTCCATAGATTTCTATTTAACTTAAGTTTCCCATTTTTCCTTTCTTTGCCTCCTTCTTTCAATACTTTGTGAAATTTACTCCCAATCTCAATATTATTTAATATGGTAAATATCAAAATAAATAGATTATCAACCTCTTTGCATAATACCAATATGTTTTAACATAAAGACCGGCTACGTATAATCTTAGCTACCTTGATATACGGTCTACGTTTGATTCAGTTAACATCGAGAGACTCATTTCTCTACTCGAGAACTTCTGTGGGACCACAAACAATTTCTCTTCTTTCTAAGAGCTTGATCACTTAACTGCCTTCTAAATTTTTCCTACGAAGATTGTTAGGGAACTCTATCTCCATTCACATACCTCAGGGAAGAATCCCGTCTGCATTTCTTTCTTCTTCACTTATTTCGGCCGCCTAGCTGTTCTGGAATCCGTTTTTCTCTCATGGAATGATCTCGAAATGCGAATCATCTCAAATTCCTTTACATCGATAATAATATATTAACCTATAAAGTTTTATAAACTACTGCTGAAGCCATTATGAATTTGAGTTTTAAAAGTAATACTCACAAATCTGGCCTTGGTATCTAATGCAAAAAAAAAAGAAAAAAAAAAAAAAACCTTCTCTTTGTCGAGTACGATTCAAGGGATCAACTTGAAATCTGGTTTTTAGTATATTAATTCCAGATCTACCTAAATCTTGGCTGCTTTTCTCTTGACAGAATATTTAAATAAAATACATTCTCGTGGTTAACAATTTGTAAAATTATATCTGGCAATCGCGCACAATATGAACAAAGGATGCATGGAATATCGCTTCAGGATATACTCGAATGGTACCATCCTTCATTTGCATTAAAAATCATGTGACAAGTTCTTCTTTCAAGGGCGAAGACAATTTCTTTCGTCAAGGGCATTGACGAAAGAAATTGATGGAACACCTTTCCCCACTTCCAGTAACGGTCTTGAAGACACTTAACTTCTTCCTAAAAGAAATACGGAACAATCAAAAATATTCCGCAACGTTGGATCATGCACTTTGTTTTCCAAATGGACAGAAGAAGTCTCAACCTAAGTAAGGAGGGAAAAGAGGTCCTTCTTGTCCTTCTCACAAAGCTGTAGCCGTTAATAATGTCATTAAGGTAGCAATTAGCCCATCCGTCCACAACACTTTGGCTAGCCATTTTGAATTTTCATCTAATCTTAATTTCACAAATGTTAACAGAATTTGCCTTACTTGCAACAAGTTGGCATTGCATTAGCAACCCCAACCTAATACTTCGTGTTCCCACCTTTTTGCCCGTACATGTCGCGGCTTTGTCTCCATAAGTGGTTGCAGAGAGTGTTGTGGTAGGGCTACTCATGCCTTGCACAATTTGCAAGTTGATCTGTTCATGGGAAAGACAAGGGATCTTTTCGATTTTCAGAAAGGTGTTATTGTTGGAGCACGTGTAACACGAGTCAAAATTAAGAAAACAAAGGAAATCATTTGTGTGTCGAAAGTAACAATCTCAAAAGTATAAACGAGTAAAAGACGAAAGAAGAATAAAGCTCTAAAAGGAAGGAATGCAGCAGATAGTCAGTGCTCCAATAACAATCCCACAGGAAATTAAATCATATTGTTCATCAGAAGAGGAGGTCTGGTGTACAGCAAGTGATCCAACTCAATAAAGGAAAGACCCATTTCCAACCAACTATGCGGTGGCAATTGAAGAATCTGGGATCTCTTAGTCGTGTATCAATTTGAAAACCAATTCTTTCTTTAAAAAATCGAATAATTCGACTGGGGTGGTGTCGCCAGTGGGAAGAATGGACCGAGGAACAGTAGAAAAATATGTGGTCTGCGAATTTTTTTTTTTCTTTTTTGCACAAATGGTTAGGTGAAAGTATGGCGTGAACTTCATGAATCCAGACTGACTTTTGTTCATCATTCAAGCGGTTGGAGGTGGTTTCATGGCATGGAGTGTGTTCCATTGGTACGGACTTGGGGTCGCTCACACAGTTACAAGGGTCGCGTTACCCACCAATGAATATCTTTCTGTCGTATCGAACCAACTTCGCCCTTCATTTTTACACAAATTGCGATGAATTATTCTTTCAAATGATTTGCAAAAGTTTTTTTTGACTCTGCTTCAGTATGATGTCTTTGTCGAGTACATTCGCTCCAATTCTGCTACGGATTTCTTCCACTCTCTGTAGCATCGGATCCTAATTTTCTGGTGGTATCAGTACTTGTAGTATTAATTTGAAAGAATAGCATATTTCTAATTTTGTGTGCAAAACACTCAGGGAACGAATTCTCAAGTGCGTATGCATGTTTTATAAGAGGTAATGAAAGAAGTAAATTAAAATGTGATAAAATTCAAATCAATGAATGATACACATTTAAATGTTAAATCGCAGTCAAGTTAATGATTTCCACGAAGCAGGCCACGAATTTCTTAAAAATAGTTTTCTAAATTTGATCAAGATTCGAAAGAGAGTAATCGCTTTCAATGCAGTGAACTGGATTTGTGTATTAATTTTAATAAATAAATAAATTCCTGCAACCGATTTCTTTCATCACGGTCTGTACAAATCTTCATTATCTGTACCTGACAGACCGTTTATCTGCGAAAAATGTGACCGTGTTCTGTGAAGGGTAAAATGGCAAGAAAGATGAAGATGTTCATCGAGATTAGTGTTCAAAATGAACACGTTCTTCGTGTCGAATTAATCCAAACTTCTTAACTTTCCGAGATCTGAAACCACACCTGTTTCAACCGCTATATTTAAAAGCATATAGATCAGATTTTGGAATAGAAGACAATCTGATCCCATGCCACTCACCAAGCAAGCATCTACTCCGCCTCCCCTCTCAGTTGAACGAAGTGAGTACGAGTTTTCTCGGGTTTGAAAATTATGGAAATAATCCCGAATTAACTCGAGAGACATTCAAATATTGTATCTCGTGATGTTCTTGTTTTGTTAAAGAGGTCATCCAACAAAAACGTGGATTACTTTTTCAGTACAATGGAATATGCGACGAAATACAGCTGACTCAGCCAAGGGATGAGTTTCGCACAAACAGAATTTAAAATAACAACCAGGAGTGGTCAGGCGCGCAGATGCAATGCGTGGCCAGGGTTGAAGCCTGTGACTGGTAAATACGGTGCTGGTTCTTGTATTCTCCCTATTTTGTGAACTCCTCTGACCGTGTGGTCGTCCCTGAATATAAACAGAAAGTTTATTTATTTGTTTATTTATTATCGTAGTAGAACTTGAGAAACATTTGTTTTGAACGTAGAATTCGTCTTGCGAAATGGGGTAAGGAGAATTGAGAACAGTGCAGATTTAATCTCTCGGACTTAATGAAAGAGCCCATTGGATATAGCTAGGCTCACAATATGACTCTTCTTATATACTTTTATATATATAAATTTATGTTTACACTTTCCCCATCTTTGTGGCTATGATTCCGTTTGTGAGATGTAACTTGATTAAAGTAATGCATCATTTTCCCTCTAAGCTTTCAAATAGAAAAATTAAATTCGCACTACTACATTTTACTACCATCTTTCTTATCTGTCTCTCCCATAATGCTATCCATTTGTACAAAATAATACTTTCTTTGTATACCTCAACCGCCCCTTCTACATCCTGGTTGGTCTGTTCCAAATAGAATATGAAGGAAGTTGATGAGGTCACGCAGACACGAGTGAATTTATTGGCCGGGATTCATCGAGTTAACTCATTATTTGTGACGTCCCTCTCAAAAAGCACTATGACACACGCACGAGAGACAGAATACGAAACCCGCAGAATATAGCGCAACTGTCGATGGTGTGGGGTGTTGTTGATGAGTGCAAATGTTCGTAAACATTCACGTTTTCACCGAAGAGATTCGAATGAAGAGGTTGAAGAAATGTACACCGAAATTGAGAGTCTTCCAGATGAGTAGAAAACCCACTGCACTATTATTATGGGGGACTTCAATTCTAAGGTTGGAAAAAGGCAAAACAGCTCAGAAAGAGGAACTATAGGAAATTTTGGAATTGGTGAAAGGAATAAAAGAGGTGAAAGACGTGGAATTTGCAGAATCTCAAGGACTGTCAGTAATTGGTTGTTGGAGCGTGCTCTTGGCCTCGATGTAGACAGGGCATTTATTATCCCGAAGTGAGTGGGCATGAGGTAGTTTCTGGCTTTTACAGTTAGCACAGATTGGTTCATTGGTCTTGTTCGGGCAAGTTTCATAGCTGAGGCCTTTATGAGCACAGTGACCACAGGTCTGTTCTGTCTGGGTGCACGTAAAAACATGTGTGAATATTTTTCTTATTGAAGAATCCTTAAGGGGATCGTGTTTCTCTTAATATGGAGCCTCTGGAGGACGTTGCAGACACACGTGCTGGGAGTCGGAGCGTGACGGGACACAGAGGAAAATTTTTTCCAAAGAAACGTGTGTGAAGGTTTAAAGGTTTGTATCGATAAATGGAATGCTTCTTTCTGTTGCAAACACTTGAGAGGTATTGACGGGTTTAGAGTTTAATTTTTCACCTCTTAAATTGTTTAAACATTGGAAAAGCTGTTAACCACCGGTTTTAAGTTTTTCTTCCACTTCCATCGTAAACGGTTTTGCGTTTATCGTGACTTGTTTTCGTTACTTCAATGTTGTTTTTTTGGTAATGCTATCCCCCATTTGCCTTTCAAACCCCAAAATAAATAAACCGTGTTGCAACCATTTCCTAAGAAAGAAATTATTTCTTAAGAAATGTCTTTGAATTAATATTTTTTAACGTTCAGTCACTCGTACGAATAAATGACTCCTCTAATCTCCTTTTTCAAGACATACGATGATAATTCATTCTTAACTGGGAGTACCACGACCGCGTGGGGCATTCGGTAATTCTTATGAAAACGTTTACTTTACTTCAGTTGGAAAAAATGAGATGTAAGTTCATTTTCTTAATTCCAAAATTTTTAATTTGCAAAACCTTCGGAAGAAAACGCTCTTTCCATATCAGCCAACAGATATTCGATCCATCTTAAATTATATTTAAAATGGACCGAATCTCCACATTATTTGATGCATCTGCCCTGCCTATTTGCAAGGTAGATGTTGTATGTGGAGGATTGCGTAATCTGACGTACCCCTTTTCCACATCGCGCTATTTAGTAACCCTGTAGTGGAGCCCAACGTGCCTTCACCATCGAGACCTTTTGCAAAAACAACCAAAATTTTGAAACCACTGCACGTTTATTTCACGCTCGCCATTTCCGGACGAGAAGTTCGTTTTGCAAGCCTCCTCACAAAAAAAAAAAAAACGAAAATGTTTAAATTTTATTTTTGTTTTCATTAAGGTATGCTTCTGTTAAAACATTAACACCTTATCTTCGCGAGTAGGACAGTTGGGAAAATCTCCACAACGGATGCAAAAGATCAGATTTCGAATCCTGTCCATGACGCGAGGGATATTAATGTGTTGTTTTTCGCAACGTGGCTGAGTTAGTCGGTGTCACGTGTGACAAGCGTGGCATTTCTTCTTCCGAAAATGGGTTTTCATTCGGCAAACTGCAAATCGACCACAGAACACGCGCAAATTACAGACACGACATATATGACGGAACAATTTGCGCGCATTGCACAGTGGTATCGTCACTGTTCTCCCCACACAGGGTGAAAGATCCAGGTTCGAATCCTCTTAGTGCTCACATGAAAAGCAATATCACCTTTTGCGCTCTTAAAAGGTGATAGCTGCTCTACAACGTCATTAACTGACATCTGGGTACATTCGTGTGTCAAAGAACCTCTTTGTTGGTACAATATTTATTAAGCGACCAGTTACATCTTTGGCCACGTAGAAAGACTCCAAAGTTTTTGTAATCTGAAAGAGATATTTCGATCCATTCTTCCTTCAACCCAGAGGTCAGTTCAACAAGTGATAGCGGTCGACTGACTTGAACCGAAGCCGAAGATCTGAATTCATTCGAAAGCATCGAGAATTTTCCGCTCATTCCAAACAAAATCCTCCACTTAATTAAATGATTTCCATTCTATTTTGCAGAAATACGATGCCTCGTTTCATCCCACTGGTTTTTACATTCATTTATCTTTGCTCTGAAAAGAATGAAACTAGAATTGTGGAGTAGAAAGCAGTTTAATTAATCTTGCAATCGTGTCACATATTGCTAGTGTAAGGCAAAAATCTTTTGCAGAATCTTGGGAATTGTCCAGCTATTTGACCTCTGCAATGTTAGAATAGTGTTTGGGAATATTCAAGTTGGGTAAAATGTAAATAAATAAAACACACGCTTGCGTTACTAATTTAGATAAAGAAATTGGCAATAAAAATGTGAATTAATGAGAATCAGAAAGATTGTCAGGAATTGTGAAAATCTTTCTAGATCATTGTAGCGTATTCTCAAACTTAACTTTGGTATCTATTTGTTTTAATAATAACTGTCATAAGAAAACACGCGTCCTTTCATTAAAATGTGGTTAAAAACCATGTTTTTAAAGAGTCTTCCAATGAACTGAAAAGCTTCATGTTTTAAACAAACCATTTATTTAAATTAGGAATATATTCACCTTTTTTTTCAATAAATGAATTCTTTTCACTATGGCTCAGTCTATTGTCTTAACGAATTAGGTATCTGTAACTCGTTAATACCATTAGGTATGTTCCAGTGTTGGGACAGTTGAAGTCGTATTGCGTGCCTACTACAATGTTTCAATGAGGATGGACTAGTGCACAGATCTTCAAATGATGGAGAAATTATTTGACTTTTCTTCAATATGTTCACTGGATTGAGACTTTCTCTAGACATAAATTTGCTCCAACTCTTATAGAAATATTTATCAATGATGGTTTTAACTTGTTTAATGGATAACTGATTAACAGTTTTAAGTATTATTTCAGTATATGCCATTTTATTTGTAAATTCCTTATCCTGTTTTTTGCAAAATAACGGGTTCTATTTCATGGAGTAAAACGTAGATTACTTTTTTCGCTCTTCTCTTTGTATTGATACGAATCACATTCTGAAAACTCAGTCCCAGCTGTAATAAGCATTTCAACAGTTTATTATTGTTACTCATTGAGACTCCTGTGTGGGGGTGGCGTTTCTTATATATATTTATTATTTTTTTATTTGTTTATGTTATTACTATAGTATTTATTATTATTTTTATGTATATTTATTCTTAAAAATCCCCACTTTGCATCTGACTTGTTATCCCACAGAAGAATTCCGGTCCTGTGGGAGTTCCTATATTAGTGCACTCCTCCTTTGGATTTTTTTTTGCTGTGTGTTCAGGAATGACCAAACACTATTTGCATTAAGTTAGATACAATTAGTTTATTATACATAATTACAAATAAAAGATCAAGCAATTCATTACACATTATTCACTTCATATATAGGTGCATGGCATGGATTACGTTCCTGGTCATTAGGCTCTCCTATCATCATCTTCCTAATATTCGGCAACTAACACATTCCCACGATCAGTTTCACCTAACTCTTTCTTAAATACAATTGACTTTTTTTTATTTATTAATCATACTTATCTAGCACAATCCTACATTCTTCTTCATGGTTAACACAATTCGTCTTCTGGAATTTAATGTCCACTTTACACATTATTCTATTCTATTCTCACCCTAACACATTAAAATTACATGTTAATGAAATATACATTGGTTTATTTATTTCTTCATCCTCTCAGGTAAACTCCAGCATTTAGCGACTAATTTCTCTACTTCAGTGACATTATATAAGTAACATACCACTGTACCTGCTGTATAGGCTAACCCGTCCAAAATTATTACCTTCCCTCCATTAATTGATCAGTAAATAGACCACACCTGTAAACAATCCTTCATTAAACTATTTCTATGATATTTCCTTGCTTATCTATACAACATGCATTGAATTAACTGTATGTTTCCCTAAATCTCAATTAATATTTATGTAATCTTCCCTGCAGTCCTTTGCAATTACATAGAGGTATATTCGTTGTTTAACCACTTACGTCTGGGGATTTGGGTCCTACCGCTAATACAATGTTTGGCCTGTGACTTTCTGCTCTGCATCGGGTCCTCCATTGGTTTGGGAACGTTCTTCCCCGATTCCGGAATGCTAATTCTGCCAGGGACACTATTTGCTTTGCCGATCATCCTGGTGTCGTACCCTTCTTTGCTGTGCCGGATCATTCAGTAGGAGTCGCTTCCCATCACTTTATTTCTACAGGACGGTACGGTGTTCTTTCGTAAGCATTATCTCGCTGTCTTCCTTTCAAATATATCTCTCGGTGGACGCTCTCGGACTTCTATGTTCCATCTCGAGAAAGTTCCCCTTTCTGTAACTTATCTACACTTTATTAAAGCTATCAGAACTTAGTCAACTCACCATAACTGGTTCTACTGGTGGATCGCTTCCGGGGACTGTTTCCTGAACCTATCTCTCCAAAAACACCTTTCTCGCCTTCAAAAAACTTTATCATTCCCGAAAAAAACTTTATCACTCTTCTAAAACATACCTCTCCGAAAAAATACTTCATCACACTCCGAAAACTTTACCGCTTCCAAAAAAACTTTATCACTCCTTAACTCGCGCGCTCTTGCCTTTTTATTTCCAAAAATTTCGTAACGCCCCTCCTTTCCTCGACCAATCATTTCTATCTGACCATCATCGTCTCCATTCTCATTTGCCTATGACCCATGACACGATGGTCGAGCCCCTTCCGGTTTAGAGAGGACTTCCGTTTCTAGAGAATTCTCGAATATTCTGGAAGGTGATCGAAATTTCGGAGCTCCGTATCATCCAGAAAACACCTGCATCCATTTACTTGATTCGTCTCGCCACGCCCGCTCTGTTTGCAGTAAACAAGAACGCCCCCCGCTGGTACCCCTATTGTCATATCTGGAGCAATCCGTCCCTTGCCATTCTATCAGTTGACCCCCCACTGTTCCGTCTTGCTATCTTCGCTTGCTGATTCAGGTGTGGGCCCTGATCGTATATTTCTTTCTAATGTTCATTTCCACGGTATATTTGCTTTTCATTAACTATAGACTCCACTTAATTAAATTCTATTAGCGTGACACCCACTATCTTAAACAATATTTGTGACTTTAAGTGTTTTCTTGTAAGGTTTACAATATCACTCTATCTAGCATTCTATCATTAATTATATAGATATTTAATTTAATTTGTAAGACTTTGTGTCTTACACCTGTAACTTGTGAGAATAAGTCATATATGTAATCGGCGTATCTGCTTTTTTTTTTTTACCAAATAGTAATTTCTTTATCGGTGTATGCTCTGGGCATCATGCCATGGCCAGGCAAAATACTTTATATGTCTAGGAAACTCCAGTTCTTCAATAATGATATTTTGAAATATTTCATTTTTGTATAAAAATTCAACCACTTTTCTCATTTGTTCAACTTGAATATTCTTCCAAAAGCATACCTTGGCCAAATTTGTCCCAAACTTCACATTAGTACGAGTTTTCTCTGTGAACGTTTTACAACCATTCATAAGCATAATGAGGACTTCTTCATGTTCTTCTGGAGAGTTCGCTTTGGCAAGAGCTCGCAAGTATTCCTGTTTCTTCTCCGTGTAAACTAAATAATAAATAAGAACGTTCTTTTGATTGCTCACCTAACTAGCAACAGCCGTATAACAAATGAGAAATCATCAATTACTTTACCATATTGATGGCGGCTTTACAGTTTTGTCTCATTCCTCCAAGATATATTTAAGGAAAATCCTTAATTCAAGATTTGTTAGATCGTGGATGTCACATTAAAAAGGGGAACAAATTCTCTAAGGAATTGCTAAACCAGTGATGTTGTTCTGGCTTTCCTTTCTCGTAATATTCAATCAGAATTGTTTCAGCGTCACACTGTATTGTTAGTGGCATGTTGATTGTTGCATATTTGAAGAATGGATATATGAAATTGAACAATTGAACCCTTTCTCTTCGATTGTTAAACGTTGAAAAAGATGTCGATTATCTAAACTAGCCAGGGATTTTCGAACATTTATTGTGAACTGTAAAAAAATTGTCAAATTATTTGTGTTTTGTATCATTCAAAAAGTGAATAAATACAAACAATAAGTAATTTCTCGGTTTTTACATACCTCTCTTGTAACGGTTTTGTGTGCGCCAATTTCAAACAGCTGTATCTCCGTGTCCATTGAGTATTGAATAAATGTTCATATAAACTTTTTTACTTGGAATAATCGATACTATAACCTCCTAAAATATTTATTGTTCCTCTTGAATCACACTGTATACACGATAATAGTCAAAATTCAAAGCTTTATTTTTGCCTTACTTTTATTCAGTGGCTGCTGGTGACTCTGATGTTTGGGGGTGCTGTGTCTTAAAGTTACATTAAATTACCTTGGTTGTAAAACATGTAGACATACTCAATAATAGTAATAAGCAAGTTGAAAATACTACAAAACATAAACAAGACATTTACCAAAGTAAAAAAATAATAAAAATTAACAAAGAAAAAGAATGGCAATTTAAAAAAAAAAAAAAAAACAAGAAACAAAAAATTACAGGAAGAACTGTAATCAGCCAATCAATAGTAATCAGCCAATCACAATGTGAATGGCTGATTACTATTGCGGCATTTTCAGGCTGTGGTGGTCATTTTTAGTCTGTATTTCACTTGTGCGGGTGTCTTGTTGCTGCTGTGTAATCTCCTTTGTCACAGGTTTGTTTTTTTTGTTTGTTTTTTCTTTGTTTCTCTCCGTTCAACCCTAGAGAAAATGGAACAAATCACTGGGCAAATGTTAGGGTGTTGGAAAAATGAAGGATGAAAGAGTGTAATTGAATGGTGCCAGAAAATAAATTTGATTGCGTGTGAGTACAAATGTTTTGGGTGTGAAAGGGAAATGAGATTGGCCGAGCGGAAGGATCGTTCGGATGGTTTTGAGTGGGTCTGCCGAGCGAAAGGGGCCAATCCTCATTATTGTAAAAGATCTGTGCGAAAGGGGTCGTGGTTCTCCTTCAGCAAGCTCAGTATAATCGACGTGCTCTTTCTAACCTATTATTGGGTTGCGAAGGTGCCCGTCGATTATATTATGAAAGAGCTTGGTGTCGGGTCCGCGACCGTGAGTGACTGGAGGAGTTTTTGCAGAGAAGTGTGTGTGGAAGTGTGCCAGAGGGAAATTGGTATGATAGGAGGAGTGAATGTGATAGAGATTCAGAAATGGGTACCCCTTTCATTCTTTTTATTTATTAATTTTTATTATTTTTTTACTTTTTTTTTCTGGGGCCCCAGACCCCCGTCTATGTGGGGGCTTCAGCCCCCAAACCCAAGGAATTATTCAGCTGAGAACAACACCAATGAACAAAAGACATACCTCGCAACCACGTGATATCAAAACTATTGATTGCGGCCTTTTTTTTTTCTTTATTAATTCCCACACTCAATACAACCCGTCAATCAGGGCTGCTTAAAATGTTTACAAGTATATATGGTGTTCGTATATTTGCTCCTGAAACAAATATGTGATGAACAATAAAAATACACGAGGACGGTTTCATATCGTCGCGTGTTTCCAGTGCCGTTAGTTACGTGGCACGGGTGGCACGCAGTGCGTGTGTGCTCCCGTGCCGGCTGCATCCGTCTCTTAAGGAGATCACGTGACGATAGGCGTAGTCAACACCCGTCAATCACGGCTGTATCGCTAGCAGTGATTGATTGATTTGATTTGGTAGTTGTTGGCGCATCGGCTTCTGTGGCCATATTGCACCTCCCAAGGTTTTTGCAGTACTTTGATCCAAGCCCGAGGCGGGAATCGAACCCGCGACCTTTGGGTTGCCGGGCAGGTACTTTACCCACTCGGCTAGCCCGGTCGGCCGCTAGCAGTGTGGAGGGGTACCCGTTTCTGAATCTCTGCCATTCATTTAAAATTTAGAATGACGTGGAATTTACTAATATTTTTCTTCTTTTTTTTACCGCTTAAAACATGTTTCAATGCGTTTTATTATAATATTATTTCAGCAGATTTTTATGGCCATTGCATTGAGATCTTCACTGTTCCTAATTGATATGTTCTTTAACCCATCATCAACGAGCCTAGCATGCCTTTTTTTTTTTTTTTCTCTCAAAAGAGGCGTTTTCCTTGGACTAGATGCTTTCGGACCCATGCTGCTCAATATTCTGCAAACCTTGTGTTAATAAACTGATAGTAAATAAAAAAAAAATAAATAAAATTCTGAACAAACAGATGACCCTGCATTTTCTTCATTTAGTTGACGTAGCTCCCCGTGTTTTAAGCGCAGCAATCTTGACACGGTGTAGGAAGCCCTCGTGGGGAGTGCAGTTGGTAGAATCCTCCTCACACCGGATTGAAAAGACATGAGTTCGAGTCCCATCGATGACATGAAGAATTTTTAGTGCCGTTTTCAGAACGTGGCTCAGTTGGTCGGGCTAGTCTGGCAAGGGTAGCATGGTTTTCCCTCCCGGGAACTTGGGTTTTTCATTCAGCAAAAAGAAAATCAACGAGAGAGCACACGCAATTTACAGACAGTATACACGGAGCAATATGGCCTTAGTTGCTGATGCCCCTAAATCCACACTACAACAACAACAAAGATGTAGACTCTTTTTTTCCTGCTGCTGCCAACTTTCCGTGAGACACCGCGGTTTCGTGCAACTTCCTAATTAAACGGGATTTTGTAGAACGATGACATTTTATTTTTGATGCAATTACACTTTAGGAAAATCCCTCTTTATAAAGAGGGATTTTCCTTATCCACCACACACAAACACGAAACTAAGCCAGAAATATTGCTGCGACTCAAACTCTACAAAAGTAGATGACGCAATCAAAACAAAGGTTTGCGTAAGCTTGTAACATCTATTATATAATGTAAAAAAATGTATCTGTTTCCAATATAGTATAAAATTCTTTTTGGGCTATTTTAAATTGTTTATTTATATATTTTTAAACTTTTTGAAGATGTTGCATTTTTTTGTCCACCACTGCATGCTGTTATTTATATTTCAACGAAATTTAGTTATATTTCATCATTAAAATAAATGACTGACTTTCTTTCAATCTCTGATCATCGTTGATCGATATATTTTTGATGAGATATAACTCTTCTCGCATAAAAAATATATCAAAATTAAATCAGCTTTCAATGAACAATATTTGGATTACAGAAAATTTTGATTTTATTTAAGTAATCAACAATAAGAGGAACTGTTTATCGTAACTTGCCACTCTTCCCAACACGGTGGTGAGAATTTTTGTACTAGTTGTTTTGTTATTATGGAGTTTAGTCGTGGTTTTTATGAAGTCAGCAGGAAATGTAATATAATTTTAAATATAAACAAAAGAAAGCAGTTGACCAGGTGACTTCTCGGTACAGTATGTGGGAGTGCCGGTTGTAAATGTGTTACGGACAGTACTAAGTTGTGGAATGTTAATCCCCTGAGCTCTTAATTCGTGCTTTCTACAGCAGCAGCTCTGTTGCCTAAAGGGCAGATGTGCGACTATTTTAATTGGACCACCTGTGGATTTGAGAATCTATATAAATTATTGACGGACGTGGTTGTTTTCCATGAAGATTAATAACCAAATTTGATATAGTTTTTTAACCTTGTAGCCTAAACCACTATTTAAGGTGACGCTTCAGGCACCTTACCCATACCCATCCCCAGACTGCTGCTGAAGACACCTGCTTGCCAATGTTCTGGTAGAATCGAATAAAGAAACGTACAGTTATGTACCACGAAATAAGAGACAATGATGCAGTTTTTAACTGTGATATTTGATGATGTAATATTTTCAGGACAAAATGTCCGATTTATCATTATTATTTATTGAATCCGTGGTAACGAAGTCTATAAATTATGATGACATAAATAATAAATTTGCGAAATTAAGAGTAAGGTGGGAGGAAAAAATGTTTCAACCGAATAATAACCGGTATTAAATTCAGGTGAAGTTTTAAAAAAAATGTGTTTGGGATAATTTGCAGATAGTCCTGGGGTTTTTATAAGGAATATATTAAATGTTCTTTATTCTTATTTAATTTTAATAATGTGTTAATATTTGTTAATACAGCTTAATTACAAACATGAAGTTGACTGATATTTTCATCATACGTGACGAGTTTACTGTGTGATGACTGTTCCCCAGAAGATATAATTTAACATGGTATGCTTCACCTCCCCTTCCAGCTGGTGACTATCCTTTGGCATTGGCAACCAGATATTGAACAAATTTGTCGACGCTTGCTCATGCTTAAAACGAGTATCCAGCAGAGGAATGTTGTTGTTGTTGTTGTAGGGTTTTAGGAGCATTAGCGACTAAGGCCATATTGCTATGTGTATACCATCAGCAAATTGCGTGTTTTCTCTGGGGATTTTCTGTTTGCTTTTGTGGAAAAGGCCCATAAAAGTTCCTCACGTCATCGACAGGATTCGGACTCAGGTCTTTTTCACCCAGTGTGAAGAGGACGGCGATCCTACCAACTGTGCTACCCACGAGGGCCTAGTAGAGGAAACCTTAATACGTCTTATTATTATCCTGACAGCCAACCAACTAATACTACTAATTTTGGTTATTTCTATATAATCGAACTGAGGATTGCACGGTCAGAGCTCTTAATTTAGACCACCCATATCAGCATATAAGAACAATGTACTCGTTTGGAACCACTGGATTCGTGTGCATAATTTCAGTTCCATATATGAGAATGAAAGATGCATGCGAAAGAAAAGTGAAGCACTCGTCTGTACTTCAACTTTTGTCCATCAGTACACTCAGTATTATTCACAGTTCTCAGTATTATTCATTCTGTATTTTGTTTGCCTTATTTAATTATTATTTTTTTTTTTCAGATTCAACAAGAGGAAGAATTTGTCAATCGAATGCTGAGTTAAGAAACCAACCTGTTGTCCAGAATCTTCTGCTAACAAGTAATCATATCGTTCCATAATTTCATCAGAAAACATGAGTCTAAAAATGCCAGCTGATGATAGTAATAAAGAAGCCGTTTTCCAAGAGGAAAATGCCATTTCGCAAAATATAACAGAAATCGAGGAAATTTCTGCGTCCCAAGTTGAAGATAGGCAGGATTTCATTATTCAAAATATAACAACGGAAAGGGAGGAAAATTCTACGTCACAAGCTGAAGATGAGCATGCTTCCACTAGCGAAAATATAGCAGAAACAGAGGAGTGTTCAATTTCAGAAGTCCAAAATGAGCAGGGTTCCAGTACTAAAAATATACCAGAAACCGAGGAAAGTTCTACTTCCCAAGTTGAAGATGAGCGGGGTCCCACCGCGCAAAATGGAATTACCAAAGAAACGACAGACGGAACTCCATTGCCAAAGGACAAATGTATAAATGGGAAAAAAGTTTACAAAAGGTATGGCGAAATGAGATGTGCTGTCTGTGATAAGAAATTTGATTGCCCGAGCCATCTCAAAAGACACTTCATCGTCCACACTCAAGAAAAAGTACCTTGTGAATTTTGTAGCAAATCATTTGCTCCAACCAGTATCCGATCACATAAGCTAATTCACACTCATGAGAAACAGTTCTCTTGTGAACAGTGTGGCATGGCATTCGCGACGCCATCTGCTCTAAAATCACACGAGTTCGTCCATACTCATAAGAAACCCTTCCCTTCTCTTGCAAAATATGTTATAAGTCATTTGCGACATCATCTTATCTAAAAACGCATCTATTTGTTCACACTCGTAAGAAACCGTTCTCTTGTGAAGTTTGTGGTAAATCGTTTTCCAGAAAAACTATCCTAAAATCACATTTATTAGTTCACAATCAGAAGAAATCTTTCTTTTATAAAATATGTGGAAAGGCATTTTTGTTGTCAAGACGGCACGCAGTTGTTCACACTCAGGAGAAGCCATTTTCTTGCGAAGAATGTGGAAAATCGTTTTCAAGATCGGAATGTTTAAAATCACATGCAAGTACCCACACGCAACTGAAACCCTACCCCTGTGATAAATGTGTGAAACATGCGGAAAGGCATTTTCACTTTCAACTCGTTTAAGAAGGCATTTGTTTATACACGCTCCAGTGAAACCCTTTTCTTATGAAATATGTGGAATGTCCTTTACAAACAGAGGTAATCTAAACGGACACAGTATAGTACACAGTAACGAGAAACCATTTTCTTGCGAAACATGCGAAAAGTCATTTGCGACATCTGGGGAACTGAAAAGACATAAATTAGTTCCCATTAAGGATAAAGAGAAAGCATTCACTTGTGAAAATTGTGGCAAAGCCTTTTCGACCTCGTGCCAGCTACGACGTCACTTGATAGTTCACAATGAAGAGAGGCCCTTCTTTTGTGAAATATGTGGCAAGTCATCTTCGAGAATAGGTGATCTGAAAAGGCATCAGTTAGTTCATACTTCTCGAGAGAAACCTTTTTCTTGCGATGTATGTGGCAAACCATTTGCGTATTCCAGTACTCTAAGATCACACATGTTAGAGCATACTCACGGTAAACCCTTCTCGTGCGAAATATGCGGTGCCTCATTTTCAGAATCATGTAAACTGAAACGACATCTTTTAAATCATACTGACAAAAAACCTTTCAGTTGTGAAATATGCCACAAATCGTTTTCAAGAGCAAGGAGCGTGAAGGAACACTTGCTGGTTCACAAAGATGAAAAACCATTCAGTTGTAAAATATGCCACACCGCATTTGCAAGGTCAAATACTTTGAAAAGACATTTAATAGTTCACACTCAGGAGAAGCCTTACTCTTGTAAAATATGCCTCAAGGGCTTTGCATATTCCTTTGGTCTGAAAGCCCATTTATCCACTCATTCTCGGGGGAAACGTTTCTCTTGCGAAATATGCCACAAAACATTTGCATGCAATTTCAGTTTGAAAAACCATTTATTGGTTCATAGTGGAAATAAGGTAACGCCTTTCTCTTGCGAAGTGTGTCAAAAAGCATTTACCTTTTCCTCTGGCCTGAAAAAACATCTAAAAGTTCACACTCAGGAGAAACCTTTTTCTTGTGAAATATGTAGCAAATCTTTTGCACGAAGAGATGTTCTAAAATCGCATTTAACAATTCACAGTGGTGAGAGACCATACCCTTGCAGAGACCATACCCTTGCAGCAATAGGCCGCCGTAGCCTAGTGGTCAGGCGCGCGGGTGCATAAGTACACGTGCCTTGAATGACCGGGGTTCAAGCCCGTGACTGCTGAATACGGTGCTGTTTCTTGTATTCTGTCTATCTTGTTAACTCCTCTGACTGTTTGGTCGTCCCGGAGTATAAACAGAAAATTTATTTATTTATTTATTATTTATTTGTAGTAAGGCATTTTCAATGTTAGGTACTTTGAAAAGACATTTATTAGTTCACACCAAGGAGAGACCATTCAGTTGTGAGATATGTCACAAGACATTTGCATACAAATTTAGTTTGAAAAACCATCTATTGATTCACGATGGGGGAAACCCTTCTTGTTAGAAACACAAGAACCCGTGCAATTTAAGGGCAAAATATCTGTGGGCAAATTAGGGCGTTCTCGAGCGGTCCGAGTATGACATTTGTTTTATCCTTCGGAAATACCAAATACCTGTTCCATACAGAACAATAGGAAGAAATATTGTCTTTTATTTAAAGGCAATGTTTTATTTTCAGTTGTCCAAAATAACCACTTCCCCTTTGAGATCACAACTGCAATTTCATTAGGTAACACTGCAACCTTGTGAATGGAAGTCCATGACTGCAAAGAACAACATTGACTCTTATTGGTGGCCCTCGTGAGTAGCACAGTTGTTATAATCGCCGTGTTCCCCACACTGGGTGGAAAAGACCCGAGTTCGAATCCCCTCAATAGCGAGATGAATTTATATGGTCGTTTTCAAAATGTGGCTGAGTTAGCATTAGTAATAGCCATGTGGTGTATGGTAGCTTAACCTATGTCTTCGAGAACGTGGAAAAGCAAAGAACGAACCAGTTTTTTTTTTTTCCAGCACTGATGTTGCATGAAAAATTTTGCTAAGTTAAAGGTTAAAAACTAAAATATGTTACGTGTTGGCAAACGTTTTGTTCTATAGGCCTTGTCTGTAAAACTTATTTCATAAATTCGTAAATGTTTTAAAAGTCAACTGCGTTTGCTAAGAATCTCTGAGCAGCTGATTTGGTTTAGGGAGAGGGTAGAAAACCACTCTGTTTGCCGATCTGCAGTCCTATTTTTAGATAAGATAATAAAGCTATGAATGTCTGGAGCATTCTAATTTTCCCATAAGTTTAAAGAGAGTATTTATGTTATTTGAAAATAATAAAGCACTCAAACCTATTTTGTTCGAATTATGTTTATTTCAGATTAAGAAATATGTACATAATGGAGCACATGTTTCGTGGTATTTTCTTAGCACTTCTTCAGTGCAATAACTCTGTCACAAAATGTCAATTAGAGCACAAGAACTTGTTGTATTGTGGGAAAGTTCTTGTGGCCTACCTGACCTTTTGTGGTCGTGTGCTAAGAAAACACCACGAAATGTTTGAGTCAACCATTATCGGACTGAGTCTCAACAGTGCCTTGTATTTTATTAAATAAATCCTCTGATCTTCTATTCTTAATATCATTACTGCCAACGTGTATAACAATATTACCTTTCGCTCCCTTAAAAGATGGTACATCTCATTTGCCCAGATCATTCAAAACCTGAGAATTCAGCTCCTAACTGAATGCACAAACTATACTGCTGACTTACACTGAGTGATCACTGAATTATGACCACCTACCTAATATTTGGTAGGTCCTCCTTTTGCCCTCAGCACAGCAGCTATCCGATGTGGCATTGATTCGACAAGATGTCAGAAGCGTTCAGCATGTATGGCCAACCAAGCTGTGTGTAACGCGGTCAGCAATGCAGGTATGGAGGTCATTGGTGTATCCAGACGCCTTGATATACGTTTCCATAGTGCCCCACAAGTGCTCTATGGAATTGATATCGGTGGAGTTCGGAGGCCAGTCGATATGCTCGAAGTCAGGACTGTGTTCCTCAAACCATTCCTGCAGAACAAGTGGCCGATGGCTCGGCGCATTGTCATCTTGGAAGACACCATCACCATTCAGGAAAAAGTGTAACAGCGGGGGGGATACACAGTCAGCAAGCAGTTGACGATAGCGGGGACCACCGATACATTGTTCCACATGCACCAGGAGTAAAAGTTCTAGCCAGTGTAACATGCCTCACACCATACAACTGCCTCCACTTTTAATACCATGCATGTGGATGAAGAGCCTTATGTTGTTGACGCCAAATCCGTACACGACATTCCATGGTGTGGAGTAATTAAAGTGACTCATCCAACCCAGCACACCTTCCAGTCTTCTAATGTGCAACTACAGATTTTCGATCTGCAAACATAACAGAAAAGTTAGAAAGGATCGTAAGGTATTATCTAAAATAATAGAATGCATTAAATTTTGTGGACAGTTTGAAATTCATTTACGTGGACATGACGAAAAAGATGATTCTAAAAATGCAGGAGTATTCTGGAAATCCAGGAGGATTAATAAATTTCGCCTGTTTACATTCCATTTTAAAGAACCATTCAGAACGGAATACAGCGTTTAAAGGCATTTCAAAAACTATTCAGAATGAGATTATTATTATCATTATTGTCCATATCAAGCAAGGAAGTCTGAGGCTTATGCTGCACCAGTCAAAAAAAAAAGAGTTCCCCTGAGAGAGAGAGAGAGAGAGAGAGAGAGAGAGAGAGAGAGAGAGAGAGTGAGAGAATGACCAAGAGAGAGAAGAATGATGATATCTAGCTCAGGACCCTGGGTGTGCCAAACCATTCCTCACCAGATGTGAGCCCCTCTTTATATAGTCTCTAATTGATGAGAAGAGCAAAACATACAGTTATAGTAATACAGGGCAACCATCCCTAACCCGGTTCCACTGCTAATTCGGACATAATTTCAAATTTCCCCGGTGGGTGCACCGACCTGCCGCTACTGTTTTGGTGGCGTCGATTGCAGCATCAGCTGTTGGCGCAAACTCATAAACACTGGCAAGCCATTCCCACTTGTTTTTCTGCATTTCGTATTATAACCTGCTCACATTTAGCCCCAGCCATGGTTCCAATGCATAAAGGAAGTTCCTCTCGTGGTGTAAAGCGCAAACACCATACATTGTCCATAACAGATAAAGTTGAACTTCTGAAAAAACTTGACAGCGGTGTGTCTGTGAGAAGTTTAACTCTGCTTAATTGTAAATTCCAGAAATTTCTCTCAGTTCCTCTTATTTTCGTAATTTTCTTTTAGCCATTCCTTTTTAGATTTTTTTTTTTTTTTTTTTTTACAACACACTTGTATGAACTTGCGGAAAAACAAAACAAAACATGATTTATCCCCAGGGGCTCACATGTGCTGAGTATGGGCTTGGCACACCCAGGGTCCTCAGCTGGATATCATCATTTTTCTTCGTGATTCCTTTCTACTTCTGTCTCTTGCTCTGGCAAAAAAAAAAAAAAAAAAACAAGTAGATAAGGAAATACAAATTATATGCTTCCCTCCTCATACAGGTAACTGTCCAGTTGCCCTCTGAATTTATTCAAACTGTCAGCCTCAACTAACTGTGAAGACAACTTGTTCTAGCAATCAACAACTTGCTGGCAAAAGTAAAACTTCTTACAATCTAATCTAAACCTCAACCCCTGTAATTTGAATTTATGACCTCTAGTTCTGCAATTCTTTATAACAGTGAGAAATCCATCTTCATTCATTTTATTAATCTCTCTCAGAACCTTATAAACCGCAATCAGTTCACCTCTGAGGTTCCTGGTTGCCAAGCTCTGTAGTCCACATAATCGGAGTCTTTCCTCATATGGTCGTCTTTCTGCCAATCTCACCATCTGAGTTGCCCATCTTTGGACCCTTCAAGAAACTCAATGTCTTTTTTCAGATGAGGTCTACATACTTGAACACCGTATTCCAAATGTGGTCTTACAACTGCCTTTTAGAGTGGGATTACGACCTCCCTATCTCGACAGGATAACGTTCAATAAATCATTGATAGGACACAATGGACTATCCTGGCTACCTGTTTACACTGTTCAGAAAACTTCATATCTGCCCATATTGTAACTCCTAGATCCCTTTCAAAACTTAGAAAGATTTGTTTGTTTGTTATTTGGTTTTTAGGAGCATTAGCAACTAAAGCCATATTGCTCCGGGGATCATTCCCTGACCTTTCCGCATCCTCCGTATTTGGTGATCACGGACTCGAACCCCAGTCTAATCAAGAAGCGTGTGCTACGCACTGCCACTCCTACCCACATGGCTACGGAGGCCCCTAACTTAGAAAGAAGAAGACTGAACTGTTAGTAAACTTACATGAATTTATTCTATTAAACATAAGGCAATAGAATCTTCTTCAAGTTTCCAGTAGCAATGGCATTAGTTTTTGTCACTTCAATGGCTACACTTCAGGTCAGCACCTTTAGTGAAAACATTTGTTTATTAGTATTGGAAACCTGTACATGATTTTACTGTCATGTGTTCAGCAGAGTAATATTATGTAAATACCCTGTATTTGTAAAAGAATAAGAGAATGAAAATTACCGAATATTCTTGACTGTTTGCTGCAAATATGCCGGGACGAAATAAAAAGAGAAATTAAAGAATCTTCATTCGTAGCTGTCAGGGCTGATGACAACAGATGTTTCAAAACATATACAAATGGTAATTATTCTCAGATATGAACTGAATGGAGACATTTTTGAGCTTTATTGTGGTTTTTTCTCTCCGGAAAACCAGCAGACGGAATATCGAAGTGCATTCCACACCAGTTAGACATAATCCTAGAAGGAAATACTGAAAAACTGGTTGCTCAGACATTTAATGGCGCAAGTGTGATGAAAGGCCAGAAAGGGGGAGTTCAGGCTAAAATAAAAGAAGTGTACAAAAATGCACATTTTATTCACTGCTATGCCCACCAACTGAATCTGATGATGAGAAATGCAGCAATTAGTACCTGAGATTCAAGAATATTCTTTTCGAACCTCATGTCGATACCAAAATTTTTCTGGAGATGACCACAGCGTCTCTCGGTTCTCAGAAAGCATATGGACAGCCGTGTTGCCCGACCTTCCCCTACAAGATGGAACTTCGATATACGCACTGAACAGCGTTTATGAACATTCTGAATCCTTAAAAAAGTGCATGGAGGAACTACAATCGAGGGCAAATGCGGATAAAACGATTTCAGAAGCAACTGGAATTTTGCACATCTTGAGTAATGAAAAATTCGATTTCTGGTTAGAAGGTTTCCATCAGATAATGCCTCACGTGGAAGTTATTTATAATCAAATGCAATCTCGAGAAATTGAGGCAGTTAAAATACATTAATGTATAGCAGACATGATCTACACAATTATTGCAAATTAACGGACTCCCTGAAATTTATCTCAGAAAATAATCTAGCTGAAGTTCTTGGTGAACTTACAAAACTCATAAAAGTTCTTTTGACCATTCCGATGACTACTTCAGAGCCCAAACGCTGCCATTCAACATAAAAAAGTATAAAAACATTTTTAAGGAGCACTATGAATCAGGAAAGGCTAAATGCTCGAGCAATGCATTCAATAGAGAAAAGCGTGGTCAACAGAGCACCAAACTTGAATGAAAATGTTATTAATCTATCTTCTACAAATAAAAACCGAAGAATTGATTTTGTTTTAAATAAAAGTTCAAGTCTGTTAATGGTAAATGTCTAGTTAATGTTTTTTTAGTAGTTTTAACTCGCTTATTACGTATGAGAGTTACGGGTGTTGTTGAGGGCGGTATTCAGGAGTGGGCAGAAGGGGAATATGTCTTCCCTTGACCCAAAATACGAAATTAAAGAGAAAGAAGGCAGGAGTACTAGAAAGCAAGCTATTTTACTCACTAGATGGCGGTGCGTGTTTTCCCGTTTTATTGTTTTTATTTATTTATTATAAATGTTATTTTGTAAAATTATTTAATTAAATTATTAAGTTTTTAAATTTATTTATTATAAATGTGTTACTTTTTAAAATAAATGAAGTCGCAATCATAAATGAAGTCTGCTTTCCTTTGCAAAGGAAAGCAGACTTCATTTATAATTGCGAGACAATTCTTTCGGAAATAGTTCAATACCAGCGCAATTCGTTGTGCAGGCAAAGTTGTCCTGTTATGAGCATAAAGGATTGAACAATAAACAAAATACAAATGTTGAAAATTTTAAATGAGTTTTAATCGTACTGCATAATGGAAGTAAATAATACTTCCAAAAATGTTATATATTTTTTTAAAATGTTTCTAAACTAATTTTAAAAGTTTATTAAATTATTAATTTCCATTTTACATATACGAAGATATATGTATAATGGGATTATGACGTCTTTATCTCTACTAGCAATTTTTCGAAAAATCATGGACAGGACACCATTGGCCTTCCTTGCAACCTGTTTACAATGCTCAGACAACTTAGAGTCTGGCCGTATCGTAACTCCCAAGTCCCTTTCCTCCACTACCGAATTTAGTTGAACTCCACCAAATGTATAAGTTAATTTGCGGTTACTCTTTCCCTTCCCAGGTGTAATACCTTACACTTTGTTGGATTAAAGCATAACTGCCATTTTTCTGACCATCCCTGAAGTCTATCTAGGCTACTCTGTTGTTTGTTTGTTATTTGGTTTTTAGGAGCATTAGCAACTAAGGTCATATTGCCCCGCGGATATGCGGTGATCATTCTCTGACCTTTCCGCATCCTCCGTATTTCGTGAACACGGGCTCGAACCCTGGTCTAATCAAGAAGCGTGTGCGATGCGCTGCTGCTCCTGCCCACCTGGCTACGAAGGTGCCAGGTTACTCTGAACAAGCTCTGCTTGGCAGCGATCATTAACCACTCTACCGATCTTTACATCATCTGCAAATTTAGACACCACGCCCTCTATCTCGTCATCGATGTCATTTATGAAAATCAAAAACAACAGTGGTCCTAATACTGATCCTTGGGGAACCCCACTTCTTACATCAACCCAATCTGGGGAATAACCATTTATCAGAACCGGCTGCCTCCTGCCCTGAAGCCACCCATCTAAAGATTTTCCCAGTGATTCCATCTTGTTCCAGCTTATAAAGCAACCGCTCGTGTGGGACTGAGTCAAAAGCTTTGCTGAAATCTAAATAAACAATTTCGAAATTATTCCCAAAGTCCAGCTGTTGAATGACTCTGTCAAAAAAGCTAACCCGATTAGTTAAACATGATGTTCCCTTTACAAAACCTTGCTGAGTATCTTTCAGAATTCCATTTCTAATTAAAATGATCTTTTAATTTCTAATTCGAACTTTGATGATTGCCTCCATGGTTTTCCCTACTACTGAAGTTAGACTAACCGGCCGGTAATTTCCCACTTCACTCTGAACCGTCTTTATGTATTGGACACACATTGGCACTTTTCCAATCCAACCGAATCTCTCCCGAGACCAGTGATGCTCTCATAATTAGCCTCAATGCACTCACTTGCTGCCTCCCTTAAGATTATAGGGTATGTGCCAACAACCCCAGGAACCTTACTGGCCTGTAGATTCGAAAGATTTTTAATTATTAAATAAACGTGTGAAATTTCAACATCATTAATTGCTTTTTTGCAAGTTCACTCCCAGAATTTCTTGTTGAGGTGAAGGGCTTTTTTTTCTGTCAATGTCGATGCAAAGCAACTGTTGAGTTCTGCAATTTCAGAACTCAAAATTTCAGAACTCAATCTGCAATTTCAGCTGGGGTATCTAATACTGTCTCATGTCCATTACACAAGGGTCCGATCTGTTTTCTCGTTTTCTTCTTTGCATTTATATATGTGATGAATTCCTTATCCCCCGCTCTTTGCTCTCTTTGCCAGTGATTTGTCATAATGTGTCTTTGCCAGTGGAACCCTTTCTGTGGCATTTTTACTGATGAATTCGTAGCTGTTATTCGCTTCTGTACTTTTTATTGCTCTCTAACTTTTACATCTCGTATTTTTCTGCTCGAGTAATGTGGCAACTTCTTTATTCATCCAACCTGGAATCCTCCTCGTGGAGTATTTATTAATGGTATACACGCATCGAGGGTTCTGTGATTAATGTTTTAAAGGTATACCATAATTCAGTTGTATTGGCTGTCTGTGAGATTCTCCCCTGTGAATAGAGGCCATGTAGCACCTTCAGCTGTCCTAATTTCCTTGCGTGAAGTTATAACCCATTCGTTTGCATTTAACTACTGCTATCTCTCTCTCTCTCTCTCTCTCTCCATCCAACGCAGAACTCCGTGATCATTTCGTGTAACGGGTTCTACTGTCAGCCCTATTATGTCATAATGATGAAAGATGACGTCTAGAGAAACGTCTGAATCCGAGAAGGCTTTCGTCGCGTTCAGTCTGCTTTTGATAAGAAGCGTGACCCCTTCTATCCTTCCTAAATACATACCGTGGTGAAACTCGTCATCCCGTATTTCTTTCCCGATGGCCCCACGTTTCTGTAGGCCCCATTATGCCAGCGTTACTTGTTCGAAATCACTCATTTTATTTCTTGTATTTATTTTATTATTTTTATTTGTTGTATTTATTTTATTATTTTTTGAAATGAGCGCGGAATGAAATTTCAGAAAAGTCGCGTTTAAAACCTTCGCGGATTGACTTTGAGAAAATGAGAAACATCGTTTCTGGGAAGGAGACTGTTCTCTTTCCACATCTTCCTTTTCTTTCTGCTGCCGATAATCGTTCTCGTAATTCTCTCCTCTTCTCACTTTCTCTCTCTCATATTTCTTTCTTCCTCTGTTTTCCATTCCATTCTACCTCTTTCTTTCTGTCTATATCTGTGTCTCCCTCTCATTCTTTCTAAATCTACGTCTCCTCATTCGATCTTTCTCTTGTTTCCATCCTCTCTCTCTCTTATTTTCTTCCTTTTTCCTGATTTTGCTCGCATTTATTCGCATCCTTTCTCTTCTGTTTCTTTCGGCCTTTTTTTTTCTTCTTTCATTTTCTTTCTCTCTCTCTTGTTTCTTCTGATTGCTCCCCTTTCTTTCCCTCGCTTTCTCTTTTACTTTCGTGTCTTTTTGTTATTTCTTTTCCTTCTCATTGTCTCAATTTTATTCTCAAGCATTTTAGTTCCTCTTGTTCATTTTTCCTCCCTTATCTGTCTCTCGGTCTTGCTTTTTCTTCTCTTCCATTCTCTCTGCCTCTCTTTCTTCCGTTCCAACTCTTTCTCTCTCTCTCTCTCTCTCTCTCTCTCTCTCTCTCTCTCTCTCTCTCTCTCTCTCATTCCTCCATTTGTTCTTTATTCTCCCATTTTCTCTCTCATTCTTTCTTTCTCTTACACAGTCTACCCCTCTTTCTCTTTCTATCTCTGTCTTCCTCATTCTCTCTTTCTCTTCTTATCGTTCGCCTTTATTACGCAAATCTGACTGAATAGTTTAGGGCTAAAGCCTCGGGTTACGTAAGAGGTTAATTAATGTACGAGTTGGTGCAATTGCACCATTTCTGTACGCAGCCAATTACTTAAACAGTTATGAATTGGCACTTTGAACCAGTGCCATATAATATAATAAATAAATATTCAACCAGAATTGTTTCATTGTCACACTGTATTGTTAGTGCTCGCTAGTATTGTTAGTGGCGTGTTGATTGTTGCATATTTTCGTTGAAACAATTGACGTTGAAACAATTCTCGTTGAATATTATGAGAGAGGAAAGCCAGAACAACATCACTGGCGTAGAAATTGCGTAGAGATTTTTTTCTCCTTTTTTTATGTAAAATCCAACAAATCTGGAATTAACGATTTTCCTTAAATGAGACAAAACTGAAACGACGGCATCAATATGGTAAACTGATTGATGATTTCTCATTTGTTATACGTCTGTTCCTAGTTACGTAAGCAATCCAAAGAACGTTCTTATTTATTATTATTTACTTTAAATAGAGAAGGAACACTTGCGAGCTCTTTCTAAAGCTAACTCTCCAGAAAAACATGAAGCTAACTCTCCACAAAAACATGAAGAAGTGCTCATTATGCTTATGACTGATTGTGAAATTTTCACAATGAAAACTCCTACTACTCTGAAGTTTGCGACAAATTTAGCGAAGGTATGCTTTTGGAAGAATATTGAAGTTCAACAAATGGGAAAAGTCGTCGAATTTTTATTCAAAAATCAAATATTCCAAAATATCATTATGGAAGAACTGGAATTTCCTCGACATATAAGGTACTTTGCATGGCCATGGCATGATTGCTTACATTTATTAAACCCACAGCATACACCGCTAAAGTACTTTGCCAAATTCGCAAACAAATGCCATTTACTATTCGGTAAAAAAAAACAGATACGCCGATTATATGTATGAATTATACTCAGAAGTTACAGTCGTCTCAATGAGCAACAACAACAAACTGTTCAAATGCTTATTACAGCTGGGATTGAGTTTCCACAATGTTATTCATATCAATACGAAGAGTATAGCGAAAAAAGTGATCTACGTGCTACTCCATGAAATAGAACCGGTTATTTTGAATAAAACAGAGGAGAAGGAATTTACAAACAAAATGGTATATACTGAATTAATTCTTAAAAAAGTCAATCAGTTATCCATTAAACAACTTAAAACAATACTTGAAAAATATTTCAAAAAAAATGGAGTAGATTTATATCAACAGAAAATATCAATGCAGTGAACACATTAAGAAAAACTCAAATAATTTGTCCTCGTTTCACGACCTTTGCACCAGTCCAGCCTCGTTAAACCACATGGAAAAATATGTCCATTTTAAGGATTAAAAGAAAAGGTGAATCTATTCCTAATTTAAATAAATGGTTTGTTTCAAACACGAACTTTTTCAGTTCATTGGAAGACTTTAAAAACATGGTTTTAAACCACATTTTAATGAAAGGACGCGTGTTTTCTTATGGCAGCTATTATTAAAACAAATACATACCAAATTTAAGTTTGATAATACGCTACAATGATCTAGAAAGATTTTAACAATTCCTGACAATATTTCTGATTCTCATTAATTCACATTTTTATTGCCAATTTCTTTATCTAAATTAGTAATGCAAGCGTGTGGTTTATTTAATTACATTTTACCCAACTTGAATATTCCCAAAAACTAACATTGCAGATGTATAAGTGGGACAATTCCCAAGATTCTGCAAAACATTTTTGCCTTACACTCGCAATATGTGACACGATTGCAAGATTAATTAAACTGCTTTCTACACCACAATTCTAGTTTCATTCTTTTCAGAGCAAAGATAAATGAATGTAAAAACCAGTGGGATAAAACGAAGCATCGTATTTCTGCAAAATAGAATGCAAATCATTTAATTAAATTAATTTAATTTAAGTGGAGGATTTTGTTTGGAATGAGCGGAAAATTCTCGATGCTTTCGAATGAATTCAGATCTTCGGCTTCGGTATCGTAACAATTTAAGTTCAAGCCGAATGTCAACAAATATCTTCTTTCGTCTTCTCAACCTCCAACCCAAGCACGGTACTAAGTACTATAGGTTCTAATACCTCTCGTGCTTGGGGTTTACATAAAAAACAAAAATTATCATAAGGAAATATAAGAAATGTGTTAATCAGATATGACTCTTACTGTGTGTAAAAAAAAAAAAAAAAAAAAAAAAAAACCTTCGTTACCCCTGTACATGCAGCTCTGTCGTATAGCTTAGTTGCATTGCATCACGCAATTTTAAGAATTAGCAATTTGAATGCCTTTATAGGGTGTCGTATATTCCATAACCTCTCCCACCCAAAGGTCAACTCACCTTCTCGGGGCGAACTAACCCGTTTCCACAGATGAGGCTCTGGCGACCGAGTCACAGCGGTATAACTGTCCCATCACACACAGAGGAAATGCTGCACCTAGGTGGCGAGATACGTAGCTGCGA
The DNA here is from genome assembly GCF_048544385.1 of Mastigoproctus giganteus. NCBI lineage: Eukaryota > Metazoa > Arthropoda > Arachnida > Uropygi > Thelyphonidae > Mastigoproctus > Mastigoproctus giganteus. The sequence continues at coordinate 113,406,012 of NC_143588.1, forward strand.
GTTAATTTGTGCTCTTAAATTTAACTAAACTTAATCAATTCTAACGCTGTTTAGTGATATGCTATAGCTGTGAGTGATTACTCAAGTTCACCTTTAGCAGCTGAGAACATTTTCAACGTTGGATCCGAAGATGCAGTTAAGTAATTTTTGATTTACTTTCTGGATATCAGTTCGTACTGTAATACATAATGGTGGACTCCATTGTATTCTTATTTAGACCTAGGCTAGCTGAACTTCACGTGTATTTTGCCTTTCTCTTTGCTATTGCCTACCTGCCAACGTGCACCGTTTAGTCGCGACCAAGCGTCTCCAGCAATACACCTGTTAGCATTCAGTCCTTCGGAAGTAACCCACGTCCCTAGGGAACTTCTGCAGCCCCTCTCTTGTTTTTCTCTTGTGACAAGGAAGGCGTCGGCGATACATTCGCAGTGCGCCGGGATACTCGATGTGAATGGATGAATAAATAAATAATAATAATAATTATAATAATAATAATTATAATAATAATAATATAATAACTCGCCAATTCGTATCTGCTCAAAATGGAGGGTAAATCGAGGAAATCGGCTGAAAACACAACCCTGCCATGACCGACAACCCTAAAATAGCAGATCAACATGAAGAACATGAGGGATCTCAAACTGAACCCCCCATTAAGAAGAACAAAAAACTAATCGGTACCAAATTTAATCGAAAAACCAGGTCAAAATCTCAAAACAGAGGGATCATGGAACCCCCCCCTCTCCCAAACCGAGTACACAGATATGAGACAACCTGACCTCCCCCTTGACCCCAACATGCCTGAGGGGACAGTTATCCAACAATCGCTACTACTCAAAGTAGCACTGGAGAACTTGCTTAAAGAGCCAACTAACAGAGTTACAACACTTCTTAGGGCAGAAATCGTCACCCTATGGAATAAACTGGAATCGCTGCTTATCCAGACTCACCTGGAAAGCGAAAAGGCAACCGCAAAATTGGAAGCCTACGCTGACTGTGGAGTAAAACAAATGCGACAGCGCGACTCCACATATGCCCAAGCGCTGACGAAGCCACCACCGGACTTTATTCCCGAATCTAAGGAGCTGGGCTACCAGACAATTCAGGTGCCAACCTACGCACTACACTGAAGAAAACGCTAACACCCAGACCTAACTTAGTAGTACTTAAACCCCTTATCAATGAAGGTCGTATGTCCAGTGAGGAGGTCAAGAAGACCGTCATGGACTCCTTGACAGATGACTTAAAGAACACTAAAATCAAGTCAAATCGCAAAACGCAAAATACAGGAGTAATTATAGAAACAGCCACAAAAGAGGATGCTGAACTGATTGTTAAGAACCCTAAAATACCATCTCTGGGACTCCTGGCCGAGCCCCCTAGACAAAAGGGCCCTTGTATACTGGTACTAGACGTGGACAAGGATCTCCCCCCAGAGGAATTGCAAAGCGAAATTTTCCACAGAAACTTGAAACAGGAACTCCCAGATGAAGAACGGACTTCTCACATAATTCCTAAATTCCAAACAAAGCCCACAGTTGGGCACACCATTAACTGGGTTTTTGAGCTATCACCCAAGGTCTGGAAGATCCTTTCCCAGCAAACAAGAATTTACATCAACTGGGGCAGCCACCGCTTTAGGGAGCATGTAGCTGTCCCCAAATGTTTCAGGTGCTGCCGTTTCGGCCACACCACGCACACGTGCAGGCAAAATCTGCCCACCTGTGGCCACTGTGCCGAAGTGGGGCATGAGTACGCTACATGTCCCAAAAAGTCTCAACCTCCCACATGTTCCAATTGCAAGGCCCTAAAGTTGCCAGCCAACCATTCGCTCCGTGACAGCAGTTGCCCAGTTTATCTCAAAGCCAGAAGTGCTCAACAATCAAGAATAGAATATGGGGAGTAACAGACCAAACCTAAATACCCACACTGTGAAAATAACACAACATAACGCTCAGAGGGCCAAGGCTGTTGCTGCACAACTGGTCAAAAAGGCAGATGAAGAGAACTTAGATGTGCTGCTTCTTCAAGAGCCATACACTCATAATAAAGAGGTAAAAGGCTACCCCTTGAGATTTAAAGTGGTCTAGGTTGATGGAGACACACCCTGGGCCGCGATCGTCGTTCGCAATCCCGAACTGACTGTCACCAAAATCACTGATCTGTGTACTAGCTGGGCTGTGTGCGCCCATGTAATCTCACCACTGGGGCAATTCTACTTAGTTTCGATATACTGTCGCCCGGGGGAAGATATTCTTCCTGTCACCCGATATCCAGCTACAAATGCCAAATGCAAAACTCATTATAGGGGCTGATGTTAACTGCAGGTCCCCAGCCTGGCACAGCCGAACTCAAAATCACAGAGGAAATAGAAATGGCCAACGTCTTGAGGACTACTTGTCTAACAGCAACCTGGTCATTCTAAACAAACCTAACTGCCTGCCAACTTTCTCCAGTACCCTGTGGGAAGCTACAATAGATGTCACCTTAGCCTCAAGCTCCATTGCTCAGAACCTTACTTCCTGGACAGTCCGTGAGGACTGGACTACCTCTGACCACAGGGTACTAACCTTCCAACTACACCGTTCACTAGTCACTCAACCAACCAACCGAACTCAACAAAGAAGATATGCCCTGAATAAGGCTGACTGGAACCTTTTTAAGGAGGAATTGATCAGTGCAGCCAGCCGCTTCAATCCTAGCGGCCTCAGCCCAGACCAGCATCAATGCGCAATTACACAGCTCGTCACTAATGCTGCAAACAAGGCCATCAAAAAGAAGAGATTCACACCTGGTTCTGTTCCCTGGTGGTCATCTGAACTCCAGGCTCTTAGACGTGAAGTCATTTACCGACGAAAACGCTATCAACGTACAAGAAGAACATGGCCTCCAGAAGAAACAGAGGCTTTACTGCAGCAATATCGAGTGATCAGGAACCAGTACACCACAACAATAAAACAGCGCAAAAGGCGCTCATGGGAAGCCCTGGTAAGCACTGAAGGGAACGCAGATCCCTGGGGAGTTGTGTACAAAGTGACCACTAACAAGCTCCCCAGAGGCGAGGTCGTATCATCCACAAAATTACCGAACGGACTCTACACCAGATCGTGGCAAGATACTATCAATAATATTCTAGACGCTACATTCCAGCAGCCTGCTGACCCACACACAACGGAACAGCTACAGCTCTGCACGGAAAATGAAACATATCACACAACTGCAACTGAAGAACCCTTCACCCCAACCGAGCTCAACTTAGCTGCATCTAGAATCAGAAACAAGAAGGCTCCGGGCAGAGACCTGCTCGATGCAGAAATTGTTCAGAAGGCCATTGAACTTATTCCCACTACCATACTCAACCTGTTAAACCACTGTCTCCACCAAGGATTCTTTCCCACACAATGGAGGACTGCAACCGTTAGACTTATATTGAAGAATGCAACCAAACCACATGATCTGCCACAATCTTACCGGCCCATTGCACTGCTGTCAGTCTTCAGCAAACTTCTCGAACGGAGGATCTCCCATAGAATAGAAGCCCACTACAATGACGCTGGTCTCTCCTCACCTAACCAGTACGGTTTCAAGAAAGGGCGCTCCACGATTGATGCACTGGAAACAATCATTGAAGCTGCTAACAACCGCAACTCCAAATACTTTCTGCTAATCTCCTTTGACTTTGCTGGTGCCTTCGATTCCCTCTGGTAGCCCAGCGTCCTGGGCAGGCTCCGGAGAGCGCACGTCCCAGAAAACCTATATAGATTCATCAAGACCTATCTCCAGGTCCGGCGAGTTGTCGTGTCCGCGCCCCACTGCAGTGTCTCCAGACCAGTCTTCAGGGGATGCCCTCAGGGATCTGTCCTGGGGCCTCTCCTCTGGAATCTGGTGCTGGATGATTTCCTGAACACCAAACTCAACAATGTACATACCCAGGCCTATGCAGATGACCTGGTCATGCTCTTTTCTGCTAATAACAGAGCCCAACTAGAAGCAACTGCCAACCAGGCCATCTCCACCCTTCAAGCTTGGGCAGAGCATAACAACCTAAAGATCTCCCCAGAGAAAACCAATTCGATCCTACTAAAAGGTACCCTTGATTTGAGAAGACCGCCCCAAATCAAGGTCAATGGTGTTACAGTAAAACTAAAAACAGAGCTTAAATATCTAGGTTTGATCTTAGACAAAAACCTTTCCTTCACTCCTCATCTAGACCAACTCAGGATTAAGATCAGGAAGTATGCTGCCCAAGTCTCAAGAGTTGCCCGGAAGGACTGGGGCTTAAAGAAGAAAACGCTGTCCCTCTTCTATAAGGCAGTTTTCGTCCCAGTTATCACCTATGCTTCTGGAGTCTGGTACAACAAGGCCAATACAGCGGTAAACAGATCGCGCCTAGGAACTATCCAGCGCTCTCTTCTCCTTCTGTCCTCGCGTGCCTGTCGCACTGTCAGCACCCATGCGCTCCAGATCCTCACTGGATCTCTTCCACTGGACCTGGAGATTGTTCGTCATGGGTTGCTCTACCAAATAGCCAAAGGAAGAGCAGTTACCTGTGCAGGTTTCACCACTGACCCAGCAAATAATAGAAACGCTGAAAAGAAGAGACTTAATGAACACCTAACAGACACCTGGCAAGAAAGATGGCAGACATCAACTAAAGGTGCTGTCACCAAAAGATTCCTCCCAGATGTCAGGGCCTTCTACCCCCTCACACCTGTCTGGTTTTCACCGGGACTCTATGCTACCTACCTCTTCACTGGACATGGCTCCTTTCAGAAAAAACTACATGACTTCAAAATTTCAGACTCACCCCGCTGTCACTGTGGAGAGGATCAGACGTGGGAGCACCTTGCCCACTGCTGTGAAATCTACGAGGACTTCAGGAGGATCCTAATAACGAAACTACGCTTCAACTACCAAAACCAAGAACACCTCACCCTACAGAATGAAGAAACTTACCGAGCCCTAACTCAATTTGCACATGACCCCCACACACTTCAAATCTCTGGCCCCGATACAATGTACACCCGCGGAGATGGGAGAAATCCCAGGAGCCGTTATGTGGACATGTGGACATGTGTATATGTAAGGGGCGGCTCCTAGAACGTTTGTTCAACTCCGCCTCGTATCTCTGTGAAGAACAGTAGCACTACAAATGGGCCAGATATGTGTGTGACGTCGGTTTGTGTGTATAATGTGTGTGTTTTTGTTGTTCTGTTCTGGCCGCTTGGCTACCCAGAAGCATCAGTCACCTGGACAGATGATTCTGGGTACTCGTCCACACCACGGGAAGGTGGGCCAGTCCATGTAAAGCACGTACTGTCTCAAGAGAGACTCTGACCCACCTAATGTTGTCAGAAGGTAGGCCAGGATCCTCTGGGGGCCCATTCCAGAGGGAGGAAAAAAAAAAAAAAAAAGGATCACCCGTGGTGCTGGATTTGGGACCACAATTATTAAAATAAAACATTTATGTAACTAAATAATAAAATAAATAAAATTAAAAAAAAAAAAGGAAGAAAGCACTTAATTTTGTCTGCAGGCCGAGGAAAATTTCATTTCTTGAGGATTTGAGTTTATGTATTATAAGGAGATCTAACCAGCTATTCATCAGCAGGACCGTTGTGCTGCATTCTGTTGAGATCTGTCGACACTGAACGCCTTCGAAGAAATACGCCTTGAGCGAAAGCCTGAAGAATCTGAAATGACTCCGAGCTTTGAAGCAGAGACGACTCCTGTCCTGATTGAAAATTAGTAAGTGCTTGAAGAGGAAGTCTGAGATGGTCATACAGGGAGCAATGAAACAAGATGTGATCCCAACTCTCTGGTGATCCACACGAACAGAGGTCTGTTTGTGATAAATTGAACCTAAGAAGACTCTGGTTCATCGATCCATGTCCTGTCAACAGGTACGACGTGAATATGTCCATGCAGAACCACAATCGAACACGTTTATCAAGGAGAAATGAAACTTGTGGTATAAATTTTCTCGTTGTTGCACCAACGGGAGCTGTATTCGAGACTGCCAAATGTTTACTAACTCGTTCCACAGTCTCCTTCTTTCTCTTTTAGCATCTTCTTGAAGGTTGATGGTTATTCCAAGAAATTCGGTCTCAATCTGCCTTTTCAGTCTGTATAAAAAGCCTCTATAAGTAACTTGCAAGTGTAAAGGTAATGTTCCGGCTAGTACTTGCAGAGCTTGCGTCGAGACTGTCCTGCATGCCTTAACTAAACACCGCAAAATGGTTCTCTGCAATGAGGCGAGTTTTGTAATGAAGTGTTTGAGCCGTGCCCTGTGAAACCATGCACCGGCAGCATACGTGATTAGAGGGAGGAAAACTGCATTGTAATAAATCCTTAAAGTTTTTCTGGAGAGCCCCCATTCAACACGGAACACCCTAACAATTGCACCAGTAAATCTACGTATTTTAGATGATAAGTTTGTCAAATGAGGAATAAAATTGAGACTGGAATCAATTACCACTCCTAGAACCTTGTACTCTTTAACTATGGGGAGACGAATGTTGTTGATCTTGACCAACGGAGGACGAGTGATATCCAACTTTGATCCAAGAATCATCATCTTTGTTTTTGACAAGCTGATTTTAAGCTTATTGGCCACAGTCCAATCGTAGAGATCCCGGAGAACAAAATTTGCGGTATTTTCCAGATCGGCCCTACAGTTACCATTTACCAAGATGGTGAGATCGTCTGCATACGCTATTATTTTGACGTTACCGAAAGATCGGGAGAGCCACTGCTGCAGCACCATGTTCCATGTAAAAGGACCCAATATAGAGCCTTGTGGGCACCCTCTAGATACTGATCTTGATACTTGGCTATGTTTAGCCTTGACTATTATGGTTCTATTGGCAAAATAATTGCGGATTAAAAGGTAAAGGTGGTTGGAGCACCTAGCCGATCGCAGACGCTCCAGGACGCTCTCCCACCAAAGGGAGTCGAAGGCCCCCTCGAAGTCGATGAAAACGGCCAGGGTATATTTATGTACCGAGTTTTGAACTGAAGAGACAAAGTCCACAAGAGCATCCTCGCAGGAACGTCCGGGACAAAACCCATATTGACTTCTTGAAAGCAGATCCTGTTCTACCAGTAGGGTATTCAATCTAATGGCCATTAGTCGCTCTAGCAATTTACCCAAGTTAGCCAGCAGAGCGATCGGCCTGTACGATCTAGCCGCTCCAGGAGGCTTATCCGGCTTTCTGATCAACTTAACTAGAGCGACCTTCCAAATTTCTGGAAAAGTTTCTTCCTGAAGGCATCTGTTGAATAAGTTTAGAAGAATGTAAGGTTTTAATTTCAAGACTCTGATGATAAAAATGTTTTCTATAAGGTCTAGTCCTGGGCACTTCTGAACATTAACTTTATGGGAGACAGCCTGCAGTTCATCCAACGTAAAAGGTTCGGTGGTTGTTGAGGACACATACAATTCATTGTCTGATCGGATTTTAGAGTGAATAGGTAAGTCTGAGGTAGGATCATCCATCGGAAAAAGAGCATCTAATATTGCATTTGTAGAATCATGCCAGTTCAGTGTTTCCACGGAGTCTGCCACAATTGAGCCAAATATGTTAGAACTAGAGGTTTTTCCTCTTACAATCTTGTATAGAAGACCCCAAGGGTTAGCATTTCCAGAGGTGTGAACGAAATTCATCCACGTTTCACGCTTTCGAGAGGCAATGGCCTTCACGTAGCTTTTCCTCAAAGAAGAATACTGCTGGTAAAAACGATTAACGTCGGCTTGGGGCCAGTCTCTATGCCTTTGGTAGTACCTACGGGCTCGATGAACTTCCCTTCTTAACTGCGATAACTCCTGCGTCCACCATGAGCACGTCTTCTGGTTAACCCTCTTTTTCCTAGAAGACTTATATGACGCTTTTATTATAGCATTTTGAATATAGTTCACTTGATGAGAAATAGGTGAGGTTTCAAAAGAAGCAAGTTTCTGTTCGTCAAGGTCCAAAAGAATGGAAGAGTCAAAAGCATTCCAGTCAATGTTTCTGATGGAAAATCTTATTAATTCTGGCTGTGAGAAAGTGTGTGAAGATGGAACGGTAGAATCAGGGGAAAGCATATAATAGATGACTCTATGGTCACTGGTGCACCAGTCCGTATACACGGTCCAGTCAGTAAGCCGCAAATCAAAGTGAGAGTTTGTCATCGTTATATCTATATTAGATTCTCCTGCATAACTTGAGAAAGTATGAGGGTGATTAGGCTTGTTGTGAATTGAAACACAATGATTAATTATGAACTCCTCCAAGAGAAGGCCACGTGCATCTGTAGAAGAGCTGTGCCAAAAGTTTGATTTTGCGTTGACGTCCGATGAGATCAATATATTGCTGTTCGGTCCCAAAGTATTTATGACAGTCTCCAGGTAAGCAAGAGAGTGATTAAAGTCCTCCGATGGAGGGCAGTAGAGAGAAATTAAGTAAAAATTAATTACGGAGTGTGTGACAAGAACGCAGGTAGAGAACTGAGTGCAAAATCCATGAAGAACCGTGATGTCTAAAGAGTCATTAAGAATTAATATACAAGATTTGGGATTCTGGTCAACGGGTTGTATTATTCTCATTTTTAACGAGTAACCCAGGATTTTAGACTGTGGTCCAGACTGGACGCGTGCAAAATAAGGCTCTTGTATAGCGACAATGTCGATACAATTTGTCTCGGCAGAAAGCCTAATCTCGTCAGCTACTGCCCGAGATCGCTGCCCGTTTATCTGCATAATCCTCAGACGGTCTTTCTCCCTCACAGACGAAACTGGCGTAGAACCGTTTAGAGAGGTGGTGTTGTTTACATTATGTACAGAGTGATGAGTCAAATTACCCATAGGCGGTCCTTATTCTTGCGGTTTCTAATGCTCTTTTATATTCAGGACATTCACTGTCCTTTACCGAATGGCTGTACTCCCGTTTACGTCGCTTGTAGTTTACGCAGCAAGCCGCCTCTTCCTTATGAGGGCACTCAGAGAAAACATGACCACTGCGGGCACAGTGACCACACGAAGGGGATTCGTGGGAACAAAACTGTGTAGTGTGCCCATATCCTAAGCAGAGGTAACACTTGGTTACAATTGTAAACCGACGGAATTTGTGAGAACTCCAAGATAAGAAAATCCTTTCTTGGGACAGAAGGTGTTTGTACATTCTTGGCGGGAAGCTTATTACCCAATTCACAAGTGACGACGATCTTGCACGTGTAGTAAATCTGAGAGCAATTTCCTGTTTACATTCCTCTAAGGAAAATCCATAGTCAGCCAAGTTTTTCACATGAAGATTTTCGATTATTTCTTCTTTAGTTAAATCTTTTGGAATGTTGTAAAGAAGCAAAGAGGGGTTTCCCATGCGGGGGCGACCGAGAGAGACGCCAGCCGAAGTAAGAGACTCAGAAGCAGATAAATTTTCCAAGTCTGTCTTGGAAGCAGTTTCTACAATAACTCCTTTATTTCGTATCATGCGTAGGGACTTAATTTTAACAGTCTTAAGATCAGACTTGAGGGTCTTAGTAACGAGATTTTTAACATCGCCACTTGTTTTGCACCCACTGGTGTCTGAAGCTCGAAGAATAATAACATTATCAGTTAGGAGCCGTTAGACACTAACATACCTTACACCTTACCTTACACCTGAAGTCTGTCTGGAGGCTATAAGGTGGCAGCCCCACCACTAGACTTACCCCGCGAAAGACTGGTAACCTAACCGGGAGACATTCTAAATACTCGAAATTAGCTCAATGGAAAAAAAGTGGACGGGTATAAAGGATTCCGTAAGTCGAGTATTACGTACCTCGGGGGGGGGGGGTTTCTGTACATCATTCTTAATAAATTCCAGTTAACAATGTTTCCCGTTTAATTCGGATTATCGGTATCTTTGTAAGTGTGTCACGAAAAACTAATACAAACACTCCTTTAACCAATATCAAGCTTAATTTTGATTATTAATTTCCCAAAAGAATTCCTGGTCAATAATAAAGAAAATGCAATTTATCTTCATATCCTCATATTATTCATTTGATTTTGGTTTCCTGGCACAACTCAAGGGTTTGAAGATTGATTAAAATTCTGTCTAGTGTTGCTACAAAATTTCCGATACATAACAGGTTATAAATAGTGCTGAAAAAAATTATTAATCTATATTTAATGAGATGATCCCTAGGCCTTTTTTCTTAGGTTTTAGGAGCATCGGCAACAAGGCCACGTTTCTCCGTTTATACTGTCTGTAAATTGCGTGTGGTCTGAGGTCGATTTGCTATTTGCTGGAAGGAAAACCCGAGATTGTGAGAGAAAAAGCTATGTCTGAGATCGACTAACTCAGCCACAGTGGAAAACTGCCAAATAGAATTCCTCCCGTGATCGACGGGATTCAAACTCAGGTCTTTTCCGCCTGGTGTGGGGATCACAGCGATTCTATCAACTGTGTTACTCACGAGGGCCATTAATCTTTAATAATATCAATAAATTTTTCACACAGTTTTATCATTTTCACAAATTGGTAAAAAACAAAAACTGAAGAAATCAAAGAAGTTCTTTCCTCCCCCAATAGTGGATCGCTCCACTCAACATTTTGGGAAATAGAAGAGTGAAATGTATCTTCCTCGAATCAGCTGGAACAGGACAATCACCACTGCATATTATCTAACTTCAGGGAAGCAGCCCGTAAGGGATTTGCTTCCTTAAAATTTCCAAAAGGTTAGTTTCTGCACTACGCACAATATTGGGGGGCCGGCAGCCTGTTACTACAATCCAGAGTTTCGTTCGGCAGGAAATATTGAGAAAACAGACTACAGATATACACTCATTCGTATATTGATCCCAATTCATAGAAATGCCGTGTTTTCTTTTGTTCTTCCGTGTGTGTGTGAGTGCTATGATCGGTTTCCCCGTTTTGCTAGAAGAAAAACCATGCTACATCTTGGCAGAGACCGACTAACTCTGTCACTAGTAAAAATAGCATAATACCTTCTCCCTTTCTATAAGGAAAGCATCATTAAATTTGCAAAACAAACAGAATCCAAGCTATTTTCACCCGATGTGAGACAGCATTTTCATTTGTCCACTCTGCTTCGACGCCATCACATCACCTAAAGAATTCCTTTTCTTTATTTTGCAGAAATAAAACTACACACCAGAACTCAAGACGTCCACCAAAATGACAAATAGTCTCAACAATGAGTCGACAATTGGACTCAGTGTTATTTACAATGCATTCCGGTTACCTTCCATTTTCAAATATATTGTGGGTTATTTGTAATAGGTTCAAACCTTGTTTCATCAGTCATGGATACCAGCATCCATGTTTGATATAAAAACTGGAGTTCAAAAATGTTTAAAATTTTTTTCTTAGGCTTTTCTACTCGACTTGTTTTGTCTTGCTGGTCAGGGAAAGAAAATGTATTTTGTCACTCTTTCTGTGCTTCTAAAACATGGTTTTTCTGTGTATCAGAATCCTCGATTGATTTGTTTGAAACAAATTAAAGATTAATCAATTTACAGTATGCGGATCCAGAGATGCATCACTTATGAAATGGCATATGAGAATAAACAGAATACGAAATGTATGCTTGCATTCTGAAAAGAATATTAAACTTTTTTTTCTTTCTGAATTAATTTTCTAAATCATTATGTAGTATTATATAAAAATCCAGATTAAATAATAATTATAAACAAAAGAAGAGGCAGTAGAAATTTATTCACCTCGATTCCCACATCGTAATAATTCTGTTGAAAAGTAGACCTATAGTGACCTTGAGCTGCCTGTTGTTTCCCTCTCTGCTATAATGAAGCTTGGAGACGTTTTTTATTGCATGCGATAATTGGTTGAGTTTATCTGCAGAAAATCATTATAAGGAGGGCGTCATGAAACAATTAAAACAAAGTAATTATTTCCATATAAAATAGACAAATACAGACGTATAATGTAAACGATTATCTATTTATATTCTGGCATGTCCACACAGAGTGTGCGCAGTAGCGATCGGGGAGAGCGCCTCCAGCGACAGTAATGCAAAGTTCTGCAGAAAACAAATCTTGAACCAGTTCGCGTGTTAAATGATCACCTCTCGTAAATCTATTAATCAAGAAACTACAAAATTAATAACAATATAAAATAAAGCTAATAAACTTACATTATTCATCAATATCTTTTTCAATTACTTGAGAGGAAAGTAATTTGATAAGAAAATTTTAACACACCACATTATTTCAGAGAAGCTACAATTCATTTTAAACTGAAACAGTTACAATATAGGTACAAAAAGGTGAGAATCACACTAAAAAACGAAGAAGTCTTGAGTTTTTCTTAAATATTTTTAGAAATTTCTGATAAGTTTAAGATATTCAGTAGATTAATTGCAGAACCTTCCAGATGGGTCTGCATCCTTTGGAGGAGGATCTCACATGCAATCCTTTCTTATATAACCATAGGGTTCCCTGGTTTTGGACAATGTATGTCTGTCTGTGAGCTTCGGACATTGACAAACATGTTGGGATTCATATTTCTCCTATTTTCTTACTTCTGGAGCAGAATCAATAATAAATGTCAATGTCCTGTGATGTCGGAACGCTTTGCTATTTTGAGCATATTCGCTTGCATTATCTCTCAAGACAACAGTCCAATATGCTGAAAACTCAGGTATAGACACTCAATTGATGAATATGAAATGCTGGGCAAGGCATCAAAAGAAAGATATTGGTGGGATATAAGAGTCGTGGTGTCACATAGATGTATGGAACGCAGAATTGGAATTTGGGGAGTTACACTGTTAGTTAAGAAACGCATAAAATCTAAAGGTAATCCATCCAGTTAACATTGATGGATTGTACAAGTTTCAGTCAGTTTGGTGTGAAATAAACAATGGGAAAGCAAAATTGAGAGGAGTGTGTGACAGGACTAATGACTCTGATGAACAACTATACAGAGAAGTAGAGTGAGCCAGTAAATCAGAGTGTCTTATAATGGGGGATTTTAACTTCCCAGATATTGATTGGAGCTTGCACACTCGCAAAAGTTTTGTAGATTTCTTCATTGAGTGTTTTCTACAGCAGCATGTTGGTTGGCAACCAGATGGAGTAAAACCCTTGGACTGGTTATCAGTAGTGGTGGCTTATGCTGCATCAGTTTGGGTAAACTGTGTCAATAAGATTTAGGACAAAATTGTATTCCTTGCAGACAGTTATGTTGCTTGCTATGCACAGAGTACGTAGAACAGCGTGAACACATGCCTTACATGTTATTTTTGGTCATGTGCATCTTGATTTGTATATTGTATACTGAGCTTTCAGTTATTACATAAGAAGAGGCAAGCAATACACATTTATGAGTATTAGCAATAACGCTGCAGGAGATTCTAAAAAGGAGAGGAAGCTCATATTAGGAAAAATGTTGGATCTTTGGCAGGAGAGGTGGGATAACTGGTTCGGCTACTAGATTATTTATTCCGAATGTTCGGTTTGCTTTTAATTATGAGAAGAATAGACGGTTCTATCCTAGTTTGGAACTATGTTATCTACTAACTGGGCAGGACTCGTTAAGAAGTAAATTATACTATTTTGGCTTAGTGTCGGATCCGTTTTGTTTGTGTAGATCTGAGGAAACTTGGAGTCACATATTATATAATTGTCCTTTACTTTTGCCTTATAGACAACAAATGATTGAGTAGATACCTGATTTAAGTCCTGCTAATGGAACTCTTTGTCTAAATACTTATAATTATGTAGCAATTAAAGGTTTTTCCAAGCTAGCTGAAAAAACCTTTAATTGCAGTGTTTTATGGTTTGATACAGTGAAACCATTGATATGAATTGGACCTCTCTGATTTGGACGGTGGCAATACTACTGTGCTGTGCTACAGGCGAGACAAATTGCTTCCATAAGTGAAGAGTGTGTATTGATATCTAGCGGCACCAGGAGTTTCCTCATCTACATATTGCTTTCATTTTCAGGTGTACCAGTTCACTGTAAAGGCCAGAGAGTCAAAAGTGCGCGGATTTTGTAAATAGGTAGTGTGGCGTATCGTTGTTCATCTGATCCTTTAGCCGCTGAACCCCGGCTAAGGGGTTCAGCGGCAAAAAACATTGCCCACACTTAACTTCGTGGAGGCAGGCCAGGCATCCAGCAGTTTGAAGTGTTTATTCTGGCAGGCTCTGATATCTACTTTAATGAGATTTTAGTGTCTTCATAGTGTATTTTGTGTCAAATGGAAGGAGGGGTTCCCCCATCTCCTGCGTGACACGTTATGTTGACGTGTCACCTCGGCCTGAGACTGGCCGTCTTCAAGTCTTCCAACGTCCCGCCATCTTCAAAAATCATGTACAGAAGGATGATATGCCGACCTGAGTACTGGAGATGTAGCTATCCAAATGAGCAAGAGAGAAAACAGGAATGATGTGATATTTGGGTCTTACGACTCCTATCTCCGCATATGTACACTGAATCGGACAAGCCAGGGATTTAAAAGTATAAGGGTCATGTGGTATGTAGCATGTTGTGCCCTTGTTCATCCGGCCTGTTAGCCGCCGGGCCCCTAATGGGACCCGACGTTACCATACCTCGCCACGGGGAGGCCGGCCGGGTGTTACCTATATAATACTCTAGCGGGTCCTGCCACCTACTTTCCTGGGATGGTTTCAGTGGCTAGTTACTCTATTGTTCGTTCGTTGTTTTCTTAGGAAAATCCCAGAAGAGGCAGGCAGTTCAATAGAGCTGAGCGGTTTGAGTGAATGATATTTTTGTTATTATTATTTTAGGGTTGCCCGGAATTGATTATATTAACCCGTATTTGTGTGAGTAAATTGCTTGTGTTCTATGGTCGATTTGCCTGTTTTGCTGGACGAATAAAACCTTGCTATCTACGCCTGAGACCGACTAACTCAGCCACGGAGTGAAAAAAAGCCCACTAAAGTTCCTCGCGTTGAGTGAATGATATATCAGATACTGCAGGGTTACTTAACAACATCAAATCACCACCAGCTGTGGTTTTGCAAACTATTGGCACCGTGGCCAGCCGGTCGCCTTAGTTATCCCACAATGAAGTCCACAGGTAGCAGGGGTATAAGTCGGGAGGGGAGGCTGAGTGGCTAGGCAAAACTGTATGCAGGGTCAAGGTCAAGTGTACGATAGACACGTGTATAAGTTGAACTACAAGATAATGACTGAATGCGCTTGTATAAAGAAACAGAATGAACATGCAGAAATTCATTTAATACTTATCCGTGGTCTGCTGAAATAGTAAAGCACATGCATCTCGCAATCCAAGGGCCGATCTTTATCTGGTAGCACTAATAGGAACCTAATACTTTATACACACATCAAGAAACATCAAGAAACGTTTACGGGGCACATCATACAAACAGCCGGACACAGGCCAATATTGTTCTTGGTTTATTAGCGAGAAACGTATTCTGGTTAATGTTAAGAAGTCCGATATACATTCTAGCTTTTTAGAATGCTAAAATAAAGCCCTTTCTAAAAAGCCCTGCCACCTTGGCTTAGATACCATTCCGAATTTAAAATTATAAACGATCATTTCAGTATTAGCGGAAAATAATGACCCGTGTTAAACAAAACAGTGTACACCCGTACACTGTTTTGTTTAAGACGGTGTGTAGTCTCCAGACACCAGCGGTGTCTGGAGACTTAAAGAGACCTGGATGTAATTATGCCGTCAGATACGAAGTTTTCAGAAGTGTGCACACAGGTTGCCAGAGCAGCTAAGGAGGTCTCCTCAGTGATGTACAAGAATTTTGCTAGCAGGGATTGGAGGTAATTATCCCTTTGTATAAGGCACTGGTCAGGCCATACCATGGGTGCTGCATGAGGCGTTGGATGCTTCGTATTAGGAAGGATGAATAGCTGCAGGTCCGAGTTCACAGAAGGGAAACGATATTGGCAAGGGCAGTAAAGTATTGCTCTTCCCAAGAAACGTTTAAGTTCTGCATATGTTAGCGTCTGGGAACTAGGCATCTGCGAGGTAATCTCATTAACGTCTATAAGGTGTTCAATGGATTGAGCAAGTTCAATGTTAATGGGATCCTACCTCTTGCTCAAATTACAAACCTGATGGGGTATAAACTGAAATTGAGGAAAGACAGTTGTCGAACAGAAGTGGAAAAGTTTGGCTGTAAGCAGAAGGTGGTTGATTGTGGAAACAAATTTCCAGCTGTCGTTGTGGAAGTTGATAGCTTAAATAAATTCAAGGAAGAACTGGACAAACGTTTGGAGTGAATGGATATTTGAAATGGGAAGTTTTATCTTTTTTCCCCCTGGCTCATGTTGTATAAGCTTGCTTTCTGCTCTCACTTCCCTCTACTAATGCTAATTTGCGTTTCTTTTCCCTCATGGCTTGTGTAGACCCTTTCTCATTCATTCATTTATGTACCCAAGTTTTTTTTTTATTATATGTACATTTATCTTGAATATTTTTAGCACTATGGTTGTCAGGTTTATGAAGAAATGGAAATTTGTGAGATGATAAGCACTTCAACCTCGTTAAGTTTAATCTGCTTTTAATTTCTTAAAGAATTAGATTATCAGACACAATATAATCTTGCCTCATGGCCATTGTTTAAACACACCAACTTTAAATATTTTTTTATACTTTAGATTTTTTTAAATATTACTTGAAGTGTAGTTTAGAAATGGTATTTTTACAAGTAACACATTGGTATTTTATATGAAAGGCGAATATATTCACAAGCATGAAGTCAACGATAGAAAAAAAAAAGTGAGAGTGCAAGAGAGAATTAAAAAAAGCGAGTGAGGTTCCAAAAAGAGCATAAAACAGTAATTTGTTTATGAATGACATAAATAACATTTATCAAACCTTTAACATTTCGAAAATGTTAAAAAAGTGTGTTACACTGATACGCTGCTATTTTGGAAATCCAAAAGTTACATCTTTTCTAAAAAAAATAATGCTCGGGAATGAACCAAATCGATTTAAAAGACAAGTTAATATTCACAAATTAATAGAACAAATCAATCAAAATATACATGGATTAGTCAATATATTTAACGCACTCAATGCATGTTATTATTCCTTACTGATAGAGTAATTAATAATAATAATTAATTATTTATTTGTAATAATACTTTAATAACAACATAATTAAATTATATTAAAATTATCCATCATATTTTAATAATAATATTTATAATGACTCTTTTTACTCTTCATGTTTTGGCTGCCGCCAAGATTTTATACTACATGAAAAACACAATGCTTTTAATTCTCACAACACAACAAAATTGACTGTTTAGCGAGTTGCGCTGATATTGTACTACTTTTAAAGGCTTTAGGACCCTTGTGGGTAGCACAGTTGGTATAATCGCGGTCCTCCCCACACCGAGTGGAAAAGACTTCAGTTCAAGTCCGTTTGATGACGTATAGAATATTTTTACGCCTTTTCAACAACGTGGCTGGGTTAGTCGGTCTCAGGAGAGGGTATCGTGGTTTTTTCTCCAGGAAACTCTGGTTTGTCGTCCAGAAAACAGATCGAACTACAGAACACATGCAATTTACAGACAGTATACATGGAATAATATGATCTTAGTCCCTGATGCTCCTAAAACCCCACTCAACAAAAACCATACCTTATTTTAGCTGTATCACAACTTGGAAACCTGAATTCGCATATTGTTTGGCAGCTCACTTCTGCAAAATACTTGAATAGCTTCTAATATTCTTACTCAAGTTGCCCAAATTGCTGAGGTGTATCAAACAAGGCGTCGAAATATAGAATTATCTGAGTTTTTGGTCGTGGGCGTGCCTTCAGCCAAAAATCCTTTGCTTGCCTCCCCAGAGTTTGTAACACCGGCGTTATAAAAGTAATCCTACCCCAATCAGTTCTTTTGTAGTCTTCTCGAGCGAGTTGTATGCCTCCGAAATCGAACAGGGCTGTAATACCCAACATGTGCGAACTGTGTCTGCTAACTGCAGGGTGTGGCAGCTTTTATTCAATTTTTCCGTTTCCAACTTTTAGCCATTTGGTTAAAAGAAGTGGAACAGTAGGAGGAAACTCTTTGCGAATGCAAGTTGCTTCTGCAATGAGAAATAAGTCAATTGCAGTATCTATGCCTTTTCTTGCCAGCAGCATACATAATCTGAGTAAAGTCAAACATGGACTTGGAGCATCTTATGAAGAAAGAATAAACCCTTTCCTGCAGTATTTTTTAAAGGCATTTGCAATCTCTAACTGAGAGAGAGAGAGAGAGAGAGAGAGAGAGAGAGAGAGAGAGAGAGAGAGAGAGAGATGTGAACAGAATCTGTTGAAGCGAAACATAAAAAAGGAGTTCAGACGGATGAGATATCATATCATATCCCATCCGTATTTATAATATTGTGAAAATTAGTGGAATCCACTAATCTTATTAATAAAGCCCACTGCAGTTTAGTTATAGATTTTGTTTTCTTCTTTTCCCACGAAGCATTCCGTTTGTTGGTTTAGGAGAGGTCATCCCTCCATCATCCTCTTTTTCTCTCCGTTTATCGATGTGTCTCCACTTCTTTTTAAGATACCAGCCACGGATGCTGATATCTTAAACAGAATAATCGAAAAAAAATCAAGGGGAACAAAATATGAATAAACAATAGATATTAGCATATTTAGTGAAAGTACCATTTTTAAACATGAAACCACGCATGCGCGAATGACAATGACCTAGTATAGTTGAAAATGGAAGTGCCATCAAGGAAAAGTGTCAGATTAGGATTGGTACCTCCACGTCCTCTATTCTGAAATCGATGAGCACGACTTCCACCTCCCAGCACAGAAGTCTTTTTATTTCCCGACTGGGGCCACTGACAACTGCTGAGGAAATTGAGGCTGCAATGAGTAAAGAACTGCATACCAAAGTATCTGCAAATTTACTCAAGAAAACGCAAAATTATTCGTCCTTTAGAGTAGTTTGCGAAAGTCGGGCGTTCAGATCTGTTGCATCCACATCTGTATGGCCAGCTGGCACTTTAATCAGGCCTTTTTATGAACCGAAAGACCCAAAACCATCTATTTCCACTTCATCTTATGAGCAAAACCGAAAGACGACACAGCTTCCCCTGCATGACTAACAAATTGTGAAACTACACTAGTGTCTCTCGACTGTCGAAAACCACTGCACCACATGTCCAGCTCCAATCACTTTCTTGCCCCAGCTACTGCTCATAAACATACCGATATGACACCACATAACCCTGCTTTTCAATCACTTTCAATTAACAGGATAATTTCCACAAAGCCTAATCTGTTGAGGTGTTCAAAACAATCTACAAATAGATCAGCACTTATAAAAATTCCCTTTCAACTCACCCTGAGAATTTTCTACCAAAATGTCCGAAGTCTCCGAAATAAGCTTGAAACCCTCGAACAACTCTTGTTGTCCAACAGCATGGATGTAATCTGTCTATCAGAAACATGGCTTCAACCTGACCAGGAGTCAATAGCCTATGCTCCGGCCGCTGGATTTTCATCGTTCTTCACGTCAAGATCTCAATCTAGAGGTGGCGGTGTTGCCATTTTCGTCAAAGATTCCAACCTGAAATTTGTGCACGTCACATCTAGCAACTCCTTATTTTATGAAGCAATACTCGTGACTGTGAAGCTTAATGCCTGTTTAATCGATTTAACGGCAATCTACATACCCCCAGCTCCAGATACTGCAACAGTTGACGATGCTACCGGCTGGATAATGAGTAAGTTACACCCTTCTGCTACGCACATACTGTGCGGCGATTTTAATCTTCCACCCCACCTGAGCCCTCTTTTTCAACGACTAATGAATAATCTCTCTCCATTAAAGTTGACGATTATCAATGAGGAGCCAACGAGAGGCACCAATCGCCTTGACTTGATTCTATGTTCTGGAATTTGCAGAGTCGACATTCCACCAGAAACGTCCTTCAATTCAGATCACGACCCAATTGCATTACCTCTTGTTCTGCCTATGCCCAACTTCAATTGCCATAATACTGTTGAAAAGAAAATCATATTCTCTCCGAATTTTCTGGATCCAAAAAAGTGCCTCGAGGCAGCGCAGTCTATTCCATGGCATGTGCTTGATGGATGTGACCCAATCCTCGCAGTTGATCTAATCACTAGATGGATAAATACAGTCACCCTCTATGCGTCAGCTAAAACCGTACACATTTCTCCAAGAACTAGAGCTTGGTGGACCAAAGATCTAGCGTGCAGTTTCCACAACAAACAGTATCTTCACAGGCAGTGGAAAATCTCTGGCACAACCCAAGATCGAATCCTATACTCCAGAGCAAGAGCTATGTTCAACAGACTCAAGGCATCAGCATTAAAGAGATACACCGATGCTACCTTGTCTAAAGGAAAAGCGCCATACTCATCAAGACACAGTCGCATTAATTCAAATCTTGATCTAGATAACTGGATGGACTACATTTCAAGATTCAATACCAATTCCGCCTCTGCTGAAATTCCTCTCCAAAACTCCCAATTTGCTCCTACTGATGACCTTTCCATAATTTCCATCACAAGACAGCAACTGATATATGCTATTAACTCCCTGCGACCATCTAGTACCGCAGGCCGTGATAAGATACCTCATTTCATAATTAAATGCCTTAGCCCCTATATTCTAGATGCATTACTCTCAATCTACAACTCTATTCTTTCCACACGAGTTTTCCCTGCTCAGTGGAATGAATACTCTGTGAGGCCACTGCCTAAGGTCAAAACACCAACAAGCCTAAAAGATTTCAGACCAATCTCAACTTCTTCCACCCTCCTCAAACTTCTAGAAAAGGTACTCCTTCCGGCATTAAACAAACAGCTGATGCCACAGAAGCCGAAACAGTTCCATTTCGCAGTCGAAAATAGATCCACCATAACAAACCTCATGGCCGCACAGACATCAATTCTTCAAGCCTTCGAAACTAAATCTGAATTAGCTATAGTGTACGCTGACATTGAAGCTGCTTTTGACAGCGTAGACGTCACAGCCCTTCTCAGACTCCTGCAAGTCTTCTTCAGGATTAATGGAGACCTACTAGCTTTCCTCACCGCCTTATTGAAGAATAGAAGTGTCCACCTCACTTTGAAGAAAACCCACTTTACAAGAAAAATTAATGCAGGAGTCCCTCAAGGTGGTGTCCTGTCTGGCCTTCTCTTCTCAGCGATTCTGATTCCTTTCATGAGTCATCGTGATGATGCTCTAATATATGCCGACGATATAAAGTTTCTTACCTTAATCCCACCGTCTGCAAACCCAATGGAAATTACGTCTTCCATCACAGAGAACTTGACCACTCTTTCAACTTACTTGAAGATGTTTGGATTAAACCTTAACCCGTCAAAATCTGCAATAATGACTTACTCATTGAAACAGCAACCAACAATAATTCAACCTTCAGTTTTAGGTACTCTAATTCCAGTGGTTACCTGCCATAAAGATCTCGGGGTCTATTTTGATCCGAAGCTGAAATTTAATGATCACACAGAATACCTCCGGAAGCGTTTTAACACCCTACGCTGGAAAGCGGAACAATACTTACTTCATTCCAATGATGCCGCTACCACTACCAGATATCTCCAAGCCACTGTTTATCCGGCTATTTTATATGCTGCTGAAATTTGGGCATCTGCGTCGCCTTCACTTCAAAAACCGGTGTTCTCGTGTGAATACTGGACCCTGAAATGGGCCACAAATAAGCATCGCCGACCCCCTCAATTGAGAACAACTGACATGGCTGAGCAGCTAAATGTACCCAGGCTCCCGAGGTTAATTGACAGCAGACGTTTAATGACTTCAGTAAAAATGTACACAGGACTAATAAACGCCCCAAACATCTGGGATTTCTGTCAGTGGCACAATCCTACGCCATCCTTGAGGTCAGAGCCCACACTAATCCTCAAATACAACCGGTTGAAACTGTGTAGTCGGTTCCTACCTGCCCAGGCACTCCCCAAAATTCAGGCACTGCTCCGTCTTCGAGTCGACCTTCAGAAATTAGCTACCGACTACAAATACCGTCACATGCTCCTCGAGTGGATTCCATCTGTGGAACTAGGATAATTTCCTCCATATGACGTTTAGTCCTCATTTTTCATTATTATAATTTACATGTTTGTAACTCATAATTTCCATGTAACGGTATTTTTTTTTTTTTTTTCCTTTTTGCCAATTAATTTCATTTATAATTTCATTTATAATTTCATTTATAATGTAAAACTCCTGGCCATGTCGCCGTGTTGAGTATTATTGTCTCTAGTACATGTCCTGTACTTATTAGCAATAAAGAATTTATTTATTTATTCTACGCAGCGTCAAAGAGTTATTTCCTAATTATTATTGTAGCATCGATCGAACGAAGTTCCTTTGGGTTTGACTTCTTTTGATTCGTTTCGGTTTGATTATTGAAAAAAGTAATATTGGTGCGAGATACTTTGTTTTATGCCTTTTCTAATTATTACAATTTTTAATTTAATATAATTTATAGCCCATAAAATGAGCCAATTAAAAAAAAAAAAAGAAAAATTGATGCCGATGCCGCTTTTCAATGATAATTTGGACATTCAGATATTTAATTGCAAATATAGACGATAAAGCTGTTTGCTTGGTTTGTAACGAAACTATTTCCGTTTTTTAAAGAATATAATCTAAAAAGGCATTTTTCAAAAAAACATTTCGTAAAATATAAGCTATTTTCACCGGAACAAATGAAAATTGAAGAAGAAAATTTAATGTGGTTTGCGTAAGCAACAAAATACTTTGAAAATTTTGTCAAAACAGAGAGAGCTCTGACAAATTTAAATATTGTATTTACTTTTTTTAAAAAATACATTAATAATTTGGTAATTCAAGTAATATAACATTTTTTTAGGTTCTGATTTTTTTTATTAAATCGTTCAATCTATTCCGGCCCGCATCATGATACGAAAATTTCATTCGGCCCGCTGACGAAAAAAAGATGCCCACCCCTGATCTAAAGGAATGTGAATCGCATCGGAACCCATAACCGGAAGCGTCACGGCAAAGTAGTAGCAGAGGCACAAAAGCAGAAATGACACAGCACAGTAATTTTTTGGAAAAGGTGGAAGTCAAGAGGATATTGCATTATGTTCAAGACTATTTTATATCCTTTTCTGAAACATTGTGATGATGTCACCCACTACAGAAGTAACCCCAAATCATGATGGAACCACCACTACCGGGTTTGACTGTAGTGGTGGCACTGAATAATTTGGGAAAAAAAAGTTTTATCCACTTGATCATCTCACATAAACTGTTCAGTTCGGGTCGAAAACCTTCAAATTTCGATTCAACCGTCCAATGATGTTGATCCAAGAGAACTATTTGTTTCGATTTTTCTGCTTTTAATATGGACTTCACTCAACTACTTCACCACGAGTCCTACAAGTCCACGAGTCAAACAAGTCCTACTTGTTCAAGACGAAGTTTTCCTGTACATGAAGACAAGAAGAAACTCAGCCAGAATTTCAGATGCAGTATGTGATCGATTGTGTTTAAAAATCACTGTTCTGGTCTTTTCTTGCGCTTCCTTTCTTACGTCCAGTAAGAACTTCTCTATAATTAAAAGAACTGCGCAATTATGTTCCTTCACCGAGGTATTTGTACGAGTAGTGACATTGATGGAACATCGCTCAGAAGAAGATTGGGATAATTTGGAGAAACCTCACACACTTATT
Organism: Mastigoproctus giganteus; assembly: GCF_048544385.1. NCBI lineage: Eukaryota > Metazoa > Arthropoda > Arachnida > Uropygi > Thelyphonidae > Mastigoproctus > Mastigoproctus giganteus. Next base: position 113,429,695 of record NC_143588.1, read on the forward strand.
TCCTACTAAACTTTCCGCAGTGTGTGATGGTTTGTAAAAGCCCTGTTTAACACTACGCAATTTCTTTGAAAACACTTATATGTTTTCAAGTTATTTGATATACTGTTATACTTTTAGTACTGATATACTTTTTTTTTCTAATATCAGTTCGTAATGATCCAGTATGCAATACTTGGTAATAATAAATTCGGCATTTATATCGAATTTTGTGTGTCACAGAAAAAGTTTTGTTTTTCCGAATTCTAGATCGAAAAACCTGTCAAGGAGGAGGATATTTTTTTCTCTATTGGTATACAAAGCAGGGTGAAGTGAATCTCATATTATCTGAATATATTCTGGCTACTTTACATAATCGACATCTTTTTCAACGTTTAACAGTCGAAGAGAAAGGGTTCAATTCCAATCTTCAAATATGCCACAATCAAGTAACAGTACTAGGACAGTGTGACGCTGAAACCATTGTGGTTGAATATTACGAGAAAGGAAAACCTGTGACATCCGCAATCCACTGATTTGAACTAGAATGGAATCGTGGAGATAAAGATAAATATGAAAATTATAAGTTCATAAGCATATAAATTTTTAAAATACTGTATATAAATAATCTTTAATTTTATATTTATTTATTACAAATATGTTACTTTTTAAATTATTTAATTAAACTATTAATTTTTCAAATAATAATTAACTTTTCTATTATTAAAATATTAAATTTAAATATACATTAACATTATAATTGCAAAAAGTTCTTCTTCAGCCTTTGTTAGCCCTCATGGAGTACAGTTAGTAGAATCGCGTCCTCCTCACACCGAGTGAAAAAAGAGCTGAATTCGAGCCACGTTGACGACGTGAGCAATTGTTATGAGCCTTTTTCAAAACGTGGCTGAGTTAGACGGTCTCGGGAGTTGCCAGCATGATTTTTTCTCCCGAAATCTCGGATTTTTCATACAGAAAATCGGCCTCAGAACACGTAATTTACAGACAGTATACAATCTTCCTTACTCAACGATGCTCCAAAAATCCTGCTACAAGAAGAACAGCAAAGCCTTTGTTATTATGCTCATTTCTCATTGGTATACAATATCGGTAGAACTACACCATATCTACTCATCCCTTACAACGAGCTGCCAATGTATTGCACTACTTCGAATAAGAAACGCTTCACTTGCGATACCAGGGCAACTGCCCACCCACAGAAGAAAAGCCAACTAGCTTTGAAACGGTGCCGTATGGATGCTGGCGCCCACCGAGAATAAGCAACAACAACTATTAGTGAAGCATTACTTATTCAAGGTAGTGCAATATATGGCAACTCGTTGTGAACGATGAGAGCAAATTGAGATATAGAAGAAATGATGCTCTCACACTACTACCGTAACTTTTCTTTTAAGATTTGTCTGTGGTGTACGTACATATAGAATCTTAAAATATTATGGCTAGATTCATTTATTTAAATAATAAAAACATTACGAAAATTTGGTCTCCGTTTTAAGTGGAATTTTCTGGAAGCAAATATGGTAGGACAACGGGGATCCCCTGTATATCTCCTATTGTGAATTCCTTCAAAACGAGTTGCCGTGGTATTGCATTACCTCGAATAAATAACGCTTCCCCATAGGAGATGACCGTTGTTACTTATTCTCAGTGGATGCCAATAGCCATATGGCACTGGTTCGAAGTGCCAGTTCAAACTATTTAAGTAATTGGCTGCGTACAGAAATGGTGCAATTGCACCAACCCGTACATTAATTAACCTCTTACGTAACCTGAGGCTTTAGCCCTAAACTATTCACTCAGATTTGCGTAATAAAGGCGAACGATAAGAAGAGAAAGAGTGAATGAGGAAGACAGAGATAGAGAGAGAAAGAGGGGTAGACTGTGTAAGAAAAAGAAAGAATGAGAGAGAAAATGGCAGAATAAAGAACGAACGGAGGAATGAGAGAGAGAGAGAGAGAGAGAGAGAGAGAGAGAGAGAGAGAGAGAGAGACTTGGAAGGGAAGACAGAGAGGCAGAGAGAATGGAACAGAAGAAAAAGCAAGACCGAGAGACAGATAAGGGAGGAGAAATGAACACGAGGAACTAAAATGCTTGAGAACAAAATTGAGACAATGAGAAGGAAAAGAAATAAGAAAAAGACAGAAAGTAAAAGCGAAAGCGAGAGAAAGAAAGGGGAGCAATCAGAAAAATGAAGTGGGAGAAAAAGAAAATGAAAGAAGAAAAAAAGATGGAAAGAAACAGAAGAGAAAGGATGCGAATAAATGCGAGCAAAATCAGGAAAAAGGAAGAAAATAAGAGAGAGAGAGAGAGAGGATGGAAACGAGAGAAAGAACGAATGAGGAGACATAGATTTAGAAAGAATGAGAGGTAGCCACAGATATAGACAGAAAGAAAGAGGTAGAATGAAATGGAAAACAGAGGAAGAAAGGAATATGAGAGAGAGCAGGTGAGAAGATGAGAGAATTACGAGAACGATTATCAGTAGGAGAAAGAAAAGGAAGATGTGGACAGAGAAGAGTCTCCTTCCCAGAAATGATCACGGAGTTCTGCGTTGGATGAAGAGAGAGAGAGAGAGAGAGAGAGAGAGAGAGAGAGAGAGAGAGAGAGAGAGAGAGAGAGAGAGAGAGAGATAGCAGTAGTTAAATGCAAAGGAATGGGTTATAACTTCACGCAAGGAAATTAGGACATCTGAAGCTGCTACATGGACTCTATTCACAGGGGAGAATCTCACAGACAGCGAATACAACTGAATTATGGTATACCTTTAAAACATTAATCACAGAAGCCCTGTACGAGTATATACCATTAATAAATACTCCACGAGGAGGAATCCGGGTTGGATGAATAAAGGAGTTGCCACATTACTCGAGCAGAAAAATACGAGATGTAAAAGTTAGAAAGCAATAAAAAGTACAGAAGCGAATAACAGCTACAAATTGATCAGTAAAAATGCCACAGAAAGGGGTCGACTGGCAAAGGCAGATTATGACAAATCGCTGGCAAACAGCGGGGGATAAGGAATTCATCACATATATAAATGAAAAGGAGAAAACAGATCGGACCCTAATGTAATGGACATAGGACAGTATTAGACACCCCAGCTGAACTCAACGGTTGCTTTGCATCGATATTTACAGAAGAAAAGCCCTTCACGTCAAGGAGAAATTCTGGGAGTGAACTTGCAAAAAAGTAATTAATGATGTAGAAATTTCACACGTTTAGTTAATAAAAAGACTTTCAAATCTACAGGCCAGTAAGGCTCCTGGGGTTCATGGCACATACCCTATAATCTTAAGGGAGGCAGCAAGTGGCTAATTATGAGAGCATCATCACTGGTCTCGGGAGAGATTCCGTTGGATTGTAAAAGTGCCAGTGTGTGTCCAATACATAAAGACGGTTCTAAGAGTGAAGTGGGAAATTACCGGCCGGTTAGTATAACGCCAGTAGTAGGGAAAACCATGGAGGTCATCATCAAAGTTCGAATTCAGGATCATTTAATTAGAAATGGAATTCTGAAAGATACTCAGCAAGGTTTTGTATAGGGAAAATAATGTTTAACTAATCTGGTTAGCTATTTTGAGAGGATCACTCAACAGTTGGACTTTGGGAATAATTTCGAAATTGTTTATTTGGATTTCAGCAAAGCTTTTGACTCAGTCCCACACGAGCGGTTGCTTTGTAAGCTGGAACAAGTTGGAATCACTGGGAAAATCTTTAGATGGATGGCTTCAGGGCAGGAGGCAGCCGGTTCTGATAAATGGTTATTCCTTACATTGGGTTGATGTAAGAAGTGGAGTTCCCCAAGGATCAGTATTAGGACCACTGTTGTTTTTGATTTTCATAAATGACATCGATGAAGGGATAGAGGGCGTGGTGTTTAAATTGCAGATGATGTAAAGATCGGTAGAGTAGTTAATGATCGCTGCCAAGCAGAACTTCTTCAGAGTGACCTGGCACCTTTGTAGCCAGGTGGGCATGAGCAGCAGTGCATCGCACACGCTTCTTAATTACACTAGGGTTCGAGCCCGTGATCACGAAGTACAGAGGATGTGGAAAGGTCACAGAATGACCACCGCATATCTCTTAAAAAACCAAATAACAAATAAACAACAGAGTGACCTAGAGAGAGACTTCAGGGATGGTCAGAAAAATGGCAGCTGTGCTTTAATCCAACAAAGGGTAAGGTATTACACCTGGGAAACAGAAACCGCAAAATAACTTATACATTTGGTGGAGTTAAACTAAATTCGGTAGTGGAGGAAAGGGACTTGGGTGTTACGATACGGTCAGACTCTAAATTGTCTGAGCATTGTAGACAGGTTGCAAGAACGTGGTGTCCTGTCGATGATTTATCGAAAATATATATAACATTTTAGGAAGTATTATTTACTTCCATTATCGAGTACCATTAAAACTCATTTAAAATTTGCCACATTTGTATTTTGTTTATTGTTCAATCCTTTAGGCTCATAACAGGTCAACTTTGCCTGCACAACGAGTTGCATTGGTATTGAACTAGTTCCAAAAGAATTGTCTCGCAATCATAAATGAAGTCTGCTTTACTTTGCAAAGCAGTCAAAAGTGGACATTTTCAATATTTATTATACTTTTTTTTCTAATTGATAATTATCCTTACAATTTTCTGGAATTTTGAATCTCCTGTCTCATCCTTACGGTCACCAAAGCAGGGGTGCTTAAGGACAACTGATCTTTCTTTACAAGCAGTTTGTTAAATATAAAATAAACCAAACAAAGAGATCGTATGGTTTCCTTCGGGGAGATTAATTCAACCACTGAAAAAACATCTTAGAGACCGGGACTCTATGAGACCTGAATTCGTCGACGGGACTCGAATTCAGGTGTTTTTTCACCCGTTGAGAGGAGGACGCGATTCTACTAACTGCACTCCATGAGGGCTAACAAAGGCTGAAGAAGAACTCTTTACAACGAATTAATGTATATTTAAATTTAATATTTTAAAAATTAATTATTATATAAAAACTTAATTAAATAATTTTAAAAAGTAAAACATTTATGATAAATAAATTTAAAGATTATTTATATACAGCATTTTAAAATTTTATATGCTTATAAACTTATAACATAGTTCTTTGAAGAAATCGTAGTAAAATAGTCATTTATTATCTTCAAGGATTTTTGCTATAAAGTGGATTTTTTATTCAATTTATTAAAGTGGATTTTTTATTCAATTTATTAAAGTGGATTTTTTATACAATTTATGTTCACTGAAATGGCCTTGTGGCCTTTCTCTTTTCCCCTCTCTGACAAAATGGCCATTTATTATCTTTCTTAGTTTTAGTTCTGATAACTGTGGTTACTTTTAGAATTTAGTTCTACAAATACTGTGTGGGTGGAAAGAGATGCTCATCTGTTTGGTTAACGCGCTTCTTCACAATTACTGCTTCAATACAGGTTATAATTACAAACAATATTTTTTCTTCTGTGCTGCTCCCTATATTTTCGTTCACAATTCTATTCATGTTCAAACCAATTCTTAATTGTGCCTACACGTTGAAATATTCGATGTATCCGTTCACATAAAAAAGCTTTGTGCCTCCTGTAAGTGATTGTTTTAATTTTTTATACTTTCATCTTAATATTTTAAAAATTTTGTGATTTGTATCTATCTCTGTAAAATCTTATCAATAATATATTCTATTTGTAAATATTATGTCTATCATTTTCTTAGCTAGTAGAAAATAACTTTGTAATTTTCCATTAATCAATAGCCTTAAAATCTTGAACGTTGGGAAATTACTTTAGAAATGTAAAAAGCATTATATCTCAAATACAGAGTAATATGTATAGAGTAAAATTCAAGTTGCAGATTAGACCGTTAGATGGTAACACCATTCACAACTTTTGAAAAATAAATTTACACATCGAACTGTACAGAACACATAAAAATCTTTAGTTTTCAGGTTTTCAAAGTGTGTCTCTAAACATGGGACACAACTAGTATCAACATAGGAAATAAAAAACAAAAAACTTTGCATTCTAGAATAAGAAGGGGAAAAAAAAAATTATTTTCAGCCTGTAGAAAGGATCGATAGATGGAGCCACCATACATAGCTATGGGTAAAAATATATATATTTAACCATCAAACATATAAAATAAAATAAAAATCATTATTTTCAAGTTCTCACTGGCAAATGGACTAATAATAACACAATATTTATTTCCAATCGTACAAACATTGGAAATAAAACTTTTTGTTTCAGGTACATAGAACCAGAAGAAATAATCTGTGCAATGAATTGCCCACAATTCATTGCACAATTCAGGTCTCCTGACGTCACACTCATACACTTATAACTATAACAGGCACATTTACACACGTTCATGCAAGTTGAAGACTGTCCCAGTGAATAAGTATCAAATAGCCGACATGGGTTTAAGCCTTGGTAAAAATAATAAAACGGAAAAACACGCACTGCCATTTAGTGAGCGAAATAGCTTGCTTTCTAGTATTCCTGCCTTCTTTAATTTCATATTTTGGGTTAAGGGAGGGCATATTCCCCTTCTGCCCACTCCTGAATACCCCCCTGAACAACACCCGTAACTCTCATAGGTAATAAGCGAGTTAAAAATACTAAAAAAACATTAACTAGACATTTACCATTAACAGATTTGAACTTTTATTTAAAAACAAAATCAATTCTTCGGTTTTTATTTGTAGAAGATAGATTAATAACATTTTCCTTCAAGTTTGGTGCGCTGTTGACCAAGCTTTTCTCTATTGAATGCAATGCTTGAGCATTTAGCCTTTCCTGATTCATAGTGTTCCTTAAAAATGTTTTTATACTTTTTTATATCGAATGGCAGCGTTTGGGCTCTCAAATAGTCATCAGAATGGTCAAAAGAACTTTTATGAGTTTTGTAAGTTCACCAAGAACTTTAGCTAGATAATTTTCTGTATAAATTTCAGCGAGGCGGTTAATTTGCAATAATTGTGTAGATCATGTCTGCTATACATTAATATTAGTAAAATAATAAGAGGAGTTTTCTTCAATATATAGTACGTAGAACACTCAATATAGTACGTAGAAGTGTTCTACGTACTATATTGAGGTAAAGTCCTCTTATTATTTTACTAATTTTATTACAACGTAGAACATATTGAATAGTACAGCTCTGATTCATACTAGCTATACATACTAACTGCCTCAATTTCTCGAGATTGCATTTGATTATAAATAACTTCCACGTGAGGCATTATCTGATGGAAACGTTCTAACCAGAAATCGAATTTTTCATTACTCAACATGTGCAAAATTTAAGTTGCTTCTGAAATCGTTTTATCTGCATTTGCCCTCGATTGTAGTTCCTCCATGCACTTTTTTAAGGATTCAGAATTTTCATAAACGCTGTTCATGGTGCGTATATTGAAGTTCCATCTGGTAGGGGAAGGTCGGGCAACCCGGCTGTCGATATGCTTTCTACGAACCGAGAGACGCTGTGGTCATCTCCAGAAAAACTTTGGTATCGACATGAGGTTCGAAAAGAATATTCTTGAATCTCAGGTACTAATTGCTCAATTTCTCATCATCAGATTCAGTTGGTGGGCATAGCAGTGAATAAAATGTGCATTTCTGTACACTTCTTTTATTTTAGCCAGAACTCTCCCTTTCTGGCCTTTCATCACACTTGTGCCATTAAATGTCTGAGCAACCAGGTTTTCAGTATTTCCTTCTAGGATTATGTCTAACTTGTCTGGAATGCACTTCGATATTCTTTCTGCTGGTTTTCCGGAGTGAAAAAACCACAATAAAGCTGAAAAATGTCTCCATTCAGTTCCTATCTCAGAATAATTACCATTTGTATATGTTTTGAAACATCTGTTGTCATCAGCCCTCAAAGCTACGAATCAAGATTCTTTAATTTCTCTTTTTTCATCCCGGCATATTTGCAGCAAACAGTCAAGAATATCACTCTGAATAGTTTTTGAAATGCGTTTAAATGCTGCATTACTTTCTGAATGGTTCCTTAAATTGGAATCTAAACAGGCGAAATTTATTAATCCTCCTGGATTTACAGAATACTCCTGGATTCTTAGAATCATCTTTTTCGTCATGTCCACCTAAATGAATTTCAAACTGTCCACAAAATTTAATGCAGTCTATTATTTTAGATAATACCTTACGATTCTTTCTGACTTTTCTGTTACGTTTGCAGATCGAAAGTCTGTAGTTGCACATTAGAAGACTGGAAGGTGTGCTGGGCTGGATGAGGCACTTTATCTACTCCACACCGTTGATGGTAGTGTACGGATTTGGCGTCAACAACACGAGGCCCTTCATCCATCATGCATGCTATTAAAAGCGGAGGCAGTTGTATGGTGTGGGGCATGTTACACTGGCTGGAACTTGTACTCCTGGTGAATGTGGAAGTGGGCTCCGCTATCGTCAACTGCTTGCTGACTGTGTAAACCCCGCTATTACTTTTCCTGAATGGCGATGGTGTCTTCCAAGATGACAATGTGCTGAGCCATCGGGCACTTGTTGTGCAGGAATGGTTTCAGGAACACAGTCTTGACTTCCAGCATATCGATTGGCCTCCGAACTCCACCGAGTAGAGCACTTGTGAGACACTATGGAAACGTATATCAGGCGTCTGGATACACCAATGACCTCCATACCTGCATTGCTGACCGCATTACACACAGCTTGGTTGGCCATACATGCTGAACGCTTCCGACATCTTGTCGAATCAATGCCACATCGGATAGCTGCTGTACTGAGGCCAAAAGGAGGACCTACTAAATATTAGGTAGGTGGTCATAATTCAGTGATCAATCAGTGTAAGTCAGCAGTATAGTTTGTGCATTCAGTTAGGAGCTGAATTCTCAGGTTTTGAATGATCTGGGCAAATGAGATGTACCATCTTTTAAGGGCGCGAAAGGTAATATTGTTATACACGTTGGCAGTAATGATATTAAGAATAGAAGATCAGAGGATTTATTTAATAAAATACAAGGCAATGTTGAGACACAGTCCGATAATGTTTGACTCAAACATTTCGTGGTGTTTTCTTAGCACATGACCACAAAAGGTCAGGTAGGCCACAAGAACTTTCCCACAATACAACAAGTTCTTGTGCTCTAATTGACATTTTGTGACAGTTTTATTGCAAAGGGAGCTGTCACTGAAGAAGTGCTAAGAAAATACCAAGAAACATGTTGCTCCATTATGTACATATTTCTTAATCTGAAATAAACATAATTCGAACAAAATAGTTCTGAGTGCTTTATTATTTTCAAATAGCATAAATACTCTGTTTAAACTTATGGGAAAATCAGAATGCTCCAGACATTCACAGCTTGATTATCTTATCTAAAAATAGGACTACAGATCGGCAAACAGTGGTTTTCTACACACCCTCTCCCTAAACCAAATCAGCTGCTCACAGATTCTTAGCAAACGCTGTTGACTTTTAAAACATTTACAAATTTATGAAATAAGTTTTACAGACAAGGCCTATAGAACAAAACGTTTGCCCACACGTAACATATTTTAGTTTTTAACCTTTAACTCAGCAAAATTTCTCATGCATCATCCGTGCTGGAAAAAAAAAACGGGTTCGTTATTTGCTTTTCCACGTTCTCGAAGACATAGGTTAATCTACCTTACACCATGTGGCGATTACTAATGCTAACTCAGCCACATTTTGCAAAAGACCATAGAAATTCATCTCGCTATTGAGGGGATTCGAACCCTGGTCTTATCCACCCAGTGTGGGGAAGACGGGGATTATAACCACTGTGCCACACACGAGGGCCACCAATAAGAGTCAATGTTGTTCTTTGCAGTCATGGTCTTCCATTCACAAGGTTGCAGTGTTACCTAATGAAATTGCAGTTGTGATCTCAAAGGGGAAGGGGTTATTTTGGACAACTGAAAATAAAACATTGAAAATAAAAGACAACATTTCTTCGTATTGTTCTGTATGGAACAGGTATTTGGTATTTCCGAAGGATAAAACAAATGTCAGATTTGGACCGCCCTAATTTGCCCACAGATATATTGCCCTTAAATTGCACGTATTCTTGTGTTTCTAACAAGAAGGGTTTCCCCCATCGTGAATCAATAGATGGTTTTTCAAACTAAATTTGTATGCAAATGTCTTGTGACATATCTCACAACTGAATGGTCTCTCCTTTGTGTGAACTAATAAATGTCTTTTCAAAGTACCTGACATTGAAAATGCCTTACTACAAATACTGCAAGGGTATGGTCTCTCACCACTGTGAATTGAGAAATGCGATTTTAGAACATCTCTTCGTTCAAAGGATGTGCCACATATTTCACAAGAAAAAGGTTTCTTCTGAGCGTGAACTTTTAGATGTTTTTTCAGGCCAGAGGAAAAGGTAAATGCTTTTTGACACAATTCGCAAGAGTGGGATTTCTCTCGAGTATGAAGGGATTGGTGTCCTTTAAGAAGGGCCTCTGTTTTAAAAGCCTTACTGCACTTTTCGCAAGAAAATGGTTTCTCTTTGGTGTGAACCAATAAATGTCTTTTTAAAGAACCCGACACTGAAAATGCCTTATGACAAATACCACAAGAGTAACGCTTCTCGCCATTATGAACAAATCGATGTGATCTTAGGCTACCCCTATGTGCAGAAGACTTGCCACATATTCCACAAGTGAAGGGTTTCTCCTGAGTATGAAGTAAATGGTGTCCTTTTAGGCCACCTGTCGACGAATATGACTTGCCACATATTTCGCAAGAGTAAGGTCTGTCACGAGTATGCACTAGTAAATGTGCTTTCAGAGTACCTTTTATTGCAAATGCTTTGCCACATACATCGCAAGAAAAAGGTCTAATTTTAGTGTGAAGTAACACGTGTGCTTTCAGATTTCCAATTTGAGAAAATGACTTTCCACAGGTTTCGCAAGTGAAGGCTTTTACACCACTGTGAAGTACCAAATGCGTTTTCAGAGTCTTTGACTGCGTAAATGATTTGCCACATATCTCGCAAGAAAAAGGTTTCTCTCGAGAAGTATGAACTAACTGATGCCTTTTCAGATCACCTATTCTCGAAGATGACTTGCCACATATTTCACAAAAGAAGGGCCTCTCTTTAGTGTGAACTATCAAGTGACGTCGTAGCTGGCACGAGGTCGAAAAGGCTTTGTCACATTTTTCACAAGTGAATGCTTTCTCTTTATCCTTAATGTGAACTAATTTATGTCTTTTCAGTTCCCCAGATGTCGAAAATGACTTTTCACATGTTTCACAAGAAAATGGTTTCTGTTCAGAATGAGTTAAGAGATGGGTTTTCAGAGTACCTGCCCGTGGAAATGCCTTTTCACATACCTCACAAGTAAAGGGTTTCTCGTTACTGTGTCCTTTCAGATTACCTCTGCTTGTAAAGGACATTCCACATATTTCCCAAGAAAAGGGTTTCACTGGAGCGTGTATAAACAAATGCCTTCTTAAACGAGTTGAAAGTGAAAATGCCTTTCCGCATGTTTCACATGTGAACGGTTTTTCTTCACTGTGAACTGCTAAATGCGATCTGAGATTACCTTTTTGCGCAAAACACTTTCCACATTTATCACAGGGGTAGGGTTTCAGTTGCGGCTGGGTACTTGCGTGTGGTTTTAAACATTCTGATCTTGAAAACGATTTTCCACATTCTTCGCAAGAAAATGGCTTCTCCTGAGTGTGAACAACTGCATGCCGTCTTAGGCCACTTGACAACAAAAATGCCTTTCCACATGTTTTACAAGAGAAAGATTTCTTCTGACTGTGAACTAATAAATGTGACTTTAGGATAGTTTTTCTTGAAAATGATTTACCCCAAACTTCACCAGAGAACGGTTTCTTACGAGTGTGAACAAATAGATGCGTTTTTAGATAAGATGATGTCGTAAATGACTTATAACATATTTTGCAAGAGAAGGGAAGGGTTTCTTATGAGTATGGACGAACTCGTGTGATTTTAGAGCAGATGGCGTCGCGAATGCCATGCCACACTGTTCACAAGAGAACTGTTTCTCCTGAGTGTGAATTAGCTTATGTGATCGGATACTGGTTGGAGCAAATGATTTGCCACAAAATTCACAAGTTACTTTTTCTTGAGTGTGGACGATGAAGTGTCTTTTGAGATGGCTCGGGCAATCAAATATCTTATCACAGACAGCACATCTCATTTCGCCATACCTTTTGTAAACTTTTTTCCCATTTATACATTTGTCCTTTGGCAATGGAGTTCCGTCTGTCGTTTGTTTGGTAATTCCATTTTGCGCGGTGGGACCCCGCTCATCTCAACTTGGGAAGTAGAACTTTCCTCGGTTTCTGGTATATTTTTAGTACTGGAACCCTGCTCATTTTGGACTTCTGAAATTGAACACTCCTCTGTTTCTGCTATATTTTCACTAGTGGAAGCATGCTCATCTTCAGCTTGTGACGTACAATTTTCCTCCCTTTCCGTTGTTATATTTTGAATAATGAAATCCTGCCTATCTTCAACTTGGAACGCAGAAATTTCCGCGATTTCTGTTATATTTTGCGAAATGGCATTTTCCTCTTGTAAAACGGCTTCTTTATTACTACCATCAGCTTGCATTTTTAGACTCACGTTTTCTGATGAAATTACTTGTTACCAGAAGATTCTGGACAACAGGTTGGTTTCTTAACTCAGCATTCGATTGACAAATTCTTCCTCTTGTTGAATCTGAAAAAAATAATAATAATAATAAATAAGGCAAAGAAAATACAGAATGAATAATACTGAGAACTACAAGTGTACTGATGGACAAAAGTTGAAGTACAGACGAGTGCTTCACTTATCTTACACTCACCTATCTTTCGCATGCATCTTTCATTCTCATATATGGAACTGAAATTATGCACACGAGTCCAGTAGTTCCAAACGAGTACATCGTTCTTATATGCCGATATGGGTGGTTTAAATTAGGAGCTCTGACCGTGCAATCCTCAGTTCGATTATATAGAAATAACCAAACTTATTAGTATTAGTTGGTTGGCTGTCAGGATAATAATAACACCTATTAAGGTTTCCTCTACTAGGCCCTCATGGGTAGCACAGTTGGTAGGATCGCCGTCCTCTTCACACTGGGTGAAAAAGACCTGAGTCCGAATCCTGTCGATGACGTGAGGAACTTTTATGGGCCTTTTCCACAAAAGCAAATAGAAAATGCCCAGAGAAAACACGCAATTCACTGATAGTATACACATAGCAATATGGCCTTAGTCGCTAATGCTCCTAAAACCCTACAACAACAACAACATTCCTCTGCTGGATACTCGTTTTGCGCATGCGCAAGCGTCGACAAATTTGTTCAATATCTGGTTGCCAATGCCAAAGGATAGTCACCAGCTGGAAGGGGAGGTGAAGCATACCATGTTAAAAATATCTTCTGGGGAACACTCATCACAGAGTAAACTCGTCACGTATGATGAAAATATCAGTCAACTTCATGTTTGTAATTAAGCGCTGTATTAACAAATATTATCACATTATTAAAATTAAATAAGAACCTAGAACATTTAATATATTCCTTATAAAAACCCCAGGACTATCTGCAACCCATCCCAAACAGATTTTTTTTTAAACTTCACCTGAATTTAACACCGGTTATTATTCGGTTGAAACATTTTTTCCTCCCACGTTACTCTTAATTTCGCAAATTTATTATTTATGTCATCATAATTTATAGACTTCGTTACCACGGATTCAATAAATAATAATGATAAATCGGACATTTTGTCCTGAAAATATTACATCATCAAATATTACAGTTAAAAATTGCATCATTGTCTCTTATTTCGTGGTACATAACTATACGTTTCTTTATTCGATTCTACCAGGACCTCTGGTAGCATTGGCAAGCAGGTGTCTTCAGCAGCAGTCTGATGATGGGTATCGGTAAGGTGCCTGAAGCGTCACCTTAAATACTGGTTTAGGCTACAAGCTTAAAAAACTATATCAAATTTGGTAATTAATCTTCATGGAAAATAACCACGTCCATCCCTAACTTATACAGATTCTCAAATCCATAGATGGTCCAATTAAAATAGTTTGCGTATAAAGAATAAAATTTCCATATAACGAACGGACCAGGGTATGCAAAGAGTTCCTCTTATCGCTGATTACTTAATTAAAATCAAACTTTTCTCTAATCCAAACATTGTTCGAAAGCTGATTTAATTTTGATATATTTTTTTGCGAGAAGAGTTATATCTCATCAAAAATATATCGATCAACGATGATCAGACACTGAAAGAAAATCAGTCATTTATTTTAATGATGAAATATAACTAAATTTCCTTGAAATATAAATAACAGTATGCAGTGGTGGACAAAAAAATTGCAACACCTTCAAAAAGTTTAAAAATATATAAATAAACAATTTAAAATAGCCCAAAAATAATTTTATACTATATTGGAAACGGATATATATTTTTTACATTATATAATAGATGTTACAAGCTTACGCAAACCTTTGTTTTGATTGCGTCATCTACTTTTGTACAGTTTCAGTCACAGCAATATTTCTGGCTTAGTTTCGTTTTTGTGTATGGTGGATAAGGAAAATCCCTCTTTATAAAGAGGGATTTTCCTAAAGAGTAATTGCATCAAAAATAAAATGTCATCGTTCTACAAAATCCCGTTTAATTAGGAAGTTCTACCAAACCGCGGTGTCTCACGGAAAGTTGTAGTGTGGATTTAGGGCATCAGCGACTAAGGCCATATTGCTCCGTGTATACTGTCTGTAAATTGCGTGTGCTCTCTGGTCGACTTTCTTTTTGCTGAATGAAAAACCCGAGTTCCCGGGAGAGAAAACCATGCTACCCTTGCCAGACTAGATCTACTAACTCAGCCACGTTCTTAAAACGGCACTGAAAATTCTTCATGTCATCGATGGGACTCGAACTCATGTCTTTCCAATCCGGTTTGAGGAGGATTCTACCAACTGCACTCCCCACGAGGGCTTCCTACACCGTGTCAAGATTGCCGTGTCATGAATTAAGAAATGAATGGGAAGAAGATGCAGGGTCACCTGTTTGTTCACAATTGTTTGCAGAAGATTGTGCAGCATGGGTCCGAAAGCATATAGTCCAAGGAAAACGCCTCTTTTGAGAGAAAAAAACAACAAAAGGCATGCTAGGCTCGTTGATGATGGGTTAAAGAACATATCAATTAGGAACAGTGAAGATCTCAATGCAATAGCCATAAAATTCTGCTGAAATAATATTATAATAAAACGCATCGAAACATGTTTTTAGCGGTAAAAAAAAAGAAGAAAAATATTAGTAAATTCCACGTCATTCTAAATTTTAAATGAATGGCAGAGATTCAGAAACGGGTACCCCTTCCACACTGCTACCGATACAGCCGTGATTGATGGGTGTTGACTCCGCCTATCGTCACGTGATCTCCTTAAGAGACGGATGCAGTCGGCACGGGAGCACACACGCACTGCGTGCCACCCGTGCCACGTAACTAACGGCACTGGAAACACGCGACGATATGAAACCGTCCTCGTGTATTTTTATTGTTTGTCACATATTTGTTTCGGGAGCAAATATACGAACACCATATATACTTGTAAACATTTTAAGCAGCCCTGATTGACGGGTTGTATTGAGTGTGCGAATTAATAAAGAAAAAAAAGGCCGCAATCAATAGTTTTGATATCACGTGGTTGCGAGGTATATCTTTTGTTCATTGGTGTTGTTCTCAGCTGAATAATTCCGGGGGGTGGAGCCTCCACATAGACGGGGGTCTGGGGCCCCAGAAAAAAAAAAAGTAAAAAAATAATAAAAATTAATAAAGAAAAAGAATGAAAGGGGTACCCATTTCTGAATCTCTATCACATTCACTCCTCCTATCATACCAATTTCCCTCTGGCACACTTCCACACACACTTCTCTGCAAAAACTCCTCCAGTCACTCACGGTCGCGGACCCGACACCAAGCTCTTTCATAATATAATCGACGGGCACCTTCGCAACCCAATAATAGGTTAGAAAGAGCACGTCGATTATACTGAGCTTGCTGAAGGAGAACCACGACCCCTTTCGCACAGATCTTTTACAATAATGAGGATTGGCCCCTTTCGCTCGGCAGACCCACTCAAAACCATCCGAACGATCCTTCCGCTCGGCCAATCTCATTTTCCTTTCACACCGAAAACATTTGTACTCACACGCAATCAAATTTATTTTCTGGCACCATTCAATTACACTCTTTCATCCTTCATTTTTCAAACACCCTAACATTTGCCCAGTGATTTGTTCCATTTTCTCTAGGGTTGAACGGAGAGAAACAAAGAAAAAAACCAACGAAAAAACGAACCTGTGACAAAGGAGATTACACAGCAGCAACAGGACACCCGCACAAGTGAAATACAGACTAAAAATAACCACCAGAGCCTGAAAATGCCGCAATAGTAATCAGCCATTCACATTGTGATTGGCTGATTACTATTGATTGGCTGATTACAGTTCTTCCTGTAAGACACACCACCCCCAAACATCAGACTCACCAGCAGCCACTGAATAAAAGTAAGGCAGAAATAAGGCTTTGAATTTTGACTATTATCGTGTATACAGGGTGATTCAAGAGGAACAATAAATATTTTAGGAGGTTATAGTATCGATTATTCTGAGTAAAAAAGTTCATATGAACATTTATTCAATACTCAATGGACACGGAGATACAGCTGTTTGAAATTGGCGCACACAAAATCGTCACAAGAGAGGTATGTAAAAACCGAGAAATTACTTCTTGTTTGTATTTATTGACTTTTTGAATGATACAAAACACAAATAATTTGACAATTTTTTTACAGTTCACAATAAATGTTCGAAAATCCCACAGCCAACCTCAATGTACTTTGCAACTCTTGTGGTAATATGACGTGTTGTTCTTCTGAGGTCGTCTTGGTGTTCCTTTATGAGGGCAACAGTATCCAAAATGCGAGCGAGCAATTCTTCTCTTGTATTCACCTTTTCCTTGTCCAGGGACTCACATCTGGTGAGTATGGGCTTGGCACACCCAGGGTCCTGAGCTGGATATCATCATTCTTCTCTTTCCTGGTGATTCCCTTCTACTTCTGACTGACTCTCTCTCTCTCTCTCTCTCTCTCTCTCTCTCTCTCTCTCTCTCTCTCTCTCTCTCTCTCTCTCATGGTAACTTGGGAATGTTTTTTTTTTTTTTTTTTGGCTGGTGCAGCATAAGCCTAAGGCTTCCTTGCACCATGTAGCTAATAATAATGATAATAAATTAATTTTTCCAAAGTTCTGAACGGTGGTTCCATCTTAAGATTTTAAGGCTGTTGATTAATGTAAAATTACAAAGTTATTTTCTAGTAGCTAAGCAAAATAACAGACACAATATTTACAAAGAGAATATATATTTCTTTTATCGATAAGATTTTACAGAGATAGTTGCAAATCACGAAATTTTTAAAATATTAAGACAAAAGTATAAAAAATTAAAAGAATCACTTACATGAGGCACAAAGCTTTTTTATCTGAACGGATACCTCGTTTATTTGAACGTGTAGGCTCAATTAATATATCCAACGGCATTAAACGGACTGCAGTAGCACACGCTCTTTGAGTAACCCGGGGTTCAAGCCCCTGACTGCTGAATACGGTCGATCTGCCAACCCGCACTGGACCAGCGTGGCAGATTATGGTCCATTTCCCTCAGCACGAATTGTTGAGGAGGCTTCATCCTGCAGTGGGTTGATAATGGCTGCACTTTACCTTTTTTTTTTCTATAAACTACACGTGATACGAAATGAACCCCGCATATCATTTGGATGGCAGGAATTTCACTGTACACAACGTACAATATGGAGGGTCTTCTTCATAACGTCTACAGCCAATCGTTTCTCTGCCATCAGAGCCATACAAGTTGAATTTCTTCTCAACTGTGAAAATAACTAAACTTGCGATGCTCAGAGATTCATTTGAAAGGCCCCTTATACCAAATTAAGAACGCTTTTCTGATTTGCACTAACCATTCAAACCAATCCATCGCGTACGAAGGATTAGATACAAAATTAACATGTTTGTATGTATTTTCACAAAAGAGACATATATTGATGGGATGAAAAGCTGAAAGTCTCACTTGACAGCCTTAAATTTACAAACAAATACTGATAAATGGGAATGTAAAACATTACTAACGCAGTGGCCTGTAGCTGTTTTATCTAAAGTTCTGTATCATATGTGATATGAAATGAAAATAGCCTTCGGTGTCAAAAAAAAAAATCCAGAAGACTCCAGGGTGAATCGATGATATTATTATTATTATTATTAGCCGTATGATACAAGGAAGCCTGAGGCTTATGCTTGGCGCCTCCGTAGCCAGGTGGGAAGGAGCAGCAGTGCATAGCACACGCTTCTTGATTAGACCGGGGTTCGAGCCCGTCACCATCAAATATGGAGGATGCGGAAAGGTCAGGGAATGACCACCGCATATCCCGGAGCAATATGGCCTTAGTTGCTAATGCTCCTAAAAACCAAACAACAACAGCTTATGCTGCACCAGCCAAAAAAAATTTTCTGAATTACCCTGAGAAAGAGAAGGGAATCATCAAGAAAAAGAAGAATGATGATATCCAGCTTAGGACCCTGGGTGTGCCAAGCCCATACTTACCAGATGTGAGCCCCTGGACGTGTTTTGAATCTATTGAGCGAAAGGGATAAAAATGATAACATTTTTATAAGTTCTAGTTAATATATTAAGAATTGGTTTGAACCTGAATAGAATCGTGAACGAAAATATAGGGAGCAGCAGAGAAGAAAAAATATGGTTTGTAATTACAACCTGTATTGAAACATTAATTGTGAAGAAGCGCGTTAACCATAGAGATGAGCATCCCTTTCCACCCGAACAGTATTTGTAGAACTAACTCTAAAAGCAACAGCACAGTGATCAGAACTAAAAGTAAGAAAGATAATAAACGAAGAAAGATTACAAGTGACCATTTTGTGACGAAGTGGAAAAGACAACACCCACCCACAAGGTAATCCAGATTGACAACACCAATCCTTCAAGATAACAAATTACCATTTCAGTACGATTTCTTCAAGTTTATAAGTATATAAATTTTTAAACTACTGTATATAAATAATCTTTAAATTTAAATTTATTTATTACAAATGTGTTACTTTTTAAAATTATTTAATTAAACTAATAATTTTTTAAATAATAATTAATTTTTCAAATATTAAAATATTAAATTTAAATATACATTAACTAATTGTAAAGAGTTCTTCTTGTGCCTTTGTCATCCCTCGTGGAGTACAGTTAGTAGAATCGCGTCCTCCTCACACCGGGTGAAAAAAGACCCGAATTCGAATCCAGGTCTGTATGATGTTTTCAGGTCTCATACAGTCCCGGTCTCTGTGACGTTTTTTCAATTAATCTCTCCGAAGAAAACCATACGATATCTTTGTTTGGTTTATTTTAAATTTAACTAACTGCTTGTAAAGAAAGATCACTTGTCCGTAACCACTCCTACTTTGGTTACTGTAAAGATGAGAGAGGAGATTCAAAATTGCAGAAAATTGTAATGATAATCGTCAATTAGAAAAAAAGTATAATAAATATTGAAAATGTTCACTTTTGACTGCTTTGCAAAGGAAAACAGATTTCATTTATGATTGCGAGACCACTCTTTTGGAAGTAGTTCAATACCTATGCAACTCGTTGTGAAGGCAGGGAGTTTCTGTGTTCAGAAGAAACTGAGCCAGAATTTCAGATGCAGTAAGTGATCGATTGCGTTTAAAAATCACTGTTCTGGTCTTTACTTGCGCTTCCTTTCTTACGTGCAGTCGAACTGATCGTGGTCTACCCTTTCTCCTTTGAATCGTAGAACTCCTGGTTTTATGCAATCGTCCGTTTCTTATTTCTTGCCACGTTTATCCGGAATTATTTGTACGTTCACCGTACTTAATTTCGTCTACAGATTTCGTCAGTTCAGAACTAATTTTGGCCCTGTAATTGTTCGAATATTTTGTGGATGGGTCTTCTTCACTATCTGTTAAATAGGCTGTGGTAATCTCAAGAACGTATCTGTCGAAGTAGTAGACTGATTGAAGAAGGAATTTTTAAGGAACTGTTTCAGCACTCAGGAATTCTGTGTCCTGTTTCTCCCCACTCTCACAGTATTCGAACGCCAATTTCAACTTGTAATGCATCTACTCCAGTTCCACCGGTCTTCTTCCGTCACTTGGAAACATTTCTTTTAAAAGTTATAAAACCAGGAACGAAGTTGATATCGAATCTACAATCGGTTATCTAAGTTAAAAACTGTTTCATTATAAATAGTAATTTGTGTGTACAGCAAAAACCCTTGACTCAAACAAAATCGTTGTTACTCTTTCAGATATTACAGAGGCACTGCTTTTATCTGGAAGCAGCGATATTGATTCACAGGATGTAACTGGTGACACTCCTTTGATAATCGCTTGTTTATGGCACAATTTTATAATTAACAATGTCACATCTGTTAACATCAGCTCCATACTGGAGCTGATGTTAACAGATGAGACATGTGCAGAACACCCCTCTGTGTTATATAACCAGTTCTCTGTGTCCTTCTTTCACAATAAAATCTCTGCTGATATCAAAGGGTGCACAAATATGTTCAAAATCTGTAATCTCTTGAGACATTCCAACCTGTTTTTTATTTGAAATTAATTGTTTAACCGTTGTCGGAACTATTTTAAATTTCTGCTTTCTTTCTTTACAGATAAATGTTGAAAACAAGCAGGGATGGACCCCATTAATGGCTCGTTTATCAGCGGGACCGGAGAGAATGCGTCATTCAGTGAATAATCACCAAAACGCAGTACAACTTCTAATTGAGAACAAGTGCGAATTTATCCACCAGGTGTTATTCCCTTCTCTATATTTAAAAGAACTGCGCAATTACGTTCGTTCACCGAGGCATTTGTACGAGTACTGACATTGATGCAACACCGCTCAGAAGAAGATTGGGATAATTTGGAGAAACCTCACACACTTATTTCCTACTACATTTTCCGCAGTGTGTGATGGTTTGTAAAAGCCCTGTTTAACACTACGCAATTCCTTTGAAAACACTTATATGTTTTAAAGTTATTTGATATACTGTACGTTTTATCTAATATCAGTTTTTAATGATCCAGTATGCAATACTTGGTAATAATAAATTCGGCATTTATATCGTAATTTGGTGTGGCACAGAAAAAGTTTTGTTTTGCCGAATTCCAGTCCGAAAAACTGTCAAGGAGGAGGATATTTTTTTCTCTATTGGTATACACAGCAGGGTGAAGTGAATCTGATATTATCTGAATATATTCTGGCTAGTTTAGATAATCTACATCTTTTTCAGCGTTTAACAATCGAAGAGAAAGGGTTCAATTTCATATATCCATTCTTCAAATATGCAACAATCAACTAAGAGTTCTAGCGAGCACTAAAAATACAGCGTGACGCTGAAACAATTCTGTTTGAATATTACGAAAAAGGAAAGCCAGAACAACATCACTGGTTAGCAATTCCTTAGAGAATTTGTTCCCCTTTTTAATGTGACATCCACGATCTAACAAATCTTGAATTAAGGATTTTCGTTAAATATATCTTGGAGAAATGAGACAAAACTGTAAAGTCGCCATCAATATGGTAAAGTAATTGATGAGTTCTCATTTGTTATACGGCTGTTCCTAGTTAGTTAAGCAATCAAAAGAACGTTCTTATTTATTATTTAGTTTACATGGAGAAGAAACAGGAATACTTGCGAGCTCTTTGCAAAGCTAACTCTCCAGAAGAACATGATATTTTTGTATGAGGCGTTTCAATGAGCAACAATAATAAACTGTTGAAATGCTTATTACAGCTGGCACTGAGTTTTTAGAATGTTATTCATATAAATACCAAGAGCATAGTGAAAATAATTCATTTATGCTTATGAATGGTTGTAAAACGTTCACAGAAAAAACTCGTACGAATGTGAAGTTTGGGACAAATTTGGCCAAGGTATGCTTTTGGAAGAATATACAAGTTGAACAAATGAGAAAAGTGGTTGAATTTTTATACAAAAATGAAATATTTCAAAATATCATTATGGAAGAACTGGAGTTTTCTAGACATATAAAGTATTTTGCATGGCCATGGCATGATGCCATACATTTATTAAACCCACAGCATACATCCGCTAAAGTATTTCGCGAATTTCGCAAACCAAGCCCATTTACTATTGGGTAAAAAAAACTGATACGCCGATTACATATATGAGTTATTCACACAAATTACAGGCGTTTCAATGAGAAACAATAATAAACTGTTCAAATGCTTATTACAGCTGGGACTGAGTTTTCGGAATGTTATTCATATAAATACCAAAAGTATAGTGAAAAGAATTCATTTATTAAAAAAAAAGGTGAATATATTCAGAATTCAAATAAATGGTTTGTTTCTAACATGATGGTTTTCGGTTCATTAGAAGACTCTTTAAAAACATGGTTTAAAATACATTTTAATGAAAGGATGCGTGTTTTCTTATGGCAGCTATTATTAAAACAAATAGATACCAAATTTAAGTTTGATAATACGCTACAATTATCTAGAAAGATTTTCACAATTCCTGACAATATTTCTGATTCTCATTAATTCACATATTTATTGCCAATTTCTTTATCTAAATTAGTAATGCAAGCGTGGGGTTTATTTATTTACATTTTAACCAGCGACAATATTCCCAAAAACTATACCAACAGTGCACAGGTCAAATAGTGAGCTGGACAATTCCCAAGATTTTTGCCTTACACTCGCAATATGTGACACGATTGCAAGATTAATTAAAGTGCTTTCTACTCCACAATTCTAGTTTCATTCTTTTCAGAGCAAAGATAAATGAATGTAAAAACCAGTGGGATGAAACGAGCATCGTATTTCTGCAAAATAGAATAGAAATCATTTAATTAAGTGGAGGATTTTGCTTGGAATGAGCAGAAAATTCTCGATGCTTTCGAATGAATTCAGATCTTCGGCTTCGGTTCAAGTCAGTCGACCGCTATCACTTGTTCAACTGACCTCTGGGTTGAAGGAAGAAGGGATCGAAATATCTCTTTCAGATTACAAAAACTTTGGAGTATTTCTACGTGGCCAAAGATGTAACTGGTCGATTAATAAATATTGTACCAACAAAGAGGTTCTGTGACACACGAATGTATCCAGATATCAGTTAATGACGTTGTAGAGCAACTATCACCTTTCAAGAGCGCAAAATGTGATATTGCTTTTCATGTGAGCACTAAGAGGATTCGGACCTGGATCTTTCACCCTGTGTGGGGATAACAGTGACGATACCACTGTGCAAAGCGCAAATTGTTCCATCATATATGTCGTGTATGTAATTTACGCGTGTTCTGTGGTCGATTTGCAGTTTGCCGAATGAAAACCTATTTTCGCAAGAAGAAA
This sequence comes from Mastigoproctus giganteus, assembly GCF_048544385.1. Classification (NCBI taxonomy): domain Eukaryota; kingdom Metazoa; phylum Arthropoda; class Arachnida; order Uropygi; family Thelyphonidae; genus Mastigoproctus; species Mastigoproctus giganteus. The sequence goes on from NC_143588.1 coordinate 113,453,172, forward strand.
TGCCACGCTTCTCACGTGGTACCAACTAACTCAGCCACGTTGCGAAAAACAGCCAATTAATATTCCTCGCGTCATGGACAGAAATCGAAACCTGATCTTTTGCATCCGTTGTGGAGATTATCCCAACTGTCCTACTTTCGAAGACAAGGTGTTAATGTTTTCTCAGAAGCATACCTTAGTGAAAACAAAAATAAAATTAAAACATTTCTGTTTTTTTTTTTTTTTTGTGAGGAGGCTTGCGAAACGAACTTCTCGTCCGGAAATGGCGAGCGTGAAATAAACGTCCAGTGGTTTCAAAATTTTGGTTGATTTTGTAAAATGTCTGTCTCGATGGTGAAGGCACGTTGGGCTCCACTACAGGGTTACTAAATAGCGCGATGTGGAAAATGGGTACGTCAGGTTACGCAATCCTCCACATACAACATCTACCTTGCAAATAGGCAGGGCAGATGCATCAAATAATGTGGACATTCGGACCATTTTAAATATAATTTAAGATGGATCGAATGTCTGTTGGCTGATATGGAAAGAGCGTTTTCTTCCGAAGATTTTTGCGAATTAAAAATTTTGGAATTAAGAAAATGAACTTACATTTCATTTTTTCCCAACTGAAGTAAAGTAAACGTTTTTATAAGAATTACCGAATGCCCCACGCGGTCGTGGTACTCCAAGTTAAGAACGAATTATCATCGTATGTCTTGAAAAAGGAGATTAGAGGAGTCATTTATTCGTACGAGTGACTGAACGTTAAAAAATATTAATTCAAAGACATTTCTTAAGAAATAATTTCTTTCTTAGGAAATGGTTGCAACACGGTTTATTTACTTTGGGGTTTGAAAGGCAAATGGGGGATAGCATTACCAAAAAAACAACATTGAAGTAACGAAAACAAGTCACGATAAACGGAAAACCGTTTACGATGGAAATGGAAGAAAAACTTAAAACCGGTGGTTAACAGCTTTTCCAATGTTTAAACAATTTAAGAGGTGAAAAATTAAACTCTAAACCCGTCAATAACTCTCAAGTCTTTGCAACAGAAAGAAGCATTCCATTTATCGATACAAACCTTTATACTTTCACGCACGTTTCTTTGGAAAAAATTTTCCTGTGTCCCGCCACGCTCCGACTCCCAGCGCGTGTGTCTGCAACGTCCTCCAGAGGCTCCATATTGAGAGAAACACGATCCCCTTAAGGATTCGTCAATATGAAAAATATTCACACATTTTTTACGTGCACCCAGACAGAACAGACCTGTGGTCACTGTGCTCATAAAGGCCTCAGCTATGAAACCTGCCCGAACAAGACCAATGAACCAATGAACCAATCTGTGCTAACTGTAAAAGCCAGAAACTACCTCATGCCCTCTCACTTCGGGATAATAAATGCCCTGTCTACATCGAGGCCAAGAGCACGCTCCAACAACGAATTACTGACAGTCCTTGAGATTCTGCAAATTCCACGTCTTTCACCTCTTTTATTTCTTTCACCAATTCCAAAATTTCCTATAGTTCCTCTTTCTGAGCTGTTTTGCCTTTTTCCAACATTAGAATTGAAGTCCCCCATAATAATAGTGCAGTGGGTTTTCTACTCATCTGGAAGACTCTCAATTTCGGTGTACATTTCTTCAACCTCTTCATTCGAATCTCTTCGGTGAAAACGTGAATGTTTACGAACATTTGCACTCATCAACAACACCCCACACCATCGACAGTTGCGCTATATTCTGCGGGTTTCGTATTCTGTCTCTCGTGAGTGTCTCATAGTGTTTTGGGACAGGGACGTCACAAATAATGAGTTAACTCGATGAATCCCGGCCAATAAATTCACTCGTGTCTGCGTGACCTCATCAACTTCCTTCATATTCTATTTGGAACAGACCAACCAGGATGGAGGAGGGGCGGTTGAGGTATACAAAGAAAGTATTATTTTGTATAAATGGATAGCATTATGGGAATGAATACGAGACAGATAAGAAAGATGGTAGTAGAATGTAGTAGTGCGAATTTAATTTTTCTATTTGAAAACTTAGAGAGAAAATAATGTATTACTTTAATCAAGTTACATCTCACAAACGGGATCATAGCCACAAAGATGGGGAAAGTGTAAACATAAATTTATATATATAAAAGTATATAAGAAGAGTCATATTGTGAGCCTACCTATATCCAATGGGCTCTTTCATTATGTCCGAGAGATTAAATCTGCACTGTTCTCAATTCTCCTTACCCCATTTCGCAAGACGAATTCTACGTTCAAAACAAATGTTTCTCAAGTACTACTACGATAATAAATAAATAAATAAACTTTCTGTTTATATTCAGGGACGACCACACGGTCAGAGGAGTTCACAAAATAGGGAGAATACAAGAACCAGCACCGTATTTAACAGTCAGAACCCCGGTCACGCCATGCATCTACGGGCCTGACCATTCCTTGTTTGTTGTTATTTTAAATTCTGTTTGTGCAAAACTCATTCCCGTGGCTGAGTCAGCTCTATTTTATTGCATATTCCATTTTACGGGAAAAGTAATCCACGTTTTTGTTGGTTGACCTCTTTAACAAAACAAGAACATCACGAGATACGATATTTGAATGTCTCTCGAGTTAACTCGGGATTATTTCCATAATTTTCAAACCCGAGAAAACTCGGACTCACTTCGTTCAACTGAGAGGGGGACGGAATAGATGCTTGCTTGGTGAGTGGCATGGGGTCAGATTGTCTTCTATTGCAAAAATCTGATCTATATGCTTTTAAATATAGCGGATGAAACAGGTGTGGTTTCAGATCTCGGAAAGTTAAGAAGTTTGGATTAATTCGACACGAAGAACGTGTTCATTTTGAACACTAATCTCGATGAACATCTTAATCTTTCTTGCCATTTTACCCTTCACAGAACACGGTCACATTTTTCGCAGATAAACGGTCTGTCAGGTACAGATAATGAAGATTTGTACAGACCGTGATGAAAGAAATTGGTTGCAGGAATTTAACAAACTGCTTGTAAAGAAAGATCAGTTATTCTTAACCACCCCTACTATGGTTACCATGAAAATGAGACAGGAGTTTCAAAATTCCAGAACCTTGTAATGATAATCATCAATTACAAAAAACGTATAATAAATGTTGAAAATGTCCACTTTTGAGTGCTTTGCAAAGTAAAGCAGACTTCATTTATGATTGCGAGAACATTCTTTTGAAAGTAGTTCAATACCAGTGCAATTCGTTGTGCAGGAAAAGTTGTCCCGTTATGAGCATAAAAGATTGTATAATAAACTTTAGATAACAAGATACAAATGTGACAAATTTTAAATTAGTTTTAGCAGTATTGGATAATGGAAATAAATAATACTTCCTCAAATGTTATATTTATTTTGAATGTTCCTAAGGCTAATTTATTAAATTAAAGTTTATTAAATTATTAATTTTCATTTTACATATAGGAATAAAAAAAATATCGGTTCAAACGTTTAGCAGACGAAGGTAACATCTAAAGGAATGTGAATCGCATAGGAACCCACAACCGGAAACGTCACGGGAAAGTAGTAGCAGAGGCACAAGAAGCAGAAATGACACAACACAGTAATTAGTGGCAAACATTCATTAAGAATGGAGTACGAGATGGATGCTCGAATGACGTTACAACAGATGCTCGAAGGTTCCACCATGAGACATTATGTTCAAGAATATATTTATATCCTTTTCTCAAACATTCTGATGATGTCACCCACTACAGAAGTAATCCGAAATCATGATGGAACCACCACAACCGGGTTTGACTGTAGGCACTGAATAATTTGGGAAAAAAGTTTTATCCACTTGATCATCTCACATAAACTTTTCAGTTCGGGTCGAAAACCTTCAAATTTCGATTCAACCGTCCAATGATGTTGATCCAAGAGAACTATTTGTTTCGATTTTTCCGCTTTTAATATGGACTTCACTCAGCTACTTGACCACGAAGTCCTACTTGTTTAAGACGAAGTTTTCCTGTACATGAACACATTGCAGTTTTTGTGTTCAGAAGAAACTCAGCCACAATTTCAGATGCAGTATGTGATCGATTGCGTTTAAAAATCACTGTTCTGGTCTTTTCTTCCGCTTCCTTTCTTACGTGCAGTCGAACTTATCGTGGTCTACCCTTTCTCCTTTGAATCGTAGAACTGCAGTTTCTACTTCTCTAAACGAAACTCCTGGTTTTTTGCAATCGTCAGTTTCTTATTTCTTTCCACGTTTATCCGGAATTATTTGTACGTTCACCGTACTTAATTTCGTCTACAGAGCTCGTCAGTTTAGAACTAATTTTGGCCCAATAATTGTTCGAATATTTTGTGGATGGGTGTTTATCATTATCTGCTAAATAGCCTGTAGTAATCTGACCACTGCATTTGCCAAAGTAGTAGACTGATTGAAGAAGGAATTTTTAAGGAACTATTTCAGCACTCAGGAATTCTGTGTCCTGTTTCAGCCCACTCTCACAGTATTCGAACGCCAATTTGACGGTCTTCTTCCGACACTTAGAAACATTTCTTTTAAAAGTTATAAAACCAAGAACGAAGTTGATATCGAATCTACAATCGGTTATCTAAGTTAAAAACTGTTTAATTATAAATAGTAATTTGTGTGTACAGCAAAAACCCTTGACTCAAACAAAATCGTTGTTTCCTTTCAGATATTACAGAGGCACTGCTTTTATCTGGAAGCAGCGATATTGATTCACAGGAGGTAGCTGGTCATACTCCTTTGATAATTGCTTGTTTATGGCACAATTTTGATCATGCAACTCACTTAATGCATACTGGAGCTGATGTTAACAGATGAGACATGTGCAGAACACCCCTCTGTGTTATGTAACCCGTTGTTTGTGTCATTATTTCCCAATAACATCTCTGTTGATATCCAAGGGTGCTCAGGTAAGTTCAAAATCTGTAATCTCTTGAGACATTCCAACCTGTTTTTTATTTGAAATTAATTGTTTAACCGTTGTCGGAACTATTTTAAATTTCTGCTTTCTTTCTTTTCAGGTAAATGTTGAAAACAAGCAGGGATGGACCCCATTAATGACTCGTTTATCAGCGGGACCGGAGAGAATGCGTCATTCAGTGAATAATCACCAAAACTCAGCTCCAAAACGACTTCTAATTGAGAACAAGTGCGAATTTATCCACCAGGTGTAATTCCCTTCTCTATATTTAAAAGAACTGCGCAATTATGTTCCTTCACCGAGGCATCTGTACGAGTTCTGGGATTGATGGAACACCGCTCACAAGAAGATTGGGATTATTTGGAGAAACCTCACACACTTATTTCCTACTAAACTTTCCGCAGTGTCTGATGGTTTGTAAAAGCCCTGTTTAACACTACGCAGTTTCTTTGAAAAGACTTATATGTTTTAAAGTTATCTGATATACTGTACGTTTGTTTTTTTTTTTTCTAATATCAGTTTGTAATGATCCAGTATGCAATACTTGGTAATAATAAATTCGGCATTTATATCGTAATTTTGTGTTGCACAGAAAAAGTTTTGTTTTTCTGAATTCTAGATCGAAAAAACTGTCAATGAGGATGATATTTTTTTCTCTATTAGTATACAAAGCAGGGTGAAGTGAATCTCATATTATCTGAATATATTCTGGCTAGTTTAGATAATGGACATCTTTTTCAACGTTTAACAGTCGAAGAGAAAGGGTTCAATTCTTAAATTTCATATATTCATTATATCCATTCTTCAAATATGCAACAATCAACTAACAACACTAGCGAGCACTAAAAATACAGTGTGACGCTGAAACAATTCTGGTTGAATATTACGAGAAAGGAAAGCCAGAACAACAACACTGGTTTAGCAATTCCTTAGAGAATTTGTTCCCCATCTTAATCTGACAAATCTTGAATACCATAAAGTAATTGAGGATTTCGTATTTCTTATACGGCAGTTCCTACTTAGCAAACGGTAAGGAAACCAAAGAACGGTGTTATTTAGTTTACATGGAGAAGAAACGGGAGTACTTGCGAGCTGTTTCCAAAGCGAACTCTTCAGAAGAATATGAAGAAGTCCTCACCGTTTTAATCAATTTTTGTAAACCTTTCACACAGGAAACTCGTACTAATGTGAAATTTGCAATGAATGTGTCCAACGCTAAAACAAAAACATGACAAAAGTTGTTCAAGTTTTATATCAAACTGAAATATTTGAAGTTAATATCTCCATTTTAAGGATTAAAAGAAAAGGTGTATGTATTCCTAATTTAAATAAATGGTTTTTTCAAACATGAAGCTTTTCAGTTCATTGGATGACTTTAAAAACATGGTTTTAAACCACATTTTAATGAAAGAACGCAGGTTTTCTTATGGCAGCTATTATTAAAACAAATAGATACCAAATTTAAGTTTGATAAAACGCTACAATGATCTAGATAGATTTTCACAATTCCTGACAATCTTTCTGATTCTCATTAATTCACAATTTTATTGCCATATTGACGAATTAAGGATTCGTCAATATGAAAAATATTCACACATCTCTATTGCCTTTAAGGTTCAGAAACATTACACACCAACTCACTGAAAACAATCCTTTTAGCCTTACGAAATACTGCCCCTCTAGACAATTATCTATCAAATATCTATCCCTTTTGTTGTTTTTTTTTTTGTTTTGTAAACATATACAACTTAGGGACATATATATTCTCCCTTGAGCGCTTATACATAATCCTGAGCATATAACATATACACTGTACTGCAACTTTATTAGGAACACCCTGCTGTGCACACAAATGGTTTGTCCCACAACGTTGCAAGTCACATGACCACAGTTGTGGATATCAATGCAGCACAACAACCTTTCTAATATCAGTTGAGCGTACAAACCGTAGCAAGAATGGGGAAAGGAGTGATCTAACGGACTTCGAACGTGGCATGGTAATAGGTGAAAGTCGTGCTGGACAAAGCATATCTGAAACGGCAGTTCTGAACTTTTCACACACCACAGTTTCAAGAGTGTATCGAGAATTGTGCAACGAACAGAAAACGTCCTCTCAACGGAACTCTTGTGGAAGAAATTCGCTTGTTAATCAGTGAGGTCAGAGGAAGATGGCTAGAATTGTGCAAGCAAATAGCAGAGCCACAATGCCGCACATCACGTCCGAATGCGACCTTGGTGCTCAGAACAAAATATCGCAAAGGACCACTAGTCGCACTTTGTCGCCAATGTGCTACAGCAGCCGACGGCAATATCGCGTAACTTTGTTATCAACGAAGAACAAGAGAGCACAGCAACACCCGCACTGCAATATTCAGGGTTGGAAAACAGTTGCTTGGTTTGACGAGTCGACGTCCCCGGTGCATCATGTTGATGGTAGACTCTGAATTTGGCAGAAACAACATGAATCCATGGACCCGTCATCTATGTCGACTACCGTGCAAGGTGGTGGGGGCAGTGTTACGTTGTGGGGAATGTTTTCTTGGCACACGTTCGGTCCATTGATACCCACAGATTCACGTCTCAATGCCACATCGTTCCTAAACATCGTTGCGGCCGACCGGGCTAGCCGGGTGGGTAAAGTACCTGCCTGGGAACCCAAAGGTCGCGGGTTCGATTCCCACCTCGGACTTGGATCAAAGTACTACAAAAACCTTGGGAGGTGCAATATGGCCACAGAAGCCGATGCGCCAACAACTACCTAATCAAAAAAAAAAAAAAAAAAAAACCATCATTGCTGACCAAGTGCATCCGTTCATGTTGACGGTTTATCCTCAGTCAGATGGTTACTTTCAGCAGGATAACACGGCGGTGGACAAAGCCCGAATCACTATGGAATGGTTCCAGGAACGTGACAATGACTGTTCGTTGCAGACCTACACCTCCGTTGAATCTCAAGGAACTGCGTGACACATTCATGTGTGCATGGTACCCCATTCCTGCACAACTTTTCAGCATTTTGTTCAATCCATGTCTACACGAAGTCAGGCTGTTTTGAAGGATAAACGAGGCTCAACACGATACTATGTACGTGCACCTAATAAAGTGGCAACACAGTGTATATTCGACACAATGTGTTTTTATCAGAGATTATGCAGAATCCAGAACAGAGTCTGTTGGATGATTAAGAATGATAATAATTAGTTTTGCTGAATAAAAGAATAATTAATTTTGTTAATGACGAATTTTCTCTCTCTCTCTGTGTCCGTAAAATTTATTACAGCTATTATCCTTGAGAAGCAACCTTACAAACTGCAATCGTTTTGAATTTCACATGCTTATGTTAAATGTCTCGTAATCCATTCGTTATGTGGAAAATATATACTTCGTTCTACGAAAACTATTTTAAATGTAATTGCCAAGGAGAATTAAAAAAAAAAAAAATCAATTAAGCAGAGGACCGACTGTACTTATTATTATTTATTTATCAATTATCGAAAAACGGCCCGTAGCCAGGGATTTCCCAAGGGCGCCGGACAACTGGCTACGCCTCTGCGCATATACAGTGGTGGACAAAAAAAACTTGTGAATTTTGCAAATAATGTGTTTTGCGCCCCATTGTGGGTTGTAGGAATGCTCGAAATGCATTTGTTAGATGGGATATATATATATCTCTGTGAATGAAATCTAATAAAAAGACTCCACCTGATATACCTAATTGCCATAAATATGTTTCCAAACAGTAAAATGCGAAATTAATGGAAATATGAGAAATCATGGAAATGTCAAGTTAACGGAATAGTATTAAACACTGTAAATCAGCAAAATAAGTCCTCAATAATTTTTTGTTCCTCCTCGAGCTGCAATTACAGCCTTGCAACGATCTGGCATAGAGTTAATCAACTTCTGGATATACGGTTGCCCAATTTCGTGGTACCACACCCTTACAATACGCCCGTGCAGCTGAATCTTACTTGTTGGCTTCTTCTGAATAATTTTAGACGACATTATGTACCAGCAATTTTCAATAGGGTTCAAATCTCGAATATTGCCACGCCAGTCCAACACTAATGCCAGCATTTCTCAGGTATGACTGCACGTTAAGGGAGAAAAGTGAGGGAAAACATTGGTGTAAGTGTGTTTTAAGTCTGGTGAAACAAGAGACAAACTCAGCATTAAATCTAAATAGCATAAAATCTACCAATTTTGCTGTGTGGCAAGATGCTGAGTCCTGTTGAAAAATGTAGTTGTGCATGTCTGTGTGGTGATCTCTAATAACGGTTTTTGGGCATTCTTCCAAGATAGGTTTCTACATTCACCATTCCGTTAATAAACTTAATTAGCCCACAATGAGCCATTCAGGTTGAATTTTGATTCGTCAGAAAAGATGTCGGTGTCCCATTGCTCTTTTGTCCATGAAACATGCGTTTTAGCCCAAGCAAGTCGCTTCTTCCTCATTTGTTGGTCAACAAAGGCTTCTTCTTGGTCTAATAGACCACATTCCGAAAGCCGTCTTTGGATAGTTCGTGCACTTGTTTCAACACCAGAGGCCATCTTAAAGTCCACTTTTAGATCAGGAGTGCTAGCATGGCGATTACGAAGGCATAGCCGTTTCAAATATCGACCTTGGGAACTGTCTTACGGCCTGATCCAGGTCTTCTCTTTACATCAGCGGTTTCACGCTTTAATTTCAGCACCCGGGATACTGTTGACTGGTGGCAGCCTATTTTATCAGCGAGGGCACGCGTAGAAAGCACTTCCTGCGACAGAGCAACAGCTACACCATTTTTACTTGGTGTCAACTGAACATATGGAGCCATGCTTACACCTCTGTAAAACAGGATATTAATGAGCGTGTATACCATTCCAACGCCGTATTTATAGAAACGGCTGATGCAATACCTTGCAATTACCGTCTGATGCAATAGAAGCGTTATCTGACTCAATACCTTTGTTTTGCGACAAACAAAATAAATGTAATCAAACAATATCTTATACGTTTCACTACAAATGTTACTTTTTTTTAAGGTTATGCAGATTTTTTTTTTCCTGCCACTGTATATTGAACAAGAGAGCAAGTAATTGCTATGATGTCGCCTTACTTCATCCAGAAAATTTTGGAAGTTTCGATTTCTTACTGCCACTCAATTGGACTACTTCGTGTCAAGGTTTTTAGGAATGAATTTTTAATTTTTCTTTGGGAAATTTTCCTGCCATGAAACTTATTACGAAATTCTCAATATTTCATGCATCTCCATTACTACTATTTCTTCTCCCCCCGAAGTACAGCTTGCAAGCTATATGAGTGTCAATAAGATCATTATTTCTTTGTTGATTTGCAATAATATTTAACATTTTACAGATTGTTATTTGATATACGAGGGATGATCATTTAATTCCGGACTGGTGTAAGATTTTATGTTTACCACACGAACTTGCTACTGAGCAGACTCTGTGTGCGCGTGCCAGTGCATGTCGAGTAACTGTTGCGTGAAGAGTTTTTTTTAGCCGCGTATCACTGACGATCGTTTCGAAGCAAGTACTAATATACGGAATTGAATAATTGAGACTAGAAAAGACCATGCCAGAAATCTTGGGAAAGTTTAAATTATTCGATTAGGTTACTATGGATAGGCCTAATTTAAGCATGATCTAACCCCCTTCGGTAGGAACTAATTAGGTTTCATTTTGAAGCAATATTGCCCAATTTATTAATTTATTTAAAACTTAGTAGCAATCTTAAGACGGTGTAGGAAGCCCTCGTGGGGAGTGCAGTTGGTAGAATCCTCCTCACACCGGATTGAAAAGACATGAGTTCGAGTCCCATCGATGACATGAAGAATTTTTAGTGCCGTTTTCAGAACGTGGCTGAGTTAGTCGGTCTAGTCTGGCAAGGGTAGCATGGTTTGCTCTCCCGGGAACTCGGGTTTTTCATCCAGCAAAAAGAAAATCGACCTGAGGGCACACGCAATTTACAGACAGTATACACGGAGCAATATGGCCTTAGTCGCTGATGCCCCTAAATCCACACTACAACTTTCCGTGAGACAGCGCGGTTTCGTGCAACTTCCTAATTAAACGGGATTTTGTAGAACGATGACATTTTATTTTTGATGCAATTACTCTTTAGGAAAATCCCTCTTTATAAAGAGGGATTTTCCTTATCCACCATACACAAAAACGAAACTAAGCCAGAAATATTGCTGCGACTCAAACTCTACAAAAGTAGATGACGCAATCAAAACAAACGTTTGCGTAAGCTTGTAACATCTATTATATAATGTAAAAAAAATATCTGTTTCCAATATAGTATAAAAATTCTTTTTAGGTTATTTTAAATTGTTTATTTATATATTTTTAAACTTTTTGAAAGTGTTGCAATTTTTTTGTCCACCACTGCATAAGGAAAACAACAAAACGCTTTCACAGAATACTGTTATTTATATTTCAGGGAAATTTAGTTATATTTCATCATTAAAATAAATGACTGATTTTCTTTCAATACACTTTACACTTTACACCGAGTGGTCAGGAGCGAGAGTGTATAGCACGCGTTCCTTGAGAGGGCCGGGGTTCAAGCCCGTGACTAATATCCGATTAACATTTGTATTGATTGATTTATTGTAAAGTCCATTGACCTGGTGGTCGTGCCGAAGTATAAACGAGAACATTATTATTATTATTACACGATAGATTTCAGGACCCTCCCCCAAAAAAAAAATCAATGCTCGATAAGTCAAGTGAGCGTGGGGCTAGGCCAGGCAACGGGTCCAGCACGGCCAATCCATCGACGCCCAAAACGCCTGTTCAAATGGCCACGAACACACCTTCCATAATGGGCAGGCGCCCCGTCATGTTGAAACCAAATGTTGCGTCTCACATTTGCTGGAACATCGTCAAGTAACTCTGGTAGAACTTGTTCAAGAAAGATCCGATATTTAGCGGAGTTCATGCGGGATGGTATGGGCCGACTAAGCAGTCACTGACCATACCTGCACACACACACATTTATTGCGAAGCGATGTGGTGCCGTATAGGGGCGCACAACGTGTGATTTGTCGTAGCCCACACGTGAGCATCTTGCTGATTGAATAAGCGTTCCCGAGTGAAATAAGCCTCATCCGTGAACAAAACAGAGGCTTAAAAAATACAATCTTGAACACTTTCTTGAAGAAACCACTGCGCAAAAGCCACACGTGCAGGATGATCATGGGGGAGCAGTAACTGAACCCTTTGGAGATGAAATGGGTGTAAGGAAGGTTCGTGCCAGACACGCTGTACACAGCAACGAGACACTCCTAAGACAGAGGCAACGGCACGTGTGCTGGTAGTAGGATTATTCTGGACGGCATTCAACCTTTCTTCCATGGCCTGCCCGCACTACTCCTGTTACCTCTAAAGGACCCATAATCGCACAAATTTTGATGCACAGGCACAAACAAACGGTGGTCCGGTACATGTTTGTCTGGGAAGCGTTCTCCATAAATTCGTTGAGTGGCTCGTCCATTGCCCTCTGCTAATCCATACACTAGGTGCATGTCTGCCAGCTCACACTTCCTATATCGATGTATGCTCTTCGTGCGGCGACTACTGCTTGAATGAGTAAACCAGAAATTTTTCCTCTCGCGAACTGATGAACAGCGCCGTGTTCCGACTGACGGTGACGTTTCGGGTTATGGGTTTCTATGCGAGTCACATTCCTTTAGATGTTACCTACCTCCCCTAAACGTTTGTATCAATATATTTTAAGACACCCTGTATAATGGGATTATGAGGCCTTTATCCCTACCAGCAATTTTTGGTAAATCATCGATAGGCCACAATGGGCCTTCCTTGCAACCTGTCTACAATTCTCAGACAACTTACAGTCTGACCGTATCGTAACCCCCAAGTCCCTTTCCTCCACTACCGAATTTAGTTGAACTCCACCAAATGAATAAGTTATTTTGGGATTACTGTTTCCCAGGTGTAATACCTTACACTTTGTTGGATTAAAGCATAGCTGCGATTTTTCTGACCATCCCTGAAGTCTCTCTAGGTCTCTCTGTTCTTTGTTTGTTATTTGGTTTTTAGGAGCATTAGCAACTAAGGTCATATTGCCCCGTGGATATGCGGTGGTCATTCTCTGATCTTTCCGCATCCTCAGTATTTCGTGATCACCGGCTCGAACCCTGGTTTAATCAAGAAGCGTGTGCGATGCACTGCTGCTCTTGCCCACCTGGCTACAGAGGTGCCAGGTCACTCTGAAGAAGCTCTGCTTGGCAGCCATCATTAACTACTTTACCGATCTTTACATCATTTGCAAATTTAGACCTCACGCCCTCTATCCCTTCATCGATGTCATTTATGAAAATCAAAAACAACAGTGGTCCTAATACTGATACTTATTCTTGGGGAACCCCACTTCTTACATCAACCCAATCTAAGGAATAACCATTTATCAGAACCGGCTGCGTCCTGCCCTGAAGCCATCCATCTAAAGATTTTCCCAGTGATTCCAACTTGTTCCAACTTATAAGCAACCGCTCGTGTGGGACTGAGTCAAAAGCTTTGCTGAAATCTAAATAAACAATTTCGAAATTATTCCCAAAGTCCAGCTGTTGAGTGACTCTGTCAAAAAAGCTAACCAGATTAGTTAAACATGATGTTCCCTTTACAAAACCTTGCTGAGTATCTTTCAGAATTCCATTTCTAATTAAATGATCCTGAATTCGAACTTTGATGATTGCCTCCATGGTTTTCCCTACTACTGACGTTAGACTAACCGGCCGGTAATTTCCCACTTCACTCTTAGAACCGTCTTTATGTATTGGACACACATTGGCACTTTTCCAATCCAACGGAATCTCTCCCGAGACCAGTGATGCTCTCATAATTAGCCTCAATGCACTCACTTGCCGCCTCCCTTAAGATTGTAGGGTATGTGCCATCAACCCCAGGAGCCTTACTGGCCTGTAGATTCCAAAGTTTTATTAAATAAACGTGTGAAATTTCAACATCATTAATTGCTTTTCTGCAAGTTCACTCCCAGAGTTTCTCATTGACGTGAAGGGCTTTTCTTCTGTAAATATCGATGCAAAGCAACTGTTGAGTTCATCTGCAACTTCAGCTGGGGTGTCTAATACTGTCCCATGTCCATTACATAAGGGTCCGATCTGGTTTGTCGTTTTCTTCTTTGCATTTATATATGTGATGAATTCCTTATTTCCCTACTCTTTACTCTCTTTGGGAGTGATTTCTCATAATGTGCCTTTACCAGTCGAACCCTTTCTGTGGCATTTTTACTGATGAATTCGTAGCTGTTATTCGCTTCTGTACTTTTTATTGCTCTCTAACTTTTACATCTCGTATTTTTCTGTCGAGTAATGTGGCAACTCCTTTATTCATCCCACCTGGAATCCTCCTCGTGGAGTATTTATTAATGGTATATACGCGTACAGGGCTTCTGTGATTAATGTTTTAAAGGTATACCATAATTCAGTTGTATTGGCTGTCTGTGAGATTCTCCCCTGTGAATAGAGGCCATGTAGCAGCTTCAGCTGTCCTAATTTCCTTGCGTGAAGTTATAACCCATTCCTTTGCATTTAACTACTGCTATTTCTCTCTCTCTCTCTCTCTCTCTCTCTCTCTCTCTCTCTCTCTCTCTCTCTCTCTCTTCATCCAACGCAGAATTCCGTGATCATTTCGTGTTGCTGGTTCTTCTACTGTCAGCCCTATTATGTCATAATGATGAAAGATGACGTCTAGAGAATCGTCTGAATCCGAGAAGGCTTTCGTCGCGTTCAGTCTGCTTTTGATAAGAAGCGTGACCCCCTTCTATCCTTCCTAAATACATACCGTGGTGAAACTCGCCATCCCGTATCACTTTCCCGATGGCCCCACGTTTCTGTAAGCCCCATTATGTCAGCGTTACTTGTTCGAATTCACTCATTTTATTTGTTGTATTTATTTTATTATTTTTATTATTATTTTAAACGAATTATCATCGTATGTCTTGAAAAGGAGATTAGAGGAGTCATTTATTTGTACGACTGACTGAACGTTAAAAAATATTAATTCAAAGTCATTTCTTAAGAAATAATTTCTTTCTTTGGAAATGGTTGCAACACGGTTTATTTATTTTGGGGTTTGTAATAAGCTTGAAAGGCAAATGGGGGATAGCATTACCAAAAAAACAAAATTGAACAAACGAAAACAGGTCACGATAAACGGAAAACCGTTTACGATGGAAGTGGAAGAAAAACTTAAAACCGGTGGTTAACAGCTTTTCCAATGTTTAAACAATTTAAGAGGTCAAAAATTAAACTCTAAACCCGTCAATATCTCTCAAGTCTTTGCAACAGAAAGAAGCATTCAATTTATCGATACAAACCTTTAAACTTTCACGCACGTTTCTTTGGAAAAAATTTTCCTCTGTGTCCCGCCACGCTCAGACTCCCAGCGCGTGTGTCTGCAACGTCCTCCAGAGGCTCCATATTGAGAGAAACACGATCCCCTTAAGTATTCTTCAATATGAAAAATATTCACACAATTTTTACGTGCACCCAGACAGAACAGACCTGTGGTCACTGTGCTCATAAAGGCCTCAGCTATGAAACCTGCCCGAACAAGACCAATGAACCAATCTGTGCTAACTGTAAAAGCCAGAAACTACCTCATGCCCACTCACTTCGGGATAATAAATGCCCTGTCTACATCGAGGCCAAGAGCACGCTCCAACAACGAATAAATTATGGGGACACTCCATAAACAGTATAACAGCAACAAGATAAAATTCCTGAAAATAAACGCGCAGCGGGCAAAGGCCGTTGTGGGACAACTCCCACAAAAGGCAGATGAGGAAAACATCGACATTCTCTTAATGCAAGAACCCTACACTCATTCAAACGAAATGAGGGGATACCCCTTGTCCTACAAAATTGTCCAGGCTCCTGGTGTGACACAATCTGGGCGGCGATCGCTGTGAGGAATCCTCATTTGACTGTGATGCAGATATCTCATCTCTGCCCTCCATGGGCCGCGTGTGCCCACAACATCTCCTCTCTGGGCGAGTTCTATGCCATTTCCCTGTACTGCAGGCCTGCACCGGACATCCTACCTGCAGTCCAGTACCTACAACACGTCTTAACAGAACTGGCGGGTGCAAAGATTGGCATTTGTGCAGATGTAAATTGCCGCTCTGCCCACTGGCACAGTGAGACCCCAGGGCATAGAGGTGCTGCAAATGGACAGCGGTTCGAGGAGTTCCTGGCCAATTGTGGTCTGGAAGTCATAAATAGGCCCAACAAGCTGCCGACGGTTTCCAGCTCACTTTGGGAAGCTACGATTGACGTGATTCTCTCCACCAGGTCCTTTGCTAGATTTCTGTCGGATTGGACCGTACGGGAGAGCTGGTCCACCTCAGACCACCGAGCCATAACTTTCAACATGTACAGATCGATCACTCAGTCCACAATTCTCAGACAGAAGCAACACAGATACGCTTTGAACAAAGGTGACTGGAGCCTGTTTAAAGAAACACTCATCAATGGGATATTGCACTTACAAACCGAGAATGGGCAAGTTCAGCATCCAGACTCCCATCAGCGAATGTCAAGGACATAATTACGAACGCTGCAAATACACCAATAAAACGGAAAAATCCCATCCCTGGGGCAGTTCCCTGGTGGTCAGGGGAGCTTCAGGCCCTCAGACGTGAGTAAACCAAAAGAGGCGTGCATTCCAACGGGCCAGGCGATCCTGGCCCCCCGGAGAAATTGAACGCCTTCGGGAGGAGTACAGAGAAACCCGAAACGCCTAGAGCACGATGATCAAGCAGCGTAAAAGACTGTCCTGGGAGCACTTGGTATCAACAGTTGGTAACTCTGATCCCTGGGGTGTCGTATATAAGGTAACAACAAATAAACTGCCAAGAGGTGAAGTTATTCGCTCCACAATCACCCCACAAGGCCACATGGCCTCCACCTGGCAGCATTCAATTTCAAACATACTTGATCACTCTTTCAAACAGCCACCAGATGACAACTCAGCAGAACAACCGCAGCTTTGCCTCGATAATAACAACTATAACTCAACCGTCGTGGAAGAGCCTTTCAACGTCGAGGATCTCTCTATGGCCGTTGGGAGACTGAGAAATAACAAGTCACCAGGCCTGGACATGCTCGAGCCCAAAATAATTAAAAAAGTTGCCCAATTCGCTCCAGAAACCCTGCTAAACCTCTTCAACCATTGCCTGCTAAAGGGATGGTTCCCAACTAATTGGAAAACTGCGTCCATTCGGTTCCTACTGAAAAATCCAACTAAACCGCACGATCGCCCTGACTCGTACAGACCTATTGCTCTCCTTTCTGTGCTGAGTAAGGTTTTTGAGCAGCTCCTTAGACGGAGACTGGAAAACCACTACAATACTGCACAGCTACCAGCACGAAATCAATTTGGATTCAAACCGGGAATGTCTACGGTCGATGCGCTGGAGACCGTAGATGACCCGAAAATCACTGATTTTCGGATCATCTACTCTATCGACCCCATACTTCTGTCTCTCACCCCTCAGCCTTTAGTCTCACCTCTCCCTCTAGCTTTAAAACTAGCGTTCATCTCAAGTCAAAATTATTCAAGCCCTACACCCAAAATTCTTAATTCCACACTGTATAACTTAAAATTCCTTTAGCCTGACCCAATCCCCCCTTTAGCGCAACCCCCCCCCTTTTTTTTTTTTTTTTTTTTGGGTCCTAGCCACTAAAATCCCAGGAAATTAGGTGGCAGGACCTGCCAGAGTACTTATATAAAAATACTGGTGTACCTGGCTTGCCTCCACTGGGCTAAGTGTGGGCAACGTTGGGCCTCAGTAGGGGTCCAGCGGCTAAATGGCCAGATGAACAACGATACACGACACTACATCCAACAATATCTATACACTTTTAAATCTCTGGCCTTTACAGTGTTCTGTAACACACGACAATGTACACTACACGGAGATCTGGGAAACCCCTGTAGCCGTTAGACCCTAAACACACTTTACACTTTTATATCTTTATTGCCTTTAAGGTTCAGAAACATTACACACCAGACTATACAACTCTCTGAAAACAATCCGTATAAAACACTACCAATCTAGCCAGTTATCCATCAAAAATCTACTCCTTTTGTTTTTTGTTTTGTTTCATAAACATATACAACTTAGGGATATATTTATTCTCCCAAACGTCTTATGCATAATTCTGAGCATATAACAATGGCAAAAGGCTATCAAATTGTAGCAGGATACTTAATGATTTTGTAATAACTGAGGGCAAAGAAGGGGGAGAAATTGTTGAAGTTAAGCATGACAAAGGCACCTGGGTTGGACAGGATCTATCCAGTTATATTAAAGGAGCCAGCAAAGGAAGTAGGCAAACCCTTAGCCATAATTATGAGAGCATCCTTGGACTCAGGGGAGGTCCCACGGACTGGAGATGTGCAAATGTATCCCCAATTCACAAAGGGGGATCGAAGGCTGACACGAATAATTACAGACCAGTTAGTTTAACTCCTGTTCCTGGAAAAATAATGGAGTCACTGGTTAAAGATGCATTGCAGGATCATCTAGACAAGACTGCAGCAATAATTCAGACACAGCATGGGTTTGATAAGGGAAAAATGTCTTGTCTGACAAATTTGATAGGATATTATGATGTGGTTACAAAGGAACTGGATGCAAAAAATAATTTTGATATCATATATTTGGATTTCAGGAAAGCTTTTGACACTGTTGCGCATGGAAGACTATTGCAAAATTGGAGCAGAATGGTATTAAGGGTAAGTTGCTACAATGGAAAAAAGGATGGTTCAGTGGGAGAAGACCGAGGGTGGTAATTAATGGATGCTGCTCTTCGTGGATTAATGTTATTAGTGGAGTCCCACAGGGTTCGGTGTTGGGTCCTCTGTTGTTTTGTAAATTTATCAATGATATTGATGAAGGTATATCAGGCTTAGTGTCGAAGTTTGCAGATGATACAAAGGTTGGCAGGGTTGTTAATGTCAGTAATGGCAGTGTGCTACTGCAACAGGATCTAGATAATTTGGGCAGATGGGCTAAGAAGTGGCAACTGAAGTTTAACCTTGATAAATGCAAGGTACTGCATATTGGTATAAGTAACCCCAGAGAAAGGTACCAACTGTGTGGTACTACACTTAAGGTGGTAGAAAATGAAAAAGACCTGGGAGTAACTGTGCAGACAGTTATGAAGTTTTTTGAGAAATGCAAACAGGCTGCCAGGGCAGGTCATGGGGTTTTGTCAATGATATATAGGAATTTTGCTAGCAGGGAAAAGGAAGTGATTGTCCCTCTGTATAAGGCAATGTTCAGGCCACAACTTCAGTACTGCGTACAGGTCTGGAGGCCTCATTTTAGGAAGGATGTCGATTTGCATGAGCGTGTACAGAGAAGAGCAACAAGATTGGTGAGGGGAATGAAGGGATCCTCTTACCAAGAGAGGTTTAAGTTTTGCAAATTGCAGTGGCTGGAGACTAGGCACCTTCTCGGAGATCTGATTGAGGTGTATAAGGCCTTGAATGGGTTGAGCACGCTGAATTCTGATGGGATCCTTCCACTTGTTCAGATTACGAACCTAAGGGGGCATAAATTCAAATTTGCTCTTAGCCAGCGGGTGGTTAATTGCTGGATGGAACTTCCATCTGTCGTTGTGGAACTTGTTAGGTTGAATGAATTTAAGGAGGAACTGGACAGGCATTTGGTGGGAATGGTGTGATTTTTGTTTTTTTTTTTTTTGTCTGCTGATGCTTCATAGGCTCATACAATTGCTTTCTTGCATCACATGCCACTACTACTACTACATATACACCGTACTGCCACTTTATTAGGAACACCCTGCTGTGCACAGAAATGGTTTGTCCCACAACGTTGCAAATGACGTGACCACAGTTGTGGATATCAATGCAGCAGAATAACCTTTATAGTATCAGTTAAGCGTACAAACCGTAGCAAGAATGGGGAAAAGGAGTGATCTAAAGGGGACTTCGATCGTGGCATGGTAGTAGGAGGAACAGGGGCTGGATAAAGCATCTCTCAAATGGCAGTTGTTCTGAACTTGCCACGCACAGAAGTTTCAAGGGTGTATCGAGAAAGGTGCAACGAACAGAAAACACCCTCTCAACGGCACTCCTGTGAAAGAAAATCGCTTGTCGATGACAGGTCAGGGGAGGATGGCTAGAATTGTGCAAGCGAACAGCCGAGCCACAATGTCGCACATCACGTCCTAATGCGACCTTGGTGCTCAGAAAAAAATATCGCTACGGACCACTAGTCGCACTTTGTCGCGAATGGGCTACAAAAGCCGACGGCCACATCGCCTGCCTTTGTTATCAATGAAGATTTAGAGAGCACAGCAACACCCCCCCCTGGAATATTGAGGAGCGGAAAACAGTTGCTTGGTCTGACGAGTCGAAGTCCCCGGTGCATTATGTTGATGGCAGGCTCCCACTTTGGCGGAAACAACATGAATCCATGGACCCGTCATCTATGTCGACTACTGTGCAAGGTGGTGTGGGCAGTGTTACGGTGTGGGGAATGTTTTCTTGGCACACGTTGGGTCCTTTGATAACCATGGATTCAAGTCTCAATGTCATATGATTGCTGACCAAGTTCATTCGTTCATGTTGACAGTTTATCGTCAGTCAGATGGTTACTTCCAGCAGGATAACACGCCGGTGGACAAAGCCCGAATCATTATGGAATGGTCCCAGGAACATGACTGTATTAGTGTATTCTATATGAACGCTCGCAGTCTTGTAAAACATAATGATGAAATCCTCGCTCAACTGACATCATGGAATCTCCATCCAGACCTGATGGTTTTTACTGAGACCTGGTTCTCCCCTGAAGTTTCAGTCCGATTTCAAGACTATGCTCTCTTTCACAGTTGCAGATGTGATTCTAAAGGGGGTGGAGTTGCTATTTACGTTCACAATCATCTGCGATGCTCTGCCTTTCCTCTCACAAATCTGCCTGATCAAG
Organism: Mastigoproctus giganteus; assembly: GCF_048544385.1. Lineage (NCBI taxonomy): Eukaryota > Metazoa > Arthropoda > Arachnida > Uropygi > Thelyphonidae > Mastigoproctus > Mastigoproctus giganteus. Next base: position 113,474,106 of record NC_143588.1, read on the forward strand.
CTTGTGAAATCACTTTTATCCGCATTGCTTCTCTGGTGATTGGGTGTCTATACCGACCTCCCTCAGCTTCAGTCAACAGTTTCCTTGGAACTCTTGACAATATTCTATCTCACTTCACAAGCAAATCCCTTAGTCTTCTGCTGATGGGAGACTTTAATATTAACATACTTCAAAGATCTTCTTCTCAAGTGCAAGACCTCCTAGATGTTATTTCTTCCAATGGTTTTTCTCTTCTGACTGACGGAATTATCCCGACTAGAATGGGAGAGTCCCACAATTCCCTTCTTGACTTCGCAATTGGGGAATGCTCACTAACCTATGCAGTCTGGATGCAACCATTTCTGATCATCGTCCCATCTTAATGGTAATTGAAAATGAAGAAATTGGGGAAGAGATCATGCACACTTACAGATCTGTGACTCCAGGCTCTCTCAATCAGCTCTGTTATGAACTCCAGCAGTCTTCGTGGGATGGGGTGGCTGCTACAGATGATCCTGAAATTGCGACGAACTTCTTCTTTGAGCATATCCTAAATAGTTACGAAAAACGCGCGTCATACATCAGGATCCCAGGGAATAAAAAGACCACTAGGCCAAGTTGGAAATTATGCCCATTTATGTCAAACAAAATTTGTAACATGCTAAAGAAAAGGGACAAACTTGCAAGAATTGCTAGAGAAACAGGAAAGGAGGCAGATAAAAACAAATACACAACGTACAGAAACAAAGTCACCGACAGTATTAGGTCGGAGAAAAGGAAATATTATAGTTCCCAACTTAAAGGCGTCATTACAAGCAAGGAAAAGTGGACAGTCTTGGACAAGCTACTACCTGGAAGAAAAACGAAATCACAGAGCTACGTTGGAGATGTAGTTGAGAACGAGGTACTCATTTCGGATGACCAGGAAAAAGCCGCAGCATTCCGTAATCACTTTATCTCAAGCGTGAATAACCTTTTTAAAGACGAAGTTGACTCTAGAGATAATGCAACGAAAGAATCTGTCAAGCGCTCAATGATGAGCTCTTTTTTCCTCGCTCCGCTCTCAGATCAAGAGATTTTAGAAGCAGGACATCAATTAAAAGAAAAGGGAGCCCCTGGCTTTGATGAAATATCTCCTGCTCTGCTGAAAAAGGTCCTTAACTCAATTTTAACACCACTGAAGTATATTTACAATCTTTCCGTTCAATCTGGTAAATTTCCGTCTCAATTCAAAAAAGCAGTCATTGTTCCTGTTCCTAAGGGGAAAAATTGTAACTCTATCAACAATTTTCGTCCAATAGCTCTACTCTCAGTTTTTGCAAAATTATTCGAAAAAATTCTTCACGGCAGACTCATGGGCTTCCTGGAAGTCAATCAGCTTATCGTTCAAAAAGATCCACTGACCTGGCAATTGTTGACTTCTGTTCCAGGATCACGGACTGTCTTGAAAAGGGTCACTATGCAATAGCACTGTTTCTAGACCTATCAAAAGCTTTTGACTGCATAAATCATAATATCCTACTCAACAAGCTCAACAATCTTGGCTTGAGAGGAAAAATTAACCTTCTCCTTGAAGACTACCTTAGTGATAGGTCATTTGTCGTTAAAACAAACCAGTCTTTTTCAGACATTTCTTATTTCTCTGGGGGAGTACCTCAAGGCTCACTTCTCGGACCGATCCTATTTGTTCTTTACATTAATGAATTTCTCTCTCATCTTCCATCTTCCCACCTAGTAGCGTATGCCGATAACATTTCCATTCTAATCACTGATAAAGACCCTAACCAACTTCAATGCAAGATCTCTGCCCTGCTCTCTGAAATGCATAGTTGGCTTCAAAAGAATCAGCTGATACTAAACCCAGAAAAATCCAAATATATGGTGTTTAGGACGAAAAATAAACCATTGAATATTGATTTCGAAATAACATACAAAGGAAAACAACTGGAAAGGGTGAATGATACCAAGTTTCTAGGAATCTGGCTAGATGACAAGCTGAGTTGGGATAAACAAATGATCACCTTACGAAAGAAAACTTCGTCACTAGCAGGAATACTCGCCCGAGCCTCTGCCTGGGTACCTCCTTCCCTTCTCAGACTAGTATTCCTTTCCTTAATACAGCCTCACTTCACATATGGAATCATCTCATGGGGTACGACCAGTCAATATAACCTTACGAGAATCAATTCAATTGTCAATCGATGTGTTCGTTCAATTTTGGGCCTTCCCTGGAATGCATCGGTGACTTCGAGATATAAGGAAGCGAGACTCTTAAGCATCTACCAACTGATACAAAAAGCTGAAGCGGTCTTTCTCTACAATGCTTTGAAAACACCAAACTTTCCTCCTCTCTTCAGATCCTTTTTTATAACAATAGAAGAAGCAGGAATAAGATATAATTTAAGAAATGAAGCGAACCTGAAGGTTCCGCTTTTCAGAAAAGCCATAGGCCAGAAAAATATAAAATACAGAGGCGCAAAAACCTGGAATAATCTTCCTGAAAACATCAAAAATGCAATTTCACTAAACAAGTTCAAGAAGCTGCTGACTGAACACATCACCAGGGAGGTCTGATGTAAATCACCTTCCACTCAACTCCTGAACTTTCCACAATGCATACCAGTTTGGAAATTGTGTAAACAAGTTGAAGGAATAGCTGTCATAAATTGTAACATTCTATGCAATTATTTCATAATTTTTCTTTCATACTTGCTATTGTAAAAGTACTCACAATGTAATTATAAGTATGTACTGTTGTTAACCACGCGACATGTGTGGTTGGCTTACGTAGTCTCGGTAATGGAATGTAGAAACATGTCCGATTCATGATGTATCTATTTTTATTGTTATCTTTTTCAAAGGGAACACCCCCTAAAAAGCCTCTGGCTTATGTGTTCTCCCTCCCTTCTTGTTGTTATCTCCCAACAATTGTAACACAAAATAGGGATAAATAAATTATCAATTATCAAATACAACTGACTCAGCCACGGGAATGAGTTTCGCACAAACAGAATTTAAAACAACAACGAGGAGTGGACAGGCGCGTAGATGCACTGGGTGACCGGGGTTCAAGCCCGTGACTGTTAAATACGGTGCTGGTTCTTGTATTCTCCCTATCTTGTGAACTCCTGCGACCGTGTGGTCGTCCCGGAATATAAACAGAAAGTTTAGTTATTTATTTATTATCGTAGTATAACCGGTTGAGAAATATTTCTTTTGAATGTAGAATTCGTCTTGCGAAATGGGATGAGGAGAATCGAGAACAGTGCAGATTTAATCTCTTTGAATTAATGAAAGAGCCCATTGGATATAGCTAGGCTCATAATGTGACACTTCTTATATATATATAAATATATTTTTACACGTTCCCTATCTTTCTGGCTATGATCCTGTTTGTGAGATAAAAGTAAAGTGCAGCCATTATCAATCCACTGCAGGATGGAAGTCTCCTCAACAATTCATGCTGAGGGAACTGGACCATAACCTGCCACGCTGGTCCAGTGCGGGTTGGCAGATCGACCGTATTCAGCAGTCAGGGGCTTGAACCCCGGTCTACTCAAAGAGCGTATGCTACTGCACTCCCGCTCCTGCCCACTCGGCTACGGAGGCCTACGGAGGTTTGTGAGATATAACTTAATTAAAGTAATACAACATCATTTTCGCTTTCAAATAGAAAAATTAAATTCGCACTACTACATCCTACTACCATTTATCTCATCTCTCTCTTATTCATTCCCATAATATCCATTTATACATATTACTACTTTCTTTGTATACCTCAACCGCCCCTCCTCCATCCTGGTTGATCTCTTCCAAATAGAATAAGAAGAAAGTTTATGAGGTCACGCAGAGACGAATGAATTTATTGGCCTGGATTGATGGACAGATAGAGATGGACTCATTATTTGTAACGACGTCCCTGTCACAAAGCACTGTGAGACACGCACGAGAGACAGAATACGAAACCCGGAGAATATAGCGCAACTGTCGATAGTGTGGGATGCTGTTGATGAGTGCAAATGTTCGTAAACGTTCATGTTTTCACCGCTGCGATTCGGACTCGAGCGTTGCTACGTGCTGTAGACGACGTCGGCTGTTTTAAACAGGAAAGGGTTACATTTATTATTATTATTGTTAATAATATCCATATGGTGCAAGGAAGCCTGAGGCTTATGCTGCACCAAGAAAAAAAAATAAATAAAAAAAGGTCCCCTGAGAGAGAGAGAGAGAGAGAGAGAGAGAGAGAGAGAGAGAGTCAGAAGTAAAAAGGGAATCACCAAGAAAGAGAAGAATGATGATATCCAGCTCAGGACCCTGGATATGATCATTCTTCTCTTTCTTGGTGATTCCCTTCTAATTTTGACTCTCTCTCTCTCTCTCTCTCTCTCTCTCTCTCAGGGTTACTCTTTTTTTTTTTCTTTTTTCATAATTGAACTTTTCGCTTTATTTACCTTCTTGAATAGTTGCGCAGGATGCTGGGAAGGAATAATCTCACTTTCCATATCTCTCACGTTATCATTTGTCCACCGAACTTTCTTTTTTTTTTTTTTTTTCCTGAACGATTTTGAGTAAACTTAGGTCGGAGCGTCAACACTTCACCCGCAATTTGCACTGTGCACTTCCTTTCATTTGTTTCCGCATGGGAGCCTCCAAAGTCGCGTGCTGGAACTGAGTGACAGAGATTACAATTGTCGACAGGGGTAGGGTGGCAACGGAGGGAGAGATGACGAAGTTTGACTCTTTGTTAGGGATGAATTGATACATATCGAACCGCACATTATTCTTCACCCTTCTCCTGTCTCTATGATCTTTTTTCAGTGGTTCAATTAATCTCCCCCAAGAAAGCCATTCGATCTCTTTGTTTGGTTTATTTTATATTTAACAAACTGCGTGTAAAGAAAGATCAGTTGTCCGTAACCATCCCTACTTTGGTTACCATAAAGATGAGAGAGGATAATTAAAATTCCAGAAAATTGTAATGATAATCATCAGTTAGAAAAAAAGTATAATAAATGTTGAAAATGTCCGCTTTTGACTGCTTTGCAAAGTAAAGCAGACTTCATTTGTGATTGCGAGAACATTCTTTTCGAAGAAGTTCAATACCTTTGCAACTCGTTGTGTAGGCAAAATTGTCCTGTTATGAGCATATAATAAACAGAATTGAACAAGATACAAATGTGTCAAATGTAAATGAGTTTTCGTAGTACTCGATTAAAGAAATAAATAATACTTCCTAATATGTTATATATCTCCTGAATGTTTTTAAAACAAATTTTCAAAGTTTATAAAATTATTAATTTTCATTTTACGTATACGAAGATATACATCATCATCATCATCAGCCATTTTCAATCCACTGCAGGATGAAGGCCTCTCCAGCAACTTTCCAGTTGCTTCTGTTTTGAGCACTGGACATCCATTTACTACCCACAAACTCATGAATTTCATCTATCCATCTCCGCTTTTGTCTTCCAGGTTTTCTTCTAGCTCCTCTTGGATACCATTCTGTTATTTTCTTAGTCCATCTGTCATCATGTCTTCGAGCTATGTGTCCTGCCCAAGACCATTTTAGTTCTTTAGTTTTGATAAGAATGTCCTTTACTTGAGTTTGTTGCCTAATCCATGTGTTTCTCTTCTTATCTAACAGTCTTATTCCCAATATGATTCGTTCCATTCTTCGCTGTGTGGTTCTCAGCTTCTCTTCCATTCTTTTGGTGAGTGCCCAAGTTTCACTTCCATAAGTCATGGTGGGGAGTATACATTGGTCCATTATTTTACGTTTCAAACAAACTGGGATATTGCTCTTCAGTATGTGACTATATTTCCTGAATGCTATCCATCCAAAATTTATTCTTCTCTTGACTTCCAGCCATTTATCATTATTACAGCTAATAACTTGTCCCAGATAAGTATATGACTCCACCTTTTCAATTACTGCTCCTTCAATCATTATTTCCCTTTCCGTGGCATACTTGTTCATCATTACTTTTGTTTTAGCCATATTCATCTTTAGTCCAAAATCCTTACTAACTGTGCATAACTGATTAAGGTTTTCCTCTAATTCTTTGGGATCGTGGCTTATGACCACAATGTCATCTGCAAATCGCAAATGGTTTAGGTACTCTCCGTTCACATTGACTCCTTTCTGCGACCAGTCTAATCTTCTGAAAGCTTCCTCAAGGGCAGCAGTAAACAGCTTCGGAGATATTGTGTCTCCTTGTCGAACTGCTTTCTCGATTTTAAATTTCCTACTGTCTTTGTCTAGTCTAATAAAGGAGGTAGCACTCTCGTATATTTTCTTCAAAATCATAATATATGGGGTATCAATGCCTTGTCTTTCCAGTGCCCGAAACATTGCCTTATGCTGTATGGAGTCAAATGCCTTTTCATAATCCACAAATGCCAGGCATAATGGCGTTTTATATTCATTTGCTTTCTCCATTAGCTGTGATATTACATGAAGGTGATCCATAGTTGAGAATCCTGTCCTAAAGCCAGCTTGCTCTTTCGGTTGATTCTCATCCAGTATTCTTTCTAATCTGTTAGTAATGACCCTTGTGAACAACTTGTAGATATGGGATAACAAGCTAATTGGTCTATAATTTCCAATTTCTGATTTATCTCCTTTCTTATGCAGCAAAACTATGATTGCATTATTCCACTGCTTAGGCATCACACCTTTTCTAATGCACTTTGTGAAGAGCCTTGCCAGTTTTTGTGTTATGTCTCTTCCTCCCAATTTTAACAACTCTACAGTAACTTCATCTTCCCCCGGGGCTTTCTGATTCTTCATTTTCTTCAATGCATGTTCTACCTCATCAGGAAGAATATTGGGTATGTCGTATGTGTTGCTACTTTGCAATCCATCTTCCCCACTGCTGGCATCATTCCCTCGCTCCTTGTATAATTCTCTATAGTAGTCTTCTGCTATTTGAATTATGCCTTCTCTGCTGTTTATAAGTACACCATCGCTATTCTTCAGTTTCAGTATCATTTGTCTTTCTGTATTACTGCTCATGGCTGCTGATTTAAATCCTTTGTTTTCCCTTAATGCTTGTTCTACTTTTCTTGTGTTAAATCTTCTTATGTCCTCTCTGAGTCTCTTTCTAATGGCTTTGCATAACTCAGTATACTCAATTTTCTCCCTGTCAGTGTTTTTCTTGCTTTTCATTTGTCGTCTTCGGTTCATCATGACAAGTGTTTCTTGACTAATTTTTTCTTCTTTGGATTTCTTTTTCCCTATAGGTTTCTTGGGCTTTATCACTTTCAAAAAGTTGTAATATTCCTTGTCGATATCTTGGTCCTCAGCAGTCTGCAGAAGCTCAAACTTGTTCTTAAGTTCCAGTACATACTGCTTTTTCTCCTCTTCTGTTATCTCAAAGACCTTTGTATTATTTACTCGAGTCAGTTTTTTCCTTTCCTTTCCTACATCTATATCAAGTGTACATCTTATCATTCTGTGATCACTTCCAACATTTACCTTATTCAGGACGGTGACATCATTCACAATATATCTTCTATTAGTGAGGATGAAGTCGATTTCATTAGTAGTTAATCCATTTGGACTCTTCCATGTCCACTTTCTGTTCACCCTTTTCTTGAAAAAAGTGTTCATTACTGACAGTCCTTGAGATTCTGCAAATTCCACAAGTCTTTCACCTCTTTCATTTCTTTCACCAATTCCAAAATTTCCTATAGTTCCCCTTTCTGTGCTGTTTTGTCTTTTTCCAACCTTAGCATTGAAGTCTCCCATAATAATAGTGTAGTGGGTTTTCTGTTCATCTAGAAGACTCAATTTCAGTGTACATTTCTTCAACCTCTTCATCATCATGGCTCGATATTGGTGCATAAATCATTATAATCTTTAGCTTGTATCTCTTAGAAATCTTGAGTATTAGTCTTGACACTCTCGGTGATGTACTTTTGAATTCCAAAATGTTGTTTTTAAAATCTTTATGGACCAGAAACCCAATTCCACCTTCACTCCTTTCACTGTTTCCATTGGTGTACAGCAGATTTCCACTTGATAAACTTATAAGTGATTCATTTCTTCTTCTTGTTTCAGCCAAACCGATGATATTCCAATTCACATTTTCTAATTCCTTTTCCAGCTCTAATATCCTGTCTTCACCGATGAGTGTTCTTACGTTATAACAGGCCAAGTTCAGTTTCCGTGCATGGCAGCCTGGTCGTACCCAGAGATTCTTAGCACCCTCTGCTTCCACTCTAATCCTCTCGCTGCCGTAAGAGGGAGAGTGAAAGCTGCTGGGGACTGAGGGCCATTTGTTTCGTCGTGCTTTCATATTGCTGGAGGGGTTGGTCTTTTCCTCTTCATGCTGACCAGGCATCTTGAAGAGAACCACTCTACACGTTCGTTGCCACCTAAGTGACGTAACAGGGCTTACCATCGAGAAGGTGTGCATGAGTGGATTTTAGGGAGGCAGGCCAACCGGACTTCTCCTAAATCTTCTGTAATAGAGAGATATTGGATCCATCAGTGTTTTAGGCTGAGTATCTGATAACACACAGGATACCTGTTCCCCTCTAAGCCCCTTACGACACCCTGTATTTGAGACACCCTGTATACGAAGATATACAGGGTGTCTCAAAAATATTGGTTCAAACGTTTAGGGGAGGGAGGTAACATCCAAAGGAATGTGAGTCGCATAGGAACCCATAACTGGAAACGTCACGGGAAAGTAGTAGCAGAGGCACAAGAAGCAGAAATGACACAACACAGTAACTAGTGGCAACCATTCATTAAGAATGGAGTACGAGATGGATACTCGAATGATGTTACAACAGATGCTCTCTTGAAGGTTCCACCACGAGACATGAGCGATGCGTGCGTGACACCGACGCAGCATGGATTGGGGGATACGGTCGAACACACCTGGCAGGTCACTGCGTGGTGGTTATATAATTTTTTTTGGAAAAGGTGGAAGTCAAGAGGATATTGCATTATGTTCAAGAATATATTTTTATCCTTTTCTCAAACATTGTGATGATGTCACCCACTACAGAAGTAACCGCAAATCATGATGGAACCACCACTACCGGGTTTGACTGTAGGCACTGAATAATTTGGGAAAAAAGTTTTATCCACTTGATCATCTTACATAAACTGTTCAGTTCGGGTCGAAAACCTTCAAATTTCGATTCAACCGTCCAATGATGTTGATCCAAGAGAACTATTTGTTTCGATTTTTCCGCTTTTAATATGGACTTCGCTCAGCTACTTGACCACGAAGTCCTACTTGTTTAGGACGAAGTTTTCCTGTACATGAAGACAAGGGAGTTTCTGTGTTCAGAAGAAACTCAGCCAGAATTTCAGATGCAGTATGTGATCGATTGCGTTTAAAAATCACTGTTCTGGTCTTTTCTTGCGCTTCCTTTCTTACGTGCAGTCGAACTGATCGTGGTCTGCCATTTCTCCTTTGAATTGTAGAACTGCAGTTTGTACTTCTCTAAACGAAACTCCTGGTTTTTTGCAATCGTCAGTTTCTTATTTCTTGGCACGTTTATCCGGAATTATTTGTACGTTCACCGTACTTAATTTCGTCTACAGAGCTCGTCAGTTCAGAACTAATTTTGGCCCAGTAATTGTTCGAATATTTTGTGGAAGGGTCCTCTTCAATATCTGTTAAATAGGCTGTGGTAATCTCAAGAACGCATCTGTCAAAGTAGTAGACTGATTGAAGAAGGAATTTTTCAGCACTCAGGAATTCTGTGTCTTGTTTCTGCCCACACTCACAGTATTCGAAGGCCAATTTGAACTTGTAATGCATCTGCTCCAGTTCCACCGGTCTTCTTCCGTCACTTAGAAACATTTCTTTTAAAAGTTATAAAACCAGGAACGAAGTTGATATCGAATCTACAATCGGTTATCTAAGTTAAAAACTGTTTCATTATAAACAGTAATTTGTGTGTACAGCAAAAACCCTTGACTCAAACAAAATTGTTGTTTTTCTTTCAGATATTACATAGGCACTGCTTTTATCTGGAAGCAGCGATGTTGATTCACAGGATGTAGCTGGTGACACTCCTTTGATAATTTTTGAAGAACTCGACTTCCCTGAATACATAAAACATTTTGCATGGCCGGCCCGGACATGAGGCCATATATTTGTCAACCACAGACCCATCGCGTACTTTGCCGAATTTAGAGGCCACTTAAAATTTGGTCTACGAATTATTTACGCAAGTAATTAAACATCCCAAATACGTTAAGTTAATATCTCCCTTTTAAGGATTAAAAGAAAAGGTGTATTTATTCATAATTTAAATAATCTTTAAATTTAAATTTATTTATTTTAAATATGTTACTTTTAAAAATTATTTAATTAAATTATTAAGTTTTCAAATTTATTTATTATAAGGGTATATATAATTTTAAAAAGTATATAAAATATACTTTTCAAATATTAACTAATTGTAAAGAGTTCTTCAGCCTTTCTTAGCGCTCATGGAGTACAGTTAGTAGAATCGCGTCCTCCTCTCAACGGGTGAAAAAAGACCTGAATTCGAGTCCCGTCGACGACGTGAGCAATTTTTATGAGTCTTTTTCAAAACGTGGCTGACTTGTCGGTCTCGGGAGTGGGCAGCACGGTTTTTTCTCCGGAAAACTCGGATTTTTCATCCAGAAAATCGGCCTCACAACACGTAATTTACAGACAGTATACAATCTGCTTTACTCAACGATGCTCCTCAAATCCTACTATAAGAACAACAGCAAAGCCTTTGTTATTATGCTCATTTCTGCTCGTTTACTTTAAATAAACACTGAAACTGGAATCTTCTCAAAATATACTATTCTAAGCATTTAATTCGCGGAATGGCAGCCTCACCCTGCAACCATTCGAGTTTCGGTGAAGTGCCGTTAAGCGGCAGCACAGTGCATATCCAAGAATTAGCTTACGCTGACTCTGCAGTTTATAGCATGTCGCAAAACCGACCTCAAAATGTTTTTTGTTCTTGGAATTTGAAATCAGTTTTTGAATGTGAAACTTTGGCTAAAAACGGGACATTATTAGTTAACACGGAACAGTTTCCAAAAAATAAAATCAAACGAAACTTGTAAGAATGTGGGACTTAACGAAATACCGAGTGGCTGACACTTTTTAACCATGCATGAGTCACGCATGACGTGTTTCCAAGGGAACCGGAGGATTTTGTATCTTTTACGAGTGTCTGCGAAAGATGCTAAATACTGTTCTCCCTGTGTGAAGTGTTCGAATGAGTTAAAATGTTGGTGGAAAAGCAACACGTGCTCTGAATTTTATTCTCAGAAGCTTGTCGTGTGTGATAAATAATAACTATTCACTCGTTCTAAATATAAATAAGCAAACTCCTAATCCATTGATTACTGTTCTCACTAGGCAGAAAGTTCGAAATCTTTTGCAGTCGGCGTCAACGAATGATTAAACGTATGGTATGCAAATATAAGTTGTCATGTGGTATGATCGAAAGTTCCTTGCTATCAGATAAATGCTGTTTGCTTTTCTGGTGCTTCTTACTGCATCCAGTCAAGAGGAAAACAGGTGTTCTATCCGATTGTCAGAAGGCTGCAAGTTGGTTGGAGCACGTTCGGGAAGACACGCAACCGAGAAAACAATTTCTGGAGGGTCGAAAGCCAAAGTATCTAAAGAGTGAAAGATGAAAGGAGGACGTAGCCCTAAAAGGAAGAAACGAGAAAGAAAGTCGGTATTCCAAGAACGAAACCGTACGATTTTAGAGCGAGTTGTTCGCCAGAATGGGAGGTCCAGTGTACAGCAAATGATTAAAAAAATCAACTATGGCAAGGAACGACCCATTTTCAACCGAACTCTTCGGGGGCAGTTGAAGAAGACTGCACTGTGGAATAGTGCGAACAGATCATATAAATAAAGATTTCTTGTATTTGATCTAGCGATTCTCGGTTTATATTTTTCGTGAACCTCATCAAGTCATTCACCCAGATATCTCGTGTCCACTACTCAAGCTGCTGGAGATGGTATGGAGTACGTTCTGTTGGTACAGACTAGGTCTGCTCATACCGTTAGATGGTTGTTACCTCCTTCATTTTTCATATCTGAACAAGTCCCCCTACAGTGCTTCATTTTCACTTGGATTACGACGACTTCTCTCAAGGCGACAATGCATCTATCCACCGTACAAAAATTGAATCCGAATCATTCGAAGAGCATTTTCAACGTCTATCAGAGCAGCCTAAATCTTCAGATCTAAATCCATTTGAGGATGTTTGTAATATGTTGGAAAGGAAAGAACGACTTCGTAGATCTCTACTGAGCATAATATGGCAGCTGAAAATTAACCTGATGGAAGAATGGGCAAATGTATAGCTAGACCTCCTGAGACACTTAGTTAAATAATTGCCAAAAGGAAATCACGCTCTCCAGACATGCTGTGGCTGTGCAATGAAGACTGAAATAGAAACTCGAAATGCTCTAGCAGATATGCGACAGATCGATAAATATAATGGGTTGTTTTATTACCCAATTACGATATCACATAGGGTGATAGAGTGCAAAGAGGAAGGTTTACGAGGAGATAAAATATAAATATTGTACGTGCAGACGGGGAAATATACGGAAGACGGTGCTGCCCGCGTGCTAATAATTTACCCGATGAAAAGGACCTGCTCTGTGATTCATAAACAAGCAAAGATGGGTCCCCCCAACGAGTTGTCGGTATAAGTTAGAGGGCCAAGTAAAATGAACGATCGCTGAGGTGCATTGCGAGAAGAACTGTTAATTACCCTCCGAAATTGGATAATTATCATTATTTCTTTGCCTTACATCCAACGCTGGAGAGTACCCATACAGTAGAAGGGTATAAGAACAAATGTACAGGGAGAGGCAGAAAAACATGCCATATTATAAATACGCCCTGTTAAAGTACATAGCATGCCGTTTATCTTTTGAAGATGACATCCTCTAGGACCTTTGTCTCTGCACTGGCATTCTTCTAATCTTCCACGCATGTTTCCCATGAAGCGAGGCACATCTCCAAAGAAACTCCCGCAATTTCTTCCAAAATTTTTTCGCAAATTCTTTCTTTAATCGATTCATATTTAATGGGAGGCCTACCTTGTTTTAAATACCCCCTTTAAAAAAAGCCACATGTTGAGGGGTATGGGGACCTGGGAGGCCAAGAAATACAACAATTTCAGTAGATTATGTGGTTATTATGAAAAGCTGTAGCAGCGACAATTGACACCATGGCGGCATGTGACATTATGCCATCTTGTTGACACCAAATGGTCTCATTAACTTGAGGAAGGCAAGTAGCTAGTTCATCTGTCAACTCGCCAACACGTTAACATAGCTGTCTGACGTAACAGTCGTTGCCTTTCATTATTATCTTCAAAAAATATGGACTGATAATGCCGAGATGAAATTAGACACCACACTGTTGCTCGGTCACTGAGTTTCATCGAAGTGAGCTTCATCAGACATCCCTTGACTGCGAATGAAGTTCGTCATAACTCATTTGAGTTATCGCATCTCGATAAAAAATGTTTACAGGTAAGGAGATCGCGAGGTTTCAATTCTTGCAGTACCTGTACCTTGAAAGGATGGAAATTTAAGTCCTGGTGCAATATTCATCGCGCACCCGTCTTGGATAACTTCAACAACAGTGCAATCAGACGTGCAGAACCCTTTAGGATCCATATCAGGGCTGTCCCATCAATTGCGGTGTTTTCTGGCCTGCGGACGATTCTTAATCCACCAGGAAGCTCCTTTTTGAGAGCAGAACGAATATCTTCGAAACTAAATACCCATGATTTGGAATGGGTACATAAAAGGCATGAGCAGACGGAACAGGATCTTAACAAGGTCTTAAAGTTAAAGTGAGCGTGAAATAAACGTCCATTGGTTTCAAAATTTTGGTTGTTTTTGTGAAATTTCTCGATGGTGAAGGCAAGTTGTGTTCCACTACATGGTCACTAAACAGCGCGATGTGGAAAAGGGTATGTCAGGTGACGCAAATCTCTCCACACCACATCTACCTAGCAAATTGGCAGGGCAGATGCATCAAATAATGTGGAGATTCGGTCCATTTTAAATATAATTTAAGATGGATCGAATATCTGTTGGCTGATATGGAAAGAACGTTTTCTTCAGAAGGTCTTTGCAAAGTAAAAATTTTTGAATTAAGAAAATGAACTTACATTTCATGTTTTCCAAACTTAAGTAAAGTAAACGTTTCATAAGAATTACCGAATGCCGAACGCGGTTGTGGTACTCCCAGTTAAGAACGAATTATCATCGTATGTCTTGAAAAAGGAGATTAGAGGAGTCATTTATTCGTCCAAGTGAATGAACGTTAAAAAATAATAATTCAAAGCCATTTCTTAAGAAATAATTTATTTCTTAGGAAATGATTGCAACACGGTTTGTTTATTTTGGGATTTGTAATAAGTCTAAAAGGCAAATGGGGGATAGCATTACCAAAACACAAAATTAAACTAACGAAAACAGGTCTTGATAGACGAAAAATATCTCAGTATACTGAATTTTCTCCCTGTCGGTGTTTTTCTTGCTCTTCATTTGTCGTCTTCGGTTCGTCATGACAAGTGTTTCTTGACTAATTTTTTCTTCATTGGATTTCTTTTTCCCTATAGGCTTCTTGGGCTTTATCACTTTCAGAAAGTTGTAATATTCCTCGTCGATATCTTGGTTCGGAGCAGTCTGCAGAAGCTCAAACTTGTTTGTAAGTTCCAGTACATACTGCTTTTTCTCCTCTTCTGTTATCTCAAAGACCTTTGTATTATTTACTCGAGTCAATTTTTTCCTTTCCTTTCCTACTTCTATATCAAGTGTACATCTTACCATTCTGTGATCACTTCCAACATTTACCTTATTCAGGACGGTAACATCATTCACAATATATCTTCTGTTAGTGAGGATGAAGTCGATTTCATTAGTTGTTAATCCATTTGGACTCTTCCATGTCCACTTTCTGTTCACCCTTTTCTTGAAAAAAGTGTTCATCACTGACAGTCCTTGAGATTCTGCAGATTCCACAAGTCTTTCACCTCTTTTATTTCTTTCACCAATTCCAAAATTTCCTATAGTTCCTCTTTCTGCGCAGTTTTGTCTTTTTCCAACCTTAGCATCGAAGTCCCCCATAATAATAATGTAGCGGGTTTTCTGCTCATCTAGAAGACGCTCAATTTCGGTGTACATTTCTTCATCTTCTTCATCATCATGGCTCGATGTTGGTGCATAAATCATTATAATCTTTAGCTTGTACCTCTTAGAAATCTTGAGTATTAGTCTTGACACCCTTGGTGATGTACTTTTGAATTCCGAAATGTTGTTTGTTAAATCTTTATGGACCAGAAACCCAACTCCACCTTCACTCCTTTCACTGTTTCCATTGGTGTACAGCAGATTTCCACTTGATAAACTTATGCGTGATTCATTTCTTCTTCTTCTTGTTTCAGCCAAACCGATGATATTCCAATTCACATTTTCTAATTCCTTTTCTAGCTCTAATATCCTGTTATCACCGATGAGTGGTCTTACATTATTCAAAGTATTCTTGTGAGTTTAATGACGGCAACCAGAGTCTCCTCTATATCCGTCGTATTTTAAGCATAGCGCCAAACGCCGGCAAGGAAGGGGGAGGGGGAAAAAGAAGAAATCTAAAAGTTGTATAAAGGAATTTCAAAAGCTAAAATTGTAATAGTGCAGTGTAATGTGTTGGTAATGTTGTGTGGGTTGCCCGCACCTGGCATTTAGCAGCAGGGGGTCGAGAAAAGAGTTATCTCAGCCCCCCACTCCCGTCCCTAACCACGAGGAGGTAGCCAGGAACTACTAATAGCGAAAGTAAGGGGAATTTGAATGATATTCCCAAAGACTACTATGAAAAGAGAGCAAATTTTTCAATAAGTGAAGTAAATATTAATGGGATAAAAAGAAACTATGGCTGGGACAAGCAGTGTGCGGGAAAGAAAGCGCTAATCAACCCACACACCACAGGACCAGCAACTAAAGTAAGTAAAAGAAAACTTTTAGTATTAATTAAACCATATTAAATTAATGAACAAGAATAAAGTAAGAGCATAACTGTAAACTAAATAGTTGTAATAAGCTCGACAGGAAACCGAGCTGAATTAACTCAGTACCAAGAGCAAAAAGCATTATCTCAGCTAATAATATTGTAACTTCATTAAGAGAACAAAACATTTAAATTAGGGAAGAGCCAAATGCATAGTGTCAAGAACTTATAAGTTAAAACAAAAGTATTTAATATTAAAGAAAGCTACGTAACAATTAATTGAGAAAATTAAAATCAACAATTATTAGCCATAATTGGTCTTAGATTTTACAGCATTAAATGCAGCGATGTAAGCAGGACATTTAGGATCTTTAAAGGAGTGAGTACTTTCTCTATTCCTTTGTTTACAATTGGAGCATGACGGTGGAGAGTTCAGATTAGCACACGTACAGATCTTATGACCTGTTAGGCCACAATGCTCACAACGAGGGATTCTTTGTCTACACTTGCTCGCGGAATGTCCATACTGCAAGCAGTTACGACATCTGGTGGTAATAATAAAGTCCTTGATGGTATGGACTGTCCAGTCTATATAAACACGATTGTGTAAACTAATAAAAAAGTTACGCAAGCGGGGGGTGACCTCAAAAACCCAGTGCAGATTGTTCTTGTTCTTGGCCTTAAAGGAGAACCGCAGAGTGAATTCATCTAACGTAAAAGGAGAAGAATTAAAATTCCTGCAATAAATGTCTTCCAGAAGCGAGTTTTTCTCAGCATTCTTAGGGATATCATATAGAAATAGGGTAGGCTTTAATTTGGTAGGAACATCAATTTTAAGTTTAAGGTCTTGTAACTTTTTACAACATCTAATGGAGTCCAAATCATTTGAGGAGTCAACTTCCACTGCAAGACCTATATCTCGAGTTGGTCTAAGTGATTTAATCTTAACATGTCTTCCTTCAACTGAACCCTAACCGAATCTAAAATCTCAGAACTTGTAGTAAGAGGGCAGTTTAAATCTGGTTTTAATAATAAAACAGATTTTATAGAGGTAGAGGGAGAACTGTTTTCAGGAGTAGAGGTCAGAGGGGAGACTGTTGGAGTCGAAGAAGAAGCAGAAGGAATATTGTCCGGGAGCTGGTTTACCTTGGTATATACGTCCGTTAAATGGTCAGAAAATATGCTAAGTTTTATTTGAATGGAGCTAAGTTGAGCTGTTTTAGAATCAATAGAAACCAAGGCGTCATTTACTTTATCAGAGATTACTTCGTGTGCAAAAATTATTGAAAAGAGTTCCTCAATTTGTAAGTCCTTTGACCTAAGAATATTGATGGCGACTTTACAGTTTTGTCTCATTCCTCCAAGATATATTTAAGGAAAATCCTTAATTCCAGATTTGTTGGATATTACATAAAAAAAGGGGAACAAAATCTCTAAGAAATTACTAAGCCTGTGATGTTGTTCTGGCTTTCCTTTCTCGTAATATTCAACGAGAATTGTTTCAGCGTCATTGTTTCAACGTCAATTGTTTCAACGAAAATATGCAACAATCAACACGCCACTAACAATACTAGCGAGCACTAACAATACAGTGTGACGCTGAAACAATTGTGGTTGAATATTACGAGAAAGGAAAGCCAGAACAACATCACTGGCGTAGCAATTCCTTAGAGATTTTGTTGTCCTTTTTTATGTAATATCCAACAAATCTGGAATTAAGGATTTTCCTTAAATATATCTTGGAGGAATGAGACAAAACTGTAAAGTCGCCATCAATATGGTAAACTGATTGATGATTTCTCATTTGTTATACGGTTGTATAGTTAGGTAAGCAATCCAAAGCATGTTCTTATTTATTATTTCGTTTAAATGGAAAAGGAACACTTGCGAGCCCTTTGCAAAGCTAACCGTGCAGAACAATATGAAGAAGTGCTCACTATGCTTATGAATGCTTGTGACACTTTCACAGGGAAAACTCTGAAGTTTGCGACAAATTTAGCGAAGGTATGCTTTTGGAAGAATATTGAAGTTGAACAAATGGGAAAAGTGATCGAATTTTTATTCAAAAATCAAATATTCCAAAATATCATTATGGAAGAACTGGAATTTCCTCGACATATAAGGTACTTTGCATGGCCATGGCATGAAGCAATACATTTATTAAACCCACAGCATACACCGCTAAAGTACTTTGCCAAATTCGCAAACAAATCCCATTTACTATTCTCGAAAAAAAACAGATACGCCGATTACATGTATAACTTATACTCACAAGTTACAGGCGTCTCAATGAGCAACAACAACAAACTATTTAAATCGTTATTACAACTCGGATTGAATTTCCACAATGTTATTCCTATCAATACGAAAAATATTACCTTCATTTTGAAAAGTAAGCGACAGTGAAATTTATTGAAAATTCATTTATTGAGAAAAAAGGTGTGTATTCTTAATTTGAATAAATGATTTGTTTCAAACATGAAGGTTTTCAGTTCATTGGAAGACTCTTTAAAAACATGGTTTTAAACCACATTTTAATGAAAGCACGCGTGTTTTCTTATGGCAGCTATTATTAAAACAAATAGATACCAAATTTAAGTTTGATAATACGCTACAATGATCTAGAAAGATTTTCACAATTCCTGACAATGTTTCTCATTCTCATTAATTCACATTTTTATTGCCAATTTCTTTATCTAAATTAGTAATGCAAGCGTGTGGTTTATTTAATTACATTTTACCCAACTTGAATATTCCCAAACATTATCTAACATTGCAGATGTCAAATAGTAAGCCGTACAATTCGCAAGATTCTGCCAAACATTTTTGCCGCTCTGCCCGCTGGCACAGTGAGACCCCAGGGCATAGGGGTGCTGCAAATGGACAGCGGTTCGAGGAGTTCCTGGCCAATAGTGGTCTGGAAGTCATAAATAGGCCCAACAACGGGAGAGCTGGTCCACCTCAGACCACCGAGCCATAACTTTCAACATGTACAGATCGATCACCAAACCTGGTCGTCTGGTCGTAATTCCCCCCTTACGATGATACCTGGATATGACAGTGGGTTGATCTGCCAACCCGCACTGGACCAGCGTGGCAGATTATGGTCCATTTTCCTCAACATGAATCGTTGAGGAGGCCTCCATCCTGCAATGGATTAATAATGGCTGCATTTTACTTTTTTTAAAAACTTTTTTACTAATCTGAGTGCATAGAGGTTGAACAAGGATGATCCAAGCAGAGGGCGAGATGAAAATTAATTTTCGCCAAATGGTGTTTTCAGAGGCGATTCAAGCCTGCACGAATCCTTAAATCTGAGTATATACTGCATACCAGCGTATATTTGCTGTCCAGAATGTAAATTTGAAGGGACCAGTCAGTCGAGTCCTTCTTAAACAATTTCACAAAATGAAGATTATTAGAAAAGGGTCTTCAAAAGGCCCAATTGAAGTTGGACGAGCAGCACTAAGGAGTGAAATTTCAAAATGACGCCATATATTGAAAATAATATTAAAATGTATATTATATATTGTTCTGTGCTGAAAATAATTTGGCATTTCGTGGACATCCCAGTAAAATCGATACCAAAGGAGAAAATTGTAGTATATTTTTAAACTTTATCAAATTTGTCAGCCAATTTGACGTTGGTATGAAAAATGCTTTCGAATTGCATATTAAACACCACACTAATTATTTATGAGAAAAAAACATGCTTATGTTAAATGTCTCGTAATCCCTTCGTTATGTGGAAAATATATTCTTCGTTCTACGAAAACTATTTTAAATGTAATTGCCAAGGAGAATTAAAAAATATATCAATTAAACAGAGGACCGACTGTACTTATTATTATTTATTTATTATGATTTATCAATTATCGAAAAACGGCCCGTAGCCAGGGATTTGCCAAGGGCGCCGGACAACTGGCTACGCCTCTGCGCATATACAGTGGTGGACAAAAAAAAATTGTGAATTTTGCAAATAATGTGTTTTGCGCCCCATTGTGAGTTGTAGGAATGCTCGAAATTCATTTGTTCGATGGGATATATATCTCTGTGAATGAAATCCAATAAAAAGACTCCACCTGATATACCTAATTGCCATAAATATATTCCCAAACGGTAAAACTCGAAATTAATGGAAATATGAGAAATCATGCAAATGACAAGTTAACGGGATAGTATTATACACTGTAAATCAGCAAAATAAGTCCTCAATAATTTTTTTGTTCCTCCTCGAGCTGCAATTACAGCCTTGCAACGATCTGGCATAGAGTTAATCAACTTCTGGATATACGGTTGTCCAATTTCGTGGTACCACACCCTTACAATACGCCCCTGCAGCTGAATCTTACTTGTTGGCTTCTTCTGAGCAATTTTAGACGACATTATGTACCAGCAATTTTCAATAGGGTTCAAATCTCGAATATTGCCACGCCAGTCCAACACTAATGCCAGCATTTCTCAGATATGACTGCACCTTAAGGGAGAAAAGTGTGGGAAAACATTGGTGTAAGTGTGTTTTAAGTCTTGTGAGACAAGAGACAAACTCAGCATTAAATCTAAATAGCATAAAACCTACCAATTTTGCTGTGTGGCAAGATGCTGAGTCCTGTTGAAAAATGCAGTTTTGGATGTCTGCGTGGTGATCTCTAATAACGGTTTTTGGGCACTCTTCCAAGATAGGTTTCTACATTCACCATTCCGTTAAAAAACTTAATTAGCCCCACCCCTTTGCTTGTTATGCATCCCTAGACCATCTGACCGGCGGGGATGTTATGTTATGTTGTTATTTGGTTTTTAGGAGCATTAGCAACTAAGGCCATATTGCTCCGGTGCGGTGGTCATTCCCTGACCTTTCCGCATGCTCCGTATTTGGTGGTCACGGGCTCGAACCCCGGTCTAATCAAGAAGCATGTGCTACGCACTGCTGCTCCTTCCCACCTGGCTACGGAGGCGCCTACCGGCGGGGAACGTTGCAATCGGTGTTAATGCGTCAGGATGGTATGCCTGCGATTTTCTTCTTCTGACGTATTGCTTCCCATCCGAGCCATGCAGGTTGAATTTTGATTCGTCAGAAAAGATGTCGGTGTCCCATTGCTCTTTTGTCCATGAAACATGCGTTTTAGCCCAGGCAAGTCGCTTCTTCCTCATTTGTTGGTCAACAAAGGCTTCTTCTTGGTCTAATAGACCACATTCCGAAAGCCGTCTTTGGATAGTCCGTGCACTTGTTTCAACACCAGAGGCCATCTTAAAGTCCACTTTTAGATCAGGAGTGCTAGCATGGCGATTACGAAGGCATAGCCGTTTCAAATATCGATCTTGGGAACTGTCTTACGGCCTGATCCAGGTCTTCTCTTCACATCACCGGTTTCACGCTTTAATTTCAGCACCCGGGATACTGTTGACTGGTGGCAGCCTATTTTATCAGCGAGAGCACGCGTAGAAAGCACTTCATGGGACAGAGCAACAGCTACACTTTTTTTACTTGGTGTCAACTGAACCAATGGAGCCATGCTTAAACGTCTGTAAAACAGGATATTAATGAACGTGTATACCATTCCAACGCCGTATTTATAGAAACGGCTGATGCAATACCTTGCAATTACCGTCTGATGCAATAGAAGCGTTATCTGAATCAATACTGTGGGGGTTGGGTTTCTTACTTTTATTTCTTTTATTTATTTATTATATATATATTATTTATCCCCTTTTTTTTAACCCCTCCCACTTTAACACCTGACTTGATTGATTTCAGAAAATCCCAGACTCAAGGGGACCTCAATTATATTAGGTATTCTTCCACTGGACTGGCTGAGTTTCGGAATGACAGACACACACAGATATTGTTGGGATATCAGAGACGTGGTGTCACACAGATATAAGGGATGCAGAACTGCAATTTGGGGAATACAACGTCTACAGAAAGGATAGACAGGATAGGAAGGGGGGAGGGGTTATGCTATTAGTTAAGAAACACATAAAAACCA
Source organism: Mastigoproctus giganteus (assembly GCF_048544385.1). Lineage (NCBI taxonomy): Eukaryota > Metazoa > Arthropoda > Arachnida > Uropygi > Thelyphonidae > Mastigoproctus > Mastigoproctus giganteus. The sequence continues at coordinate 113,496,080 of NC_143588.1, forward strand.
AGGAAGTGAAGCCAGTCGACATCGCTGGACAGTGCAGTGTGGAGTCAGTTTGGTGTGACATAAACATTGGGAGATCAAAATTGAGAGTAGGAGTGTGCTATAGGCCTAATGACTCTGATGAGTATAATAAGGAACTGTACAGGGAAATAGAGTGGGCCAGTAAATCAGAGAGTCTTATAATGGGAGATTTTAATTTCCCAGATATTGACTGGAATTTGGGGGCTGGTTACTCACACACTAGCAGGGCTTTTGTGGATTTATTGGATGATTGTTTTCTACATCAGCATGTTCGGGAGGCAACAAGAGGGAGCAATACTCTTGATTTGATTATCAGCAGTGATTCTTCATGCATTAAGAATCTGCAGATAAATGAACCACTAGGTGGCAGTGATCACAGTGTGCTGAAGTGGGATTTACTCAAAGAGGTAACTACCATTAGGGGTAAAGGGAAGGGTTATTGCTTTCGTAAAGGCGACTATGATGGACTGAGACAGTATTAAAATTCTATACAGTGGGACCAACTGATGATGTTACCAACAGCAAACTCAAAATGGGAAGCATTCAAAGAACTTATCTTGGAAGCTGCTAGGCTTTACATACCAACTAAGAAATATTGTTCAAGGTTTAGGCCAAAATGGATGTCAGATGAACTAATGAGGCATATGGCAGAGAAGAAAAATGCATGGGATACATACAAATTAACACATGACACAGAAGCCAATGATAGATACAAGTTGATATGCAACCAAGTTACAAAGGAGGTTAGGCAGGCGAAGGCAGATTACGAGAAATCCTTGGCAAGGGATGCAAAGAAAAACAGCAAAGAGTTCTTTACTTATGTAAACTCTAGAAGGAAGGGGATGAATCAGATTGGTCCACTTGATATTGATGGGTCAAGTGTTGATGATCCTGCTCAGGTAGCTAACAAACTAAATGAATATTTTGCATCGAAATTCACACATGAGGAGTTATTCAGCGAGGGGAATGCCAGAGGTGTATTCAACTCTAGCAGTAAGCTACACAATCTTGAAATAACTGGGAGTAAAGTGGAAGAGAAACTGTTGAAGATAAACACAAGAAAGGCACCCGGGGTGGATGGGATCTATCCAGTTATATTAAAGGAGGCAGCAAAGGAAGTAAGCAAACCCTTAGCCATAATTATGAGAGCTTCCTTGGACTCAGGGGAGGTACCCATAGACTGGAAATGTGCAAATGTGACCCCAATTCACAAAGGAGGATCAAAGGCTGACACAAGTAATTATAGACCTGTGAGCTTAACTTCTGTTCCAGGAAAATTAATGGAGGCACTGGTTAAAGAAGCACTGCAGGATCATTTAGACAAGACTTCAGTTATAGCTCAGACACAGCATGGTTTTGTTAAGGGGAAGTCTTGCCTGACCAACTTGATTGGATACTATGATGCAGTCACAAGAGAACTGGATGCAGGGAATAACTTTGATATTATATACTTGGATCTTAGAAAGGCTTTTGATACTGTTGCAAATGGAAGACTGCTACACAAATTGGAGCAGTGTGACATTGGAGGGAAATTCCTGCTATGGATAAAGGGGTGATTGAGGGGGAGAAGACAGAGAGTGGTAATCAATGGACACTGCTCATCGTGGACTGATGTTATTAGTGGAGTCCCTCAGGGTTCAGTGTTGGGTCCATTATTGTTTTCTGTATTTATAAATGATATTGATGATGGTATATCGGGCTTAATGTCCAAGTTTGCAGACGATACAAAGGTTGGCAGGGTTGTCAAGGACACTACTGACACTATGCTGCTGCAACAGGATCTGGAAAGGTTGTGCAGATGGGCTGAGAGGTGGCTAATGAAGTTTAACATTGACAAATGTAAAGTACTACACATGGGAAACAGCAACCCCAGAGCAACGTATCAACTCTGTGGTACTACACTGACAGTGGTAGAGAATGAAAGGGAGTTGGGGGTGGTTGTGCAGGCAGATATGAAGTTCTCTGAGCAGTGCAGACGGGCTGCAAGAGTAGCTCATGGAGTATTGTCAATGATATACAGGAATTTTTCCAGCAGGGATAAGGAGGTGATTATTCCCTTGTATAAGGCAATGGTCAGGCCACACTTAGAGTACTGTATACAGGTCTGGAGGCCTCATTTCAAGAAGGATGTAGAGCTGCTGGAACGAGTACAGAGAAGAGCAACAAGATTAGTGAATGGAACAAAGGGGTGCTCCTACGAAGAAAGGCTTAAGTTTTGCAAATTACAGTGTCTGGAGACTAGGCACCAGCGAGGTGATCTGATAGAGGTGTATAAAGCCTTGAATGGTTTAAGCATGCTCAATGCTGATGGGATTCTTCCTCTAGCTCAGAAAAATCACCTGAGAGGGCATAAATTCAAATTGAGGAAAGACAGATGTAGGATAGATGTGCGGAAATTTGCCTTTAGCCAGCGGGTGGTTGGTTGGTGGAACAGACTTCCATCCCTTGTGGTGGAGGTTGATAGCCTAAATAAGTTTAAGGCTCGGCTGGACAGGTATTTTGAACGAACAGAGGGGTGAAGTGGAAGTGGGTTTTTTTTTTTTTTTTTTTTGGCTGATGCTGCATAAGCTTGCTTTCTTGCATCAAATGCCTCTACTAATGCTAATGCTAATGCTAATGCTAGAATTCTCAGAGTGTGTTTCTCCTTTCTCCCTCCATACTGCTTCAATATCTACAAGTGAACATTCCTTCCTACTCTAGTCTTACCTAGAGTTCTTATCACAATTCTCCCGCTACAACTTCCATCTGCCCCAGGACTGCATCCACCACCCAAAGTAGACCACGACTCTTTCCGAATCACCCCAAAAAAAAAACTTCGAATCTGCCCAGTATCAATTTTTTTTCAGACCCTTCTTTACGTTCTCTCAAAAATCCCTCCGCTTTCTTCCTGGCCAATCGTTGACTTCCACATCCTTTCCTTCGTGATTCTTATTCGTCTCCTTTCATTTCCGTGGGCGTGTTTTCCATCCTTTATGTTCGAACTTCCGTTGGACTAGAAATTACCGGATCATTCTAGAAGGTAAAACGGAAGTTCCGGTCAACTAAGAAAGTTTCAGGCCTTCTTTGTGACCTCACACTCACATCCATTACTACGTCGCCCACACTTGCTAGTAGTCGCACCGTGAAATTTTTAAGAGGGCCACTTCCGCAGTCAGTGCCCTTTCTATAGAGTATATGCTCCTGTCTTAAGTGGAATTTGTTTCGGTCTATTACTTTTACCGACTCACTTAAGGAATCCTTTACAAACGAGACATAACTAACTGGGAGTGTCTGCAATAACTTTCAAATTCCAGTGTTTCCTAACCCATGATATTTGAGCTGAAAACTTACTATTTACTCTACAATTAACTCTCCCAATATTTAACAAGACTTTAATAATTATTATTGTAAGGATGGGTCTGTACAATACCTTTGTTTTGCGACAAACAAATAAATGTAATCAAACAATATCTTATACGTTTCACTACAAATGTTACTTTTTTTTAAGGTTATGCAGATTTTATAGCGAGTAATTGGTATGATGTCGCCTTACTTCATGCAGAAAATTTTGGAAGTTTTGATTTCTTACTGCCCCGGTATTGGACTACTTCGTGCCAAGGTTTTTAGGAATGAATTTTTCATTTTACTTTGGGCAATTTTCCTGCCATTAAACTTATTACGAAATTCTCAATATTTCATGCGTCTCCATTACTACTATTTCTCCTCCCCCCCGAATTACAGCTTGCAAGCTATATGAGTGTAAATAAGATCATTATTTGTTTGTTGATTTGCAATTATATTTAACATTTTACAGATTGTTGTTTGATATACGAGGGATGATCATTTAATTCCGAACCGGTGTAAGATTTTGTTTACCACGCGAACTTTCCATAACTGCCGCTGTAGGCGCTCTCTCTGATTGCAACTGAGCAGACTCTGTGTGCGCGTGCCAGTGCATGTCGAGTAACTGTTGCGTGAAGAGTTTTTTTTAGCCGCGTATCACTGACGATCGTTTCGAAGCAAGTTCAGTACTAATATACGGAATTGAATAATTGAGACTAGAAAAGACTGCTAGAAATCTTGGGAAATTTAAAGGTAAATTATTCGATTAGGTTACTATGGATAGGCCTAATTTAAGGAAGGATGATCAAACCCCCTTCGGTAGGAACTAATTAGGTTTCATTTTGAAGCAATATTGCCCAATTTATTATTTTATTTAAAACTAAGAATGACTTGGAATTTTCTAATATTTTTCTTCCTTTTTTTTTACCGCTTAAAACAGATGTTTCGATGCATTTTATTATAATATTAGTTCAGCAGATTTTTATGGCTATTGCATTGAGATCTTCACTGTTCCTAATTGATATATTCTTTAACCCATCATCAACGAGCCTAGCATGCCTTTTTCTTTTCTTGTCAAAAGAGGCGTTTTCCTTGGACTATATGCTTTCGGACCCATGCTGCTCAATCTTCTGCAAACAATTCTGAACAAACAGGTGACCCTGCATTTTCTTCCCATTCATTTCTTAATTCGTTTAGTTGACGTAGCTCCCCGTGTTTTGAGGCGTAGTTTATAGCAGCAATATTGACAGGGTGTAGGAAGCCCTCGTGGGGAGTGCAGTTCGTAGAATCCTCCTCACACCGGATTGAAAAGACATGAGTTCGGGTCCCTTCGATGACACGAAGAATTTTTAGTGCCGTTTTCAGAACGTGGCTGAGTTGGTCGGTCTAGTCTGGCAAGGGTAGCATGGTTTCTCTCTCTTCATAGGAAAACAACAAAACGCTTTCACAGAATACTGTTATTTATATTTCATGGAAATTTGGTTATATTTCATCATTAAAATAAGTGACTGATTTTCTTTCAGTGTCTGATCATCGTTGATCGATATATTTTTGATGAGATATAACTCTTCTCGCATAAAAAATATATCAAAATTAAATCAGCTTTCAATGAACAATGTTTGAATTAGAGAAAATTTTGATTTTAATTAATTAATCAGCGATAAGAGGAACTCTTTATCGTAACTTGCCACTCTTCCCTACACGGTGGTGAGAATTTTTGTACTAGTTGTTTTGTTATTTGGGAGTTTAATCGTGGTTTTTATGAAGTCAACAGGAAATGTAATATAATTTTAAAGATAAACACAAGAAAGCAGTTGACCAGGTGACTTCTCGGTACAGTATGTGGGAGTGGCGGTTGTAAATGTTTTAAGAAAAGTACTAAGTTGTGGAATGTTAATCCCCTGAGCTCTTAATGTGTGCTTTCTACAGTAGCAGAAAATGTAATATAATTTTGCCTAAAGGGCAGAGGTGCGAACAGTGAATACCCTGGTCCGTTCGTTATATGGAAATTTTATTCTTTCTACGCAAACTATTTTAATTGGACCACTTATGGATTTGAGAATTTATATAAGTTAGGGACGGACGTGGTTGTTTTCCATAAAGATTAAAAACCACATTTAATATAGTTTTTAAACTTGTAGCCTAAACCACTATTTAAGGTGACGCTTCAGGCACCTTACCCATACCCATCATCAGAGTGATGCTGAAGACACCTGCTTGCCAATGCTAGCAGACGTTCTGGTAGAATCGAATAAAGAAACGTATAGTTATGTACCACGAAATAAGAGAGAGTGATGCAGTTTTTAACTGTGATATTTGATGATGTAATATTTTCAGGACAAAATGTCCGATTTATCATTATTATTTATTGAATCCGTGGTAACGAAGTCTATAAATTATGATGATATAAATAATAAATTTGCGAAATTAAGAGTAAGGTGGGAGGAAAAATTGTTTCAACCGAATAATAACCGGTATTAAATTCCGGTGAAGTTTAAAAAAGATCTGTCTGCCATGGGTTGCAGATAGTCCTGGGGTTTTTATAAGGAATATATTAAATGTTCTTTGTTCTTATTTAATTTTAATAATGTGATAATATTTGTTAATACAACGCTTAATTACAAACATGAAGTTGACTGATATTTTCATCATACGTGAGGAGTTTACTGTGTGATGACTGTTCCCCAGAAGATATTTTTAACATGGTATGCTTCACCTCCCCTTCCAGCTGATGACTATCTTTTGGCATTGGCAACCAGATATTGAAGAAATTTGTCGACACTTGCTCAAGCGCAAAACGAGTATCCAGCAGAGGATTGTTGTTGTTGTAGGGTTTTAGGAGCATTAGCGACTAAGGCCATATTGCTATGTGTATACTATCAGTACATTGGGTGTTTTCTCTGGGGATTTTCTGTTTGCCTTTGTGAAAAAGGCCCATAAAAGTTCCTCAAGTCATCGACAGGATTCGGACATAGGTCTTTTGCACCCAGTGTGAAGAGGACGGCGATCCTACCAACTCTGCTACCCACGAGGGCCTAGTAGAGGAAACTTTAATAGGTGTTTTTATTATCCTGACAGCCAACCAACTAATACTAATAAGTTTGGTTATTTCTATATAATCGAACTGAGGAATGCACGGCCAGAGCTCCTAATTTAAACCACCCATATCGGCATATAAGAACAATGTACTCGTTTGGACTCGTGTGCATAATTTCAGTTCCATATATGAGAATGAAAGACGCATGCAAAAGATAAGTGGGTGTAAGATAAGTGAAGCACTCGTCTGTACTTCAACTTTTGTCCATCAGTACACTTGTAGTTCTCAGTATTATTCATTCTATATTTTCTTTGCCTTATTTATTCATTAGTATTATTTTTTTTTTCAGATTCAACAAGAGGAAGAATTTGTCAATCCAATGCTGAGTTAAGAAACCAACCTGCTGTCCAGAATCTTCTGCTAACAAGTAATCATATCGTTCCATAATTTCATCAGAAAACATGAGTCTAAAAATGCCAGCTGATGGTAGTAATAAAGAAGCCGTTTTCCAAGAGGAAAATGCCATTTCGCAAAATATAACAGAAATCGAGAAAATTTCTGCGTCCCAAGTTGAAGATAGGCAGGATTTCATTATTCAAAATATAACAACGGAAAGGGAGGAAAATTCTACGTCACAAGCTGAAGATGAGCATGCTTCCACTAGTGAAAATATAGCAGAAACAGAGGAGTGTTCGATTTCAGAAGTCCAAAATGAGCAGGGTTCCAGTACTAAAAATATACCAGAAACCGAGGAAAGTTCTACTTCCCCGAGTTGAAGATGAGCGGGGTCCCACCGCGCAAAATGGAATTACCAAACAAACGACAGACGGAACTCCATTGCCAAAGGACAAACGTATAAATGGAAAAAAAGTCCACACTCAAGAAAAAGTAACTTGTGAATTTTGTGGCAAATCATTTGCTCCAACCAGTATCCGATCACATAAGCTAATTCACACTCATGGGAAACAGTTCTCTTGTGAACAGTGTGGCATGGCATTCGCGACGCCATCTGCTCTAAAATCACACGAGTTCGTCCATACTCATAAGAAACCCTTCTCTTGCAAAATATGTTATAAGTCATGTACGACATCATCTTATCTAAAAATTAGTGTGAACTTTTAGATGTTTTTTCAGGCCAGAGGAAAAGGTAAATGCTTTTTGACACACTTCGCAAGAGAAAGGCGTTACCTTATTTCCACTATGAACCAATAAATGGTTTTTCAAACTGGAATTGTATGCAAATGTTTTGTGGCATATTTCGCAAGAGAAAGCTTTTTTCTGCGAGTGAACTAATAAATGTCTCTGCAAAGAACTTGACCTAGCAAAGTGCTTTTCACAAATTTCACAAGTGTGGCTTTTTTCCTGACTGTGAACCACTAAATGCGCTTTCAGAGTACCTCTGTGCGACAAGCTCTTGAAGTTGCAATCAGGAAGAAGCGCTGGGCTTGAGTCAAGATTTTTTCCACCGTGACTCTGCGTATACTGGGGCCCCAAGCGCCCGCAGCATAACAGACAATTGGAATAAATATACATTTGTAGTACAGCTTGAGAGTGGAGGGTTTCAGACCCCAAGAGCCTTTGGTAATTCTGATTATTTTGCCTGTCAAAGTCTTGATTTTGCTTAGTACAAACATATTTAGTATGGGGTAGGGAATTGAAGTTGGTTATCTAACATAATTCCTAGGTATTTGTACGAGTTAACTAATTTTATTGATTCTTTAATCTTAATACTTGGAGGTCTATTTGGGTTTAATTTTCCTTTGAGAAGAATTTGTTTTGTTTTGGGAACAGAAATAGTTAATTTATGTGTACTACACCACTCATCTTGGTCTGATAGGACTTCATTAGCACGGATTTCAAGTTGTAGTCCAGAAACAAGGATAATTAAATCGTCTGCGTAAGCCATCTTAGTAGTGCAATTATGTTCGGTAGCCAGCCACCCATCAAGGACCACGTTCCAGCATACTGGTCCGAGAACTGATCCCTGAGGACAACCGCGAGTCACAGGTCTCGCAACAGAGCAGGATCCACTGGAGACCACAAGTGAGCGATTCTGGAAATAATCCGTGATGAGACGGTAAATAGGCGCGGAGACCCCGGCCTCTCGGAATCGCTCCAAGACACTTTGCCACCAATCAGTGTCAAAGGCCCCTTTGAAGTTCACAACGAGGCCAAGGACCCACATACAACCCCTGGCTTGTAGCCGTGAAGGGTATTGTGCGTTTTTGTATGCAATAAAGAGTTCTCACTTCTGCTTCTTCTTCTTTTCATTGGAGGCTGAAACTTGATTAATAACTAGGTTAATGGCATCCACTGTAGACATTCCAGCAGTGAAGCCAAACTGATATTTGTAGTTTAGGTTTCTTTCTCTACAGTGCTTTTGGAATCTCGCTACAATCAGCTTCTCTAGTATTTTTCCGAAGACCGGAAGTAGAGCGATTGGGCGGTATGAATTTGCCAAATTTGCTGTTTTGTTGGGATTCTTAATGAGTAATTTAAGATTTGCTTTTTTCCAAGGAGAGGGGAAGGATCCATATTGTAGGCAGTCATTAAAGAGGTTCATCATCAGTTGGGGACAGGTGCTCCAGATTCTTTTAACTATGGTAACTTCTAATAGGTCCAGTCCAGGGCATTTGCCATCACGCAAAGTCGCAACAGCAAGGCCTACTTCGTTTCTGTCAAAATCATCTTCGTGGCTTTGGCCTACGTAGGAAAGATGTTCTAAATGAATGCCTGTTTGTACCGGACTTTCTGGTACAATTTCATCCTGCATAATCAATTCATCCAAAATTGTTTCCATAGTCTTGGCCCATGTCAGAGTTTCGGAGTTATCAGGTCTAAGTACAGAGGAGAATATTTCCCCCGGATGAATTTTGTCTAGAGTCAGCTTGTAGATCAAGCCCCAGGACTCCTGGTCCACAGTTTGTTTAACTAAGTGTTCCCAAGCGCAGCGTTTTTTGTAAATATTGTTGAAATATGTCCTTCTCGCCTTTTTGTATATTTCATTCAATCGGTTTATCTCGTCTTCAAGTCTACCATCTCTTCTAGCTCTCTGAACATCTCTTCTTGCGCTCTTTGTATGATTCCTTAGAGTAGAAAGGTTCTGGGACGACCAAGGACCCGAATTTTGTCTTCTCTGTTTCTTCTTAATCGTCTCCTCGCATATTTCGGTGATGATTGCCATCAATAAATTCATCCGTAAATTTTTCCTTAAGTAGTTTCTCAAAATTATTCCAATTGATTTGTCGAGTTTTGTGTCTGGGGAAGTCATGAGTGACTCTCAAAGCTGCTGCGTTTTCATTAGATATTATGTCAAAGGTTATTACATTGTGGTCGCTTACCGACCAAGAGGAGTGAACAGTCCAGTTTTCTATGCATCTCCCGAATGTTGCATTCGACAGAGTGACATCTATGTAAGAGTGACCAGAAGGGATGAGTAAGTGGGTAGATGCCCGGGGGAGTTGCAGACAATCAATCCGTTAGTTATTATGAACTCTTCCAGTAATTCACCTTTATTATGGGGCTGTTGCACATGGTGGAAGAGCCCCAATTTGTTGAGAATGCTGTGAGCACTGCATGTAGATTGAGATGAACAATATTTGTCCAAAACTACCTTCCAAGCATGCACATGCCGCATGTTCGGAGCAGAGACCATTTACCCTCGTGATCGTGATCTGCTTGTCCGCTATAGCAAGAGCTGCCCACACCCTTGCCACAGCCTTTGCACCCTGTCCTGTAACAGATACATTAGATTGAACCACCCTACAGCCGTTTGGTAATCCTTTAACTTTGCCTTTGTAGGAGTATAATTCCTGAAGTGCTAGAATGTCAATTTTGTGATCCGTAATTAGTTTGGAGATATCACTCATTGCAGAAGCAGAACGCTGGCAATTTAACTGTAATATGTTTAATCTCTCACCATCTGTACATTTTTTATCTTACTGAATCTAATTTGTGCGAGATTTGGTGACCACCTGAGCTTGCAAGAACTCGGGACACTTGGAGTCACGATATGAGTGATCTGATTTCCTCTTTTTTATTTTGCAGTTTGGACGTGTAACGGGTGATTCAGGAGTGGGACACGATTGCGACTGGTGACCTTGCACTCCACAATGCCCACACGTGTAGTCCTGCCGTCTGCAATATCTGCCCATAAGCCAAACATTTAAAACAACGTGAAGCGATAATAAAATCCTTCACGTTGTGAACCGACCAGCCCAGGTAGACGCGAGCGTCATTTTTTAATATTATTCGCCTGATGTAGGCAGGAACTTCAATTATCCAGTGTTCGTTGTTTTTGTTTTTAGGGTTAATCTTAAATCTCACCTTAACCCCCTTTTTGAAATCTCTAATGAACTCTACATGCTTTGACCGAGTTCCCGAGGGAATCAGTTCAGCAGCAGTCTTTTTGCCTGCGCTTGCTGCAGCCACCCTAGCATAAGTGGCACAGGGGTGGACTTGGCAAAACTCTTAAGTCTAAATTTGTTTTTAACCTCTCATTATCAATGGCGAGATCAATCACCAGTCGTACCCATCGTCCCTACTGTTCCAGATTTTACCAGCTTCCACCACCATGGGGGGAGTAACGGTGGATCCTGACTTAAAAATATCTCGAAAATTATTTTTCGGAACACTTAAGTAATCTAGATTAAGCGTACAGTTCGAATGCCCCGGGTTATTTACCGACTGAGAATCAGCTGCACCTTCAGGTGATTCCAGTTGGGCTAATTCACCTTCACGTGATCACTAGCATATCTAAAAATTCGTCTAAAGGTTCTTTCATCCCAGTATTTAGAAAGCCTGGAGCTAATATTAGATCTCCAGGCCTGTCCGATAAAGAAGAATCATCAGACATCATTACACTGGTTAACAGTTTTCCTGTTACAAAACTAAACAACACCTGGAAGAAACACATGACTTTAACTTAGTCCAGTAAGCCGCAAGAGTTTTCGTTCACACCACGAACAGTCCACTAGGAGAATTAGAGTTTTTTCTTGAACATAATGCAATATCCTCTTGACTCCCACTTGGTGGAACAAATTTTATATTACAACGAAGCAGTGACCCACCAGGTGTATTCGACTTTGTCTGCCAATCCATGCTGAGTCGGTGTCACGCATGCATGGCGTCGAACCTTCGAGCATCTGTTGTAACATCATTCGAGCATCCATCTCGTACTCCATTCTTAATATTATGTCAAATAAATGTTTGCCACTAATTACTGTCTTGTGTCATTTCTGCTTCTTGTGCCTCTGCTACTACTTTCCCGTGACGTTTCCGGCTTAGGGGTTCCTATGCGATTCACATTCCTTTAGATGTTTCCTACCTCCCCTAAACGTTTGTATATTTGATACCCTGTATATCTTCGTATATGTAAAATGGAAATTAATAATTTAATAAACTTTTAAAATTAGTTTTAGAAACATTCAGAAGATCTATAACATTTTAGGAAGTATTATTTACTTCCCTCGTCCGATACCGTTAAAACTCATTTAAAATTTGAAACATTTGTATTTTATTAACTTCAGTTTATTATACACTCCTTTATGCTCATATAGGATAACTTTGCCTGCACAACGAATTGCACTAGTATTGAACTACTTCCAAAAGAATGTTCTCGCAATCATAAATGAAGTCTGCTTTACTTCGCAAAGCACTCAAAAGTGGACATTTTCAACATTTATTATACTTTTTTGTAATTGATGATTATCATTACAATTTTCTGGAATTTTGAATCTCCTGTCTCATCTTTACGGTAACCAAAGTAGGGGTGTTTAAGGACAACTGATCTTTCTTTTCAAGCAGTTTGTTAAATTTAAAATAAACCAAACAAAGAGATCGTATGGTTTTCTTCGGGGAGATTAATTCAACCACTGAAAAAACATCAATGAGACAGGGTCCCGTTTTTAGGCAAAGTGTCACATTCAAATTCTGACTTCAGATTCAGAACACAAAAACAATTTGAGGTCGGTTTTGCACTAGGTGACGACATGCTATAAACTGCAGTGTCAGCGTAAGCTAATTCTTGGATATGCACTGTCCTGTCGCCTAACGGCAGTTCACTGAAACTCGAATGATTGTACGGTGAGGCTGCCCTTCCGCGAATTAAATGCTCAGAATAGTATATTTAGAGAAGATTCGAGTTTCAGTGTTTATTTAAAGTAAACGACCAGAAATGAGCATAATAACAAAGGCTTTGCTGTTGTTCTTGTAAGAGGATTTTAGGAGCATCGTTGAGTAAGGGGGATTTTAAACTGTCTGTAAATTACGTGTTCTGAGGCCGATTTTCTGGATGAAAAATCCGAGTTTTCGGGAGGAAAAACCATGCTGCTAACTCCAGAGACCGACTAACTCAGCCACGTTTTGAAAAAGGCAAATAAACATTGATGACGTCGTTGACGGGACTCGAATTCAGGTCTTTTTTCAGCCGGTGTGATTCTACTAACTGAACTACTATGAGGGCTAACAAACACTGAAGAAGAACAACTCTTTATAATTAGTTAATGTATATTGAAATTTAATATTTTCATATTTGAAAAATTCATTATTTAAAATCTTAATAATTTAGTTAAATAATTTTTAAAAGTAAGAAATTTTTAATAAATAAATTTACAAACTTAATAATTTAATTAAATAATTTGAAAAATTAACATATTATAGATAAATAAAATTAAATTTAAAGATTATTTACACACAGTATTTAAAAAAATATTTATGTATATTTAATTAGTCATTATTCGCAGTTTCATTTGAATAAGTTGTGTGCGATTCTTTCGTTTGATTAGAATTACTGCATCTTGCCAATCGTGCCCTGGCCAAGCGAACCTTTGATATTATTTGGAAAATCTCCTAATTGTGGACGCAGTTTTTTAAAGGTGTCCAACTGGAACATTCAAATTAGTCTGTGGCTCACATTCTTTTCTAATTTATTCCAAAGGATATTTTTTCCAAAATTAATAAATCAATGGTATGCATGATATTTTCGTCGGATTGTTCTCTCGATTTACATTGGACAAGCGCTTTAAGTGATTTTTCGATTGCTTCCATTTTCTTTTCTGAAAAACACGGATCTTTAAATTTCATCGAACGATTTGCTTCAAACATTCAAGTATTCAAAGTATTTTATTATTTTTTGGCGGGCTTCCCCTATTCGCCGCTGAAAGTAATCTATACATTGTGTACAATTTATAATGATTAATTACAATGATGGTATATAAAAAGACTATATATAGATGATACATAAATACTGGTCTTCGGAGTCCAGCAGGCTGATCAATACATCAGGTAAGAGTAATCCAAACAACAGTCTACCATTTTACTGACCTTTAGGAGCAAAAATTCTTTTCCTCCGTTTAAACAATTTCTCTGCATAGGTGGAGAAGGCAGTATAATATTCGGAACAGTTAACCAATCTTGGCAGTTGGGAGCAGTCAAATACATTTGTGAGAAGTTGAAAGTCCAGTCTTAAATCATCGTAAAGGTGATAATGAAAGACGAGGTGCTCAACAGTTTCTTGAGTTCCACAACTACAGAGAGGAGTGTTACTTAATCCTAGTGAGAACAATTTAAAGTTAACACTTCCATGACCGGTATATAAAAACGTAACGTATAAACCAGGATTGAACCATTCCATTTTCTTGTCGTAATCAACAACCTCGGGAAAACACTTAAAGGTCTCCCTACCCAAAGTAGAGGTGGACCAGGTATTTTGCTACGGCATACAACATTCATTTCTCATTCTTTTAATGTCTACATTTTCTTGCAAGTCACTATTATATGTTGAACCTTTTACAATGGCAGGAACACTTTTTCTTCTACAATATAAAAGATGGTGTAACATTACTTCATATTGGATTGGCTGTCGATGGATGAGGACCTGGAGAGCAGCTGTAGACACAGTTCGACAAGCTCTACTTACAGCGAGAAGAAAGAATCTTTGTGATTGAGTAAAATATTTTTGAACAAGGGAGTTACGATTCGATATCCCCAGGCCTCAGCCATATAACATACAATTGGTATAAATGTACAAGAGTAGTATAATTCAATGGAAGATTTATTTACACCAAAAATACTCCTGGTAATCTTAATAATTTTATAGGTCATAGCTTTTATTTTCTGAAGTACATATTTTGCGTGGTAATTGAAATTAAGACGGTCATCAAAATAAATTCCTACGTATTTATGCTGCCGAGTACTCCTAATCATTTCTCCATTCAACTTAAGAACAGGTGGTCTATTCACATCAAGAGAGCCTTTTACCAACATTTCTTTTGTTTTATTAGTCGAGATTTTACGTTTATGTGTTTGACACCAGGTATCCAAGTCCTCTAGAACTTCATTTGCTCTGCACTGTAGCTGCCGGTGGGAATTACCAAAAATCAGAATAAAAAGGTCGTCTGCATAAGCGAGGATGTCGTCTCGATCAACCGAGAGCCACCAATCAAGGACCATGTTCGAGCACACAGGGCCAAGAACAGAGCCCTGAAGGCAGCCCCTAGAAACAGATCTGGAGACAGAGCAGAATCCTGAGGAACTGTGATGCTGCGAGGATCAAAGTAATTCGAAAGGAGACGTAAATAGGAGCAGAGACCCCTGGCCTCTCTGGACCTCGCCAGGACACTCGGCCACCAAACATCTTTCCCATTTTCTCTTTCCCATTCTTTCCTATGCTTCCGAAATATGGTCTGCTGCTGCTGAGGTAACCGTCAAGAAATTCCTTGCCCTAGAATATTCGGTTCGTAGATGGCTCAAGAGTAAGCTTCGTTTTCCCCATACAATAACCAGGTAATAACTTTATGAAAATCTAAAAACAAAGACTCTGCAACAGATGATCACCGTGTCTGGAGTCATGCTTCTTACAAAGTTAGTCACTTCTGCATGCGACGCACCAAACTTAGCCAATATAATAACTGCCTCCAACAGGGAAAATTCAACAAACCAGCGATTCAAATTGAACCTCTCTCTCTCGAGGCCCAAACAAATGGACAGAATGTTCCCCAATGCATCCCTTCACCTCATAAATCATCACAACATTGATTGCAACAGGATAATCAACATCTGATGCCTAAAGGAGTCAGATGTCCAATGAAATCAAGAAAGATAATCCAATCTAGTTATTGCAACTGAAAGCCAAATGTCCTGCTCTGCAAATTCTTTGTTAACTATAATTCCTAGTCATTGTTAATGTCTGTACGAAATCTACTAGGTACCTATTTTCGATTATTTTATGTCATTCTCTTTATATTATTACCTGCCTCTAGCCATGTGCTGTGATGGGCTTGTTGCATTTGCAATAAATGATTATTTGAGTACTGCACACAAGTCTGGAGGCCTCATTTTAGGAAGGATGTAAAGCTGCAGTAACGAATCCAGAGAAAGGAAATGAGATCGGTGAGGGGAACAAACTGAAGTAGTCTAATGCAATCAAAGGCAGCAAATGCAAATCCTATGCAGATCATGGACAATAAGGTGAGAAAAAAAAACATAAGGAAGATAGAGAGTGATACAAGGGGGATAGAAGGTAACAAAAATTGTACAAGAGATAAATAAATAGAAAATTGATAAAATCATCAGAAAATTGACAAAATAAGGATGTTGCCGCAACTTACAAAAACGGTAAGTTTTCTCCGTCCGTTATTTATTTTTTTCTCTTTGCTTGATGCTACATAAGCTCATACGCTTGCTTTCTTGCATCGCATGCTTCCATTATTACTACTACAATGGGTCGTGCATTGGATATTATCCTTCTGAGCTACAGTTACAAAAGATTCCTCTGCCTATCCTTACTGAACGTGTATATCACGAATAAATAAATTAAGAAGGCTCAGGTGTCCAATATGTCAGAAATCCCAACCCTTAACACACACGTAGTTTACTGGCATTGTTTATTAATATATCAATGAGTATCCTTACCCCGACTCCTTGTTATAATGAAATCAATATACGCCACCAATGGTGCTAACAATAAATCCCATCCCACCCACCAACACAAGAAAATAAACATAAGCGACTACCCATTTCCCACTGGAAACTAAACAGTAGGAAATGAAATTGTCATTTGCCGAATAATACCAACCCTCCGGGGACCAGAAGTGTTTTATCAACTCTCCTTGAATCACCAAATGAATGGCGAGGTCCATGGCAAACCGACATCCTTCATCCGACAGCCAACATACTGCGAATCTAGTTGCCTTCACCCAACCGCCTTTCTCCCCGACTCGGATAAAACTCTATGACCTCGTACAGTCTTCTAACTTCTGAATCTCATGTGGAGTTTGGTATCTTCGGAAAAATGCTGTGAATGGATGATCCAACCATAGCAAGGGTGATCCCAGCCTTGGTGAATTTTGGAATCAACAAGGATGCCCGTCTAAGGCCAATCACTCCAAACGTGAATGTCAGCCTCATCTGGGTGCATACTCTTCTCCAGAATCACGACCGCTTTCAGCTGTAATAAATCAGCAGAGCGATTGTAGCAGTAATGGCCACCCAATCACTATGACGAGTCCAGAGGCCATGATAAGACATCGCCACTTGGATCACAGTGCACTATGTAGAAAGACCACCACGCTCAGCTCTCACGAATTATTTCGCGAATTAACCATCACGAATGATTTATATAGCAGGACAACAATTGATCGACAATAAACGCAACAGGAATCTTTCGACACCACCTCCAATTCCTTTAAACAATGAGTGACGTAATAAGTTCTTAAACATGATTAAATCATTGTTGGCCTATTTCTTGTGAGGATTTATATTATTCCCATACTGTTATTTGCGAAATCATGAATCTACTCAACGTCATCAGTAGCTGACGATGTACAGTACACATAAATTTCCACACTGGAGATCACTGTTTCTACAAACAATAAAATAATTCGATTTTTCTTTGAATCTTGTTTGTCCGTGCTCTTTTAAGAGAAACGTACCAACTGTATGGTACTACACAGAGAGTAGTAGAAAATGAAAGATACCTGGGGTTAATTGTGCAGTAAGTTATGTAATTCTCCAAACAGTGCAGACATGCTGCCTGCACAGCTCACGGGGTTTTGTCAATGATGTACAGAAACATTTGCTAGCAGGGATAAGCAGGCGATTGA
This sequence comes from Mastigoproctus giganteus, assembly GCF_048544385.1. Taxonomy (NCBI): domain Eukaryota; kingdom Metazoa; phylum Arthropoda; class Arachnida; order Uropygi; family Thelyphonidae; genus Mastigoproctus; species Mastigoproctus giganteus. Next base: position 113,513,558 of record NC_143588.1, read on the forward strand.
CCCTTTATGGGCAGACCACATCTTGCTAGAAATTCCAGGTAGAGCTTTCAAATTAAAAACCAAACATCATTTAGAATTGAGATGAAGAACTGTGACCTACAACAATATCTAAATGCGGATATCAGGCCAAATGATTTACTCGTCATGCCATTTTATGGCGCTATTGGAGGATCGGTCAAAAAGTTACCAACTAATTCTCAATCTGCTGAACTCTCTGCATAGCTAGAGAATGATATTCCTGATTCTCATCTTAATCCATCATTTAACCTGCCATCTGTTTGCAAACATCCTTCCAACACATATGTCCATCTCAGCATTTTTCTTCAAAATATAAAAAAGCATAAAAAACAAACTGTCTACGCTTATTTCATTAATGGTTGAAGAATCGCATGAAATCGTATGTTTAGTTGAAACTTGGATGCAGGAATCTTTACAAGTTGTTTTCCTACTGCCGAAGAATCTCATCTCCACGCCATACATGACATCATGTTTTAATCGTAGAGGTGGTGGGACAGCAGTAATTTTAAACTCCAATATTAAAGTTTTGAACACATATAACTCTAATACAGTACCTTCAACTTTGAGGGAATTTCCTTATTAATCCAAGTGAAGGATTCTCTGTTTCAAATATTATAACCATTAATGACGTAATAACCTGGATCACTACTGTTCTTAAGCCTCAAACTAATATCATTATAATGAGCGACTTTTACCCTCCCCTGCCCAAATATAACTTACAAATGAAGCTGCTGTCCAACTCGTTTTTCGTCATAGGAGCTAAAAAGACCAACGTCCCTGTTACAAGGTAATCAAGCGCTCGATCTTGTATTACTCTAACTGAAAAAATTAGTAGGAACATTACATTTAATTCTGTCACCCTTAGCCCAATGACAGCCGTAACACAAGGAGATAAGAATCAGCTTAATAGCAGAGATGCAGGGCTGAATGACTGTAACTCACCCAAACCTGCACCTAACAACACTGGGTGTAGCCACTCCAAGACCTCTCAGGTGGCCCTGTCCACAATACCGACACAAAATACTACTAAATCTAAAAGGTCAAAGGAGACAATCCATATTGGAAAGGATGCATCAAGACCCACATTTGCAGACGTAGTCACCGGCAAAAAAGATGCTGAGAATAACCAAAAGGTCCCACCAGCAGGGCTCATAGGCAGCCTCTACTTCCTGGCATCTCTCACCGACCAACATGTTCACTCAAAAGAAACCCTAATGACATATTCAACATATCGGGACATGGAAGACAAGACGGCAATAGAGACGCCACAGAACCTTCCTCGAAGGGCACTCGTGCTAATTCCTACGATATCACAGCAGTTCAGACTCCTGGTCGAATCTTTATATCTCGGCTGGAACCCACTATTAAATCAGACAGCATTAAGGCGATGTTTACAGAAGTACATGGGATGAATATTGATGTGAGACAGAGAAGAACCAGGTATCCAACCTACGCCTCTTTCATCCTTACCTGCCACCGAGAGAAGATGAGCTTCGTACTGGATCCAAGACTATCACCTCCTGGAACCCTCGTCAAACCCTTCCCAGAGCAGAAGCCAAGGATCCCAATAAACCACCGACATCAACATCAAACGCAATAGCAATTAAAGCTACCAAGCTCCCAAGCCAACAAAATGCATGAGAAATCAGATAACTTCACTGAGAACAAACTTACTATAGCAAACAAACTGTTCACATATCATTCAATCCAACTCTCAGCAGATTATAATTACAATCCCCAGGGCTCCAGACCTGTGAAGAATATCCCTGTACACATCGCAATGCACAGTAGACCAGTGCGAACCTGAAAAAGAGACTTGCCACCTGTACGAACTCCACTTACTATGGCTACCACCATTCGAATTGTCTATCAAAATGCAACGAGTATTTGTAACAAGCGAGACACTGTCGAACAGCTTCTCCTCTCTAAAACCTTTGATATTCTCTGCATTGCGGAAACGTGGCTTGGGGATGGGTGGAACTCCCTTGCCTGTGTTCCTTAGGCTGGGTACCAGATGCTCAGTTCTTCCAGAGAGGATCGTAGAGAGGGGGGAGTCGCAATATTCTATAATACCACTATCTTCTCATTGGCACATTCTGTGGTAACCCAAACCCTTGGATTTGAAACTGCTATGGTATCCCTCAAGCTCAATGCCAACCTCATAGACATAGCAACAGTATACATTCCACCAGGCCCAAACAGTGACATCATTGAAGATGTGATCCACTGGCTGGTAAATCACCTCCATGCCGATGCTAAACACATTATTTGTGGAGATTTCAATCTTCCACCTACTCTCACCATCTTAGTATAAAACTCATTAGCAGTATGGATTCATTGGGTATCGGCCTACTTAATCGCCACCCCACGAGAGGATCTAATCTCTTGGATCTGATATTCTCTTCAGCACAATGCGACCTCGAAGACAGTCCTCAAAACCTATTTCAAACCGATCACGAACCCATTGCCATACTCCTGCACTTAGCCGCACCTAACTTTGATATCCAAGGCTCAAAAAAGAAAAAAAAAACATCACAGCACCCAAATTCATTGATCCACCACGATGTCTGCATCCTAGATACCTTGGATGGCTCTCAATAATTGTTATCTCGAGCTAGTTGTGGCCCTCATGACCAGATGGATTCGAACCATTGCAAGTTATTGTGCTACAAAGATTGTCTGCTTCACTCCCCTGAACAACAGCTTGCAATAAAAAGAAAATCTGCATAAGAGATTGAAAGAATCAGGCTCTATACAAGATCCTATTGCCTTCTCCAGACCCTGGGCAGTTTTCAACCGTCAGAAAATATTTGCAATTAAAAAGTATTTAAATGGAACCCTACGAAAAGGCAAATCGTTTTATGACTCTCAACACAGGAATTCCTAAAACACTGGACCTTGAACTGTGGATGGACCACATTGCACGATTCTCAAACACTGTGGCCCCGATGCACCTAGGCAACGTACCCTTCAACAACGTCCCTACTGATATGCTCGCCACCGTTTGCATCACTAGGAAGCAGCTTATAACTGCTATAAATGGGTTGCCACCCACTGCAACTGCAGTCCCATCTTGTGCTTCAATTCGTGATTAAATCCTCTACTATCAATTTTTAACCGTGTCTTAACGCAGCACTACTTTCCCCCTCTCTGGAACAGATATGCTGTGAGGCCACACCCTAAATGCCAATCTGCAACCCTCATTAAACAGTTCAGGCCAATCTCTCTTTCTCCCAGCCTCTTTAAGTTCATGGAGAGGACATTACTTTCCACCATCACCAATCAAATCATGCCTCACAAACACCCACAGATTCACTATGTCATTCCAGGAAGATCACCAATTTAACATCCATAACCAATTTATTCTATTAATATCAGTTAAACAGTTATTGGCAACAAATTTCTCACCTGATACAGCTCTTATGTGTACAAACACTTCTAATTATAGATAAGTAATTATAGATTTCGGACAGCCCCCCCTGCTGCTTTGCTAATCCGCACTATTGACAAGTACACAGAACAAGCAAATCTGCTGAGAGCTTGTCTGTTTCTAACTTAGATATTTATCAAAAATTGGTAATTATAAATTCCTAAAATATATGTAAGAATAGTTCTTACAATATAAATTAAGAGGGATGTGTATTTAGGGCTTTAGCCTCAGGGTGCGAGACATTCAGACGACGTACAAGTTAGTGCGAATGCATCATATTTTGTCATCATTGCGTCACTAAGGTACCTAATCCGAAGTAGGGCCAAATAGCCCTGAAACGGTGCCCTCTGGATGGTGGTATCCCGCTGAGAATAAGTAAGTCTTCTCCTTTGGTGAAGCATTACTTATTCGAAGTAGTTTTTTTCTTGGTCACCGTTCTTATAGCCCAAGTACAATACCAAGTATGCCCAAGTAAGCAACCAAGGGCGGCGAAAATAAGCGGCTTACTTCAAAGTAGCAGACTGCCTGGGAAATTTTAGGAATTTATTAAAATGAGAAGTCGGATTGAGCTCTGTAGAGACAGCTTGAGAAAGGATAAAATGGGCGAATAGGACAGAGTGAAAGTTGGATAAAATGAGAAGATTGGTTAAGACCCAGAACAAGGGCAATCCTGACATATGGAGGCGGTACATAATTTAGATGAACAAAAAGGGAGTGAAAGGGGGAAGAGAGACACAGAGTTGAGTTTTTTGTTTGTGTTTTTGTGAAAATGAGTTAGTGGGAGAGAAAGTTGAGAATCTTTTCGGTGCTTGTGAAAATGAGATAGTCGGGAAAGACACAGCAGTTGAGTTTCTTGTCGGTGTTAGGGAAAATGATTTAGTAGGACACAGCAGTTGAGTATTTTCGTCGGTGTAAGTAAAAATGAGTTAGTAACGTGGACAGTTGAGGGTTCTGTCGTGGTAGAAAATATGTGTTAGTAACAGTTGGGGTTTTTGGCGAGTTAGAAAATATAGAGTGTAAGGAGAATAAGACAGGGCGTATTTGGAAGGCAAGGGCAGTGGCCATATGCAATAGTCTAATCCGTCATTGGAAGAAAGGCAAGGGTAGTGACCCGTATGCAAACGAGCGCTGTGAAATATTTCTTATTTTAATAAGAAATTTTTAATAAGGTGGAGCAGAGTGAAGTTTTCTTCTTGTGAATGAGTTTCTTAAAAGGTGGAGTGTAGAAGCGAGGGTCGCACCCTGTGAGCTTTCTCCTTGTGAATGGGTTTTAATAAGGTGGAGAATTAGTAGCTCGTGGAGGAGCGAAACTGCAGAATTAGTAGCCCGATCAGGTGGAGAAAGGACGCCAGACCCATGCAGCCAATGGTTCTGGAAAATTATCTGAAGCAGATTCAGGTGAAAGCAGATGAAGGAAATCCTCAAAAAGTAGCCTGGAGAGCCCAAAATGGAAATTTGAAACCTCCCCGGAAAAGAAAGAAAAGATAGAAGTAGGTGAGCAATATATTAAGTACACTAAGTTAACAAGAAGGACTGTTAGTGAAATAGTATAATTATTATGAAAAAGGGGGATAGCACTAGAAAGTAAAATGAAAGATAAATTATCTCTGAGGTAGATATACTAACAGAGTTTATTATGTAAAAGGGGGTTAATGTATAATGCAAGGGAAACGAAGGAATGAGTAATAGATTAAATTGATGTTCAAATAGCTATAATGAGTATAATGAGTATAAACATATTCAATTCTGAATATGTTTTAATGAGAGATGATTGAGTTATGAGCAACTTTGAAAACGGTGTTTTTATTGATGAAGATTTGTTGGTTTATCTGAAAGACTAATAACAAGTAGAGACTTTAGGAAGGTTAAGATTGGTCTACAAGTATATTGTAACAGTGTGGTTAGAACACAGAGCTGAATGATGGAAGTAGCATGGAATGAGCAGAAAATTCTCGATGCTTTCGAATGAATTCAGATCTTCGGCTTCGGTTCAAGTCAGTCGACCGCTATCACTTGTTGAACTGACCTCTGGGTTGAAGGAAGAATGGATCGAAATATCTCTTTCAGATTACAAAAACTTTGGAATCCTTCTACGTGGCCAAAGATGTAACTGGTCGCTTAATAAATATTGTACCAACAAAGAGGTTCTTTGACACACGAAGGTATCCAGATATCAGTTAATGACGTTGTAGAGCAGCTATCGCCTTTTAAGAGCGCAAAAGGTGATATTGCTTTTCATGTGAGCCCTAAGAGGATTCGAACTTGGGTCTTTCACCCTGTGTGGGGAGAACAGTGACGATACCACTGTGCAACCCGCGCAAATTGTTCCGTCATTTGTGTCGTGTCTGTAATTTGCGCGTGTTCTGTGGTCGATTTGCAGTTTGCTGAATGAAAACCCATTTTCTCAAGAAGAAATGCCACGCTACTCACACGTGACACCGACTAACTCAGGCACGTTGCGAAAAACAACCCATTAATATTCCTCGTGTCATGGAAAGGATTCGAAATCTGATCTTTTGCACTCGGTGTGGAGATTTTCCCAACTATTCTACTTGCGAAGATAACGTGTTAATGTTTTATCAGAAGCCAATTCAGAAGAACAGTGCCCATGGAAGTATCTGTAGAAGAGGCATGCAGCAGAAACAGTACATGTATGAGACAGCGAGTGGAGAGACTCTCTTCGAGATGAAAGTTTGTCCACATCCACCTCCTTTAATTTATTTAATCTATCAACTTCCACAACAACAGATGGAAGTTTATTCCAGCAATTAACTACCCGCTGGCTAAAGGCAAGTTTCTGCACATCTATTCTACAGCTGTCTTTCCTCAATTTCAATTTATGCCCACTTGGGTTCGTAATCTGAACAAGTGGAAGAATCCGATCAGAATTCAGCGTGCTCAACCCATTCAAGGCCTTATACACTTCAATCAGATCACATCGCAGGTGCCTAGTCTCCAGCCACTGCAATTTGCAGAACTTAAGCCTCTCTTGGTAAGAGAATCCCTACATTCCCCTCATCAATCTTGTTGCCCTTCTCTGTACACGCTCAAGCAAATCTACATCCTGCCTAAAATGAGGCCCCCAGACCTGTACGCAATACTGAAGATGTGGCCCGACAATTGCCTTATACAAAGGGATAATCCCTCCTTTTCCCTGCTAAAAAAATTCTTTACAATTATAATGTTAATGTATATTTAAATTTAATATTTGAAAAATTAATTATTATTTTAATATTAGAAAAATTAATTTTTATTTATTTGAAAAATTATATATTATTTAAAAACTTAATAATTTAATTAAATATTTTTAAAAATCAACACATTTATAATAAATAAATTTTAAAACTTAATAATTTAATCAAATAATTTTTCAAACTAACACATTTAATATAAATAAATTTCAAGTTAAAGATTATTTATATACAGTATTTTAAAAATTTATATGCTTATAAACTTGATGAAATCTTACTAAAATCGTTATTTGTTATCTTTGAGGATTGGTTTTTGTCAATCTGTACGACTACATATTTGCACTTCGTGACAAAATGCTCATTCATCATTTAGTTCTGATAGCTGTGCTGTTACTTTTAGAATTAGTTCATCAAATACTGTGTGGGTGGAAAGGGATGCTCATCTGTTTGGTTAACGCGCTTCTTCACAATTACTGTTTCGATACAGGTTGTAATTACAAACCATATTTTTTCTTCTCTGCTGCTCCCTATATTTTCGTCCACGATTCTATTCAGGTTCAAACCAATTCTTAACGGTAATTTGAAGAAACTGTTCTGGTACTGGCGAAAAGGTCCCATATTTTTTGTTTACTTTTCACAAAAACATCTGAAATTCTTCTATATTCTCCGAACACCAACCGTGCTCCATTCGCTGCACGACCAAAATAACTCCGGGGTGATTCTTTGTTTTGATTAAAATTACTAAAGCCAGCGAACCTTTAATATTATTTGGAAAATCTACTTCATGTAGACACAGTTCTTTCAAGGTATCCATCTGCTACATTAAAATTACTCCGTGGTTCACATTCTTTTCAAATTTATTCAAAATTAGTATGACTATCAGAATTGACTCAATGTTCTCTTCATTTTCCAAATTCTTGTTTCTAAAATAGCTCAATAGATTTATGGTATGCATAATATTTTCGTCGGATTGTTCTCTCGATCTACATTGGACAAGCGCTTTAAGTGATTTTTGGATTGCTTCGATTTCTTTTCTGAAAAACACGGATCTTTAAATTTCACGGAACGATTTGCTTCAAATATGCAATTACGCTGAATAATAAATTAACTAGAACCTATAAAAATGTTATCATTTTTATAACTTTCGCTCGCTTTTAAGAAGCATTAATTCCTCAAAGTGCCCAATACTTTTTCCGCGGCCTGCATAACAAAAGTAGCTTCACTCCATCGCAACTACCTTCGTTTTACTTTCGTTTTCGCACGTGCAATCGTCAACGTCCCTGGAAATGCGGCCAGTGAAACAATATACCCCAGTTAAGTGTCCGGTCAATTAGGGACATCAGGTCCTTCTCCTGATAGTAAAGGGTAGGCAGGGAACACATAATAGGTAGTCCCCAGAACGACCAGGGGAGAACATGACTTTTGTCAGAGAAAGGTGAGTAAACAGAACAAGACACACGATTTCTTATGCAATCGAATCCGATAAACAAGTTGACTGTCATTTCCAAATTCCGTACATAAACTAGCCAGAATATATTCAGGAAATATGAGATTTACTTCATTCTGCTGTATATACCAATAGAGAACAAATTATCCTCCTTCTTGAGAATTTTTTGAATCTGGAATTCCGAAAAAGTAGTGGTACTTTTGGAAGTAGTTCAATACCAGGGTAATTCGTTGTGCAGGAAAAGCTGTCCTGTTAGAAACATAAAGGATAGTATAATAAACTGTACTTAACCAGATACAAATTTTAAATGAGTTTTAGAGGTACTGGAGTATGGAAGTCAATAATACTTCCTAAAGTGTTATATATGTCTAGAATGTTCTAAAACTAATTTCAAAAGTTTATTAAATTATTAATTTCCATTTTACCTATACGAAGATATACAAGGTGTCTCAAAAATATCGTTTAGGGGAGGTAGGTAACATTTAAAGGAATATGACTCGCATAGGAACCTATAACCTGTAAAGAAAAAGGGTAGAAATATAGAATAGGTTCGACAACGGTTAAACAATTAATTTAAAAAAAAAACAGGTTAGAATGTTTTAAAGTCCATAGATTTCTTTTTTAACTTAAATTGCCCATTTTTCCTTTCTTTGCCTCCTTCTTTCAATACTTTGTGAAATTTATTCGAACAGCTACGTATAGTCTAGCTACTTTCATATACGGTCTACTTTTGATTCAGTTAACATCGAGAGACTCATTTTTATACTTGAGAAATTCTGTGGGACCACAAACAAATTCTCTTCTTTCTAAGAGCTTGATCACTTAACTGCCTTCTAAATTTTTTCTATAAAGATGGTTAAGGAACTCTATCTGCATTCAGATACCTCAGGGAATAATCCTGTCTGCATTTCTTTCTTCTTCACTTATTTCTCAACTAGCTGTTCTGGAATCCGTTTATCTCTCATGGAATGATCTCAGAATATGAATCATCTCAAATTCCTTTACATCGATAATAATATATTAACCAATAAAGTTTTATAAACTACTGCTGAAGCCATTATGAATTTCAGTCTTAAAATTAATACTCACAAATCTGGCCTTGGTATCTAATACAAAAAAAAAAAAGCTTTTCTTATAGTCGAGTACCATACTTTGCAAGGGATCAACTTGAAATCTGGTTTTTAGTATATTAATTCCAGATCTACCTAAATCTTGGCTGCTTTTCTCTTGACAGAATATTTAAATAAAATGCCTTGTCGTCGTTAACAATTTGTAAAATTATATCTGGCAATCGCGCACAATATGAACAAAGGATGCATGGAATGTCGCTTCAGGATATACTAGAATGGTACCATCGTTCATTTGCATAAAAAATCATGTGACAAGTTCTTCTTTAAAGGGCGCAGACAATTTCTATCGTCAACGGCATTGACGAAAGAAATTGATGCAGCACCTTTCTTCAACTTTGTTCAAGTTGTTGTTATTTGGTTTTTAGGAGCATTAGTAATTAAGGCCACACTGCTCCCGGGATATGTGCTGGTCATTCCCTGACCTTTCCGCATCCTCAATATTTGGTGGTCAAGGGCTCGAAGCCCATTCTAATCAAGAAGCGTGTGCTACGCACTGCTGTTCTTCCCCACCTATCTACAGAGGCGGCCGGTTCTTGAAGACCCTTAACTTCTTCCGAAAAGAAATACGGAACAATCAAAAATATTCCGCAACGTTGAATCATGCAGTTTGTTTTCCAAATGGAGAGAAGAAGTCTCAACCTAAGTAAGGAGGGAAAAGATGTCGTTCTTGTCCTGCTGACAAAGCTGTAGTCGTTAATAATGTCATTAAGGTAGCAATTAGTCCATCTATCCACAACACTTTGGCTATCCAGTTTGAATTTTCATCTAATCTTTATTTAACAAATTAGAATTTGCCTTACTTGCAACAAGTTGGCATTGCATTAGCAACCCCAAACTAATACTTCGTGTTTCCACCTTTTTTTTGCGGTTGGGCTACTCATGCCTTGCACAAATTGCAAGTTGATCTGGTCATGGGAAAGACAAGGGATCTTTCCGATTTTCAGAAAGGTGTTATTGTTGGAGCACGTGTAACACGAGTCAAAATTAAGAAAACAAAGGAAATCATTGGTGTGTCGAAAGTAACAATCTCAAAAGTATACAATGAGTAAAAGACGAAAGAAGAATAAAGCTCTAAAAGGAAGGAATGCAGCAGATACTGGGTACTCCAATAACAATCCCACAGGAAATTAAATCATATTGTTCATCAGAAGAGGAGGTCTGGTGTACAGCCAATGATCCAGCTCAATAAAAGAAAGACCCATTTCCAACCAACTGTGCGGTGGCAATTGAAGAATCTAGGATCTCTTAGTCGTGTATCTATTTGACAGCCACTTCTTTCTGTAAAAAATGGAAAGATTCGACTGGGGTTGTGTCGCCAGTGTGAAGAATGGACTGAGGAACAGTGGAAAAATATGTGGTCTACGGCGTGAAGTTCATGAATCCAGACTGACCTTTGTCCATCATTCAAGCGGTTGGAGGTGGTTTCATGGCATGGAGTATGTTCCATTGGTACGGACTTGGGGTCGCTCACACCGTTACAAGGTTCGTGTTACCCACCAATGAATATCTTTCTGTCGTATCGAACCAACTTCGCCCTTCATTTTTACCCAAATTGCGATGGATTCTTTCGACTCTGTTTCAGTATGATGTCTTTGTCGAGCACATCCCCTCCAATTCTGCTACGGATTTCTTCCACTCTCTGTAGCATCGGATCCTAATTTTCTGGTGTGATCAGTAATTGTAGTATTCATTTGAAAGAAGAGCATATTTATAATTTTGTGTGCAAAACACTTCAGGGAACGAATTCTCAAGTGCGTATGCATGTTTTTATAAGAGGTAATGAAAGAAGTAAATTAAAATGTGATAAAATTCAAATCAATGAATGATACACATTTAAATGTTAAATCGCAGTCAAGTTAATGATTTCCACGAAGGAAGCGACGAATTTCTTAGAAATAGTTTTCTAAATTTGATCAAGATTTGAAAGAGAGTAATCGCTTCCAATGCAGTCAACTGGATTTGTGTATTAATTTTAATAAATAAATAAATTCCTACAACCGATTTCTTTCATCACGCTCTGTACAAATCCTCATTATCTGTACCTAACAGACCGTTTATCTGCGGAAAATGTGACCGTGTTCTGTGAAGGGTAAAATGGCAAGAAAGATGAAGATGTTCATCGAGATTAGCGTTCAAAATGAACACGTGTGCGCACGAACTTCTTGTCGAATTAATCCAAACTTCTTAACTTTCCGAGATCTGGAATCACACGTTTTTCATCCGCTATATTTAAAGCATATAGATCAGATCCTTGCAATGGAAGACAATCTGACCCCATGCCACTCACCAAGCAAGCATCTACTCCGCCCCCTCCTCAGTTGAACGAAGTGAGTCCGAGTTTTCTTGGGTTTGAAAATTATGGAAATAATCCCGAGTTAACTCGAGAGACATTCAAATATTGTATCTCGTGATGTTCTTGTTTTGTTAAAGAGGCCATCCAACAGAAACGTGGATTACTTTTTCAGTACAATGGAATATGCGACGAAATACAGCTGACTCAGCCACGGTATGAGTTTCGCACAAACAGAATTTAAAATAATAACCAGGAGTGGTGAGGCGCGCAGATGCAATGCGTGGCCAGGGTTGAAGCCTGTGACTGTTAAATACGGTGCTGGTTCTTGTGTTCTCCCTACAAAAAAGTATACTAAATGTTGAAAATGTTCACTTTTGACAGCTTTGCAAAGTAAAGCAGATTTCATTGATGATTGCGAGAACATTCTTTTTGAAGTAGTTCAATTCCTATTGAACTCGTTGCTCAGGCAAAGCTGTCCTATTATGAACATAAAGGATAGTATAATAAACTGTAGTAAACAAGATACAAATGTGTCAAGTTTTAAATCAGTTTTAGCGGTATTGGATAATGGAAGTAAATAATTCTTCCTAAATTGTTATATTGAATGTTTCTAAAACTAATTTTAAAAGTTTATTAAATTTTAATTTCTATTTTACATATACGAAGATGTACAAGGTGTCTGAAAAATATCGGTTCAAACGTTTAGGGGAGGTAGGAAACATCTAAAGGAATGTGAATCGCATAGGAACCTATAACCGGAAACGTCACGGGAAAGTAGTAGCAGAGGCACAAGAAGCACAAATGACACAGGACAGTAATTAGTGGCAAATATTTATTTGACATAATATTAACAATGGAGTACGAGATGGATGCTCGAATGATGTTACAACAGATGCTCGAAGGTTCCACCATAAGAATATATTTATATCCTTTTCTTAAACATCCCACAATTCTGATGAAGTCACCCACTACAGAAAAACAGAAGTAATCCCAAATCACGATGGAACCGCCACTACCGGGTTTCACTGTTAGCACTAAATAATTTGGGAAAAACGATTTATCCAGTTGATCATCTCCCATAAACTGTTAAGTTTGGATCCAAAACCTCCAAATTTCGATTCAACCGTCCACAGTACGTTTTTCTGCTCATCTGTCCAATGTTGATGGATCTTTATCCAACAGAACTATTTCTTTCGATTTTCCGCTTTTAATTTGTACTTTTACCCAGCTACTTGAACACGAAGTCCTACTTATTTAAGACGAAGTTTTCCTGTACATGTAGACATGGGAGTTTGTGTTCAGAAGAAACTCAGCCACAATTCCAGATGCAATAAGTGATCGATTGTGTTTAAAAATCAGTGTTCTGGTCTTTTCTTGGACTTCCTTTGTTACGTGCAGTCGACGTGATCGTGGTCTGCCATTCTCCTTTGAGTCGTAGAATTGCAGTTTGTACTGCTTTAAACGAAAGTCCTGGCTTATGCAATCGTCAGTTTCTTATTTCTTGCCAGGTTTGTCCGGAAACATTGAAAACTTACAATAAACTACTATTTTTGAATGACAGATGTTACATAGTCCAATGTTACATCCCTTAGTCGGCATTTTATTTTATTGAAAACACTCTGCAATCATTTGTAGTCTTCTCTAATATTGAAACGATACTCCCACTCTCAAGAATATCCTAGAATCATCTACAACGTGCTGCCAATTCAGGATTATTCTACAATGTTCTATCACATTCAGGATTATTCTACAATGTTCTATCACATTCAGGAGTCCTCTGCAACCTACTGGAACATTCTCAAATATTGCTGAATTTAGAAGTCTATTTTTTTTGCTAACCGCCACACGTAGTGTAAGTTCCGTTAGATTTAAGTAATAAATTGATATTTAAAATGTATAAAAATTCTAAAATTTACAATATTTCTACGTTCGCCGTACTAACTCCCTCTACAGAGCTTGTCAGTTCAGAACTAATTTTGGCCCAATAATTGTTCGAATATTTTGTGGATGGGTCTTCGTCAATATCTGCTAAATAGCCTGTAGTAATCTGACCAATGCATCTGTCAAAGTAGTAGACTGCTTGAAGAAGGAACTTTTAAGGTACTATTTCAGCACTCAGGAATTCTGTGTCCTCTTTCATCCCACTCTCACAGTATTCGAACGCCAATCTGAACTTCTAATGCATCTCCTCCAATTGCACAGGTATTCTTTCGTCACTTAGAAACGTTTCTTTTTAAAGTTATAAAATGAGGAACGAAGTTGATATCGAATCTACAATCGGTTATCTAAGTTAAACAACACGCCATAACAATACTAGCGAGCACTAAAAATATAGTGTGACGCTAAAGCAATTATTGGTTGCATTCTCTAATACTCTTAGTCTAATACAGCTCATGCTCACAGCCAGACTGTGTAGTAATTTTCAGATCTTTCCACAGGTTATTTCGGCTGTAGAGTTCGCTTACCCGGGCCACTGGTTTTAGATTGCTGAAAATCTTGCGCCCTCAAGAATGACTCAGAAGGACACTAAGAGCAAGCTTGGAGCATCGAAGATTCGCGTTGTGATTTCACTCAAAAATCTTTCTTTGTAAGTGGATTCACGAGATATACAACATTTTAGGAAGTATTATTTACTTCTATCTTCGTGTATCAACAAAACTGATTTGAAATTTGGCACATTTGTATCTTGTTTATTATACAATCTTTTATTGTCATAACAGGACAACTTTGCCTGCACAACGAGTTTCGCTGGAATTGAACTACTTCCAAAAGAATGTCCTCGCAATCATAAATGAAATCTGCTTTACTTTACAAAGCACTGAAAAGTGGACATTTTCAACATTTATTATTCTTTTTTTCTAACTGATGATTATCATTACAATTTTCTGGAATCTTGAATCGCCTGTCTCATCTTACTATCACATCCTACTATCATTTTTCTCATCTCTCTCTTATGCATTCGCACAATGAAATCCATTTAGCCATGTTACTACTTTCTTTGCATATACCTCAACCGCCCCTCCTACATCCTCGTTGATCTCTTCCAAATAGAATGTGAAGGAAGTTGATGAGGTCACGCAGAGACCAGTGAATTTATTGGCCTGGATTGATGGACAGATAGAGTTAACTCATTATTTGTAACGACGTCCCTGTCACACAGCACTGTGAGACACGCACGAGAGACAGAATACGAAACCCTCAGAATATAGCGTAACTGTCGACGGTGTGGGGTGTTGCTGACGAGTGGAAATGTTCGGAAACATTCACGTTTTCACCGCAGAGATTCGGATCTCGAGCGTTGTTTCTTGCTGTAGACGACGTCGGCTGTTTTACACAGAAAGGGTTACATAAATGAATTTTTTGCTTTATCTAACTTCGTGAATAGTTGTGTAGAATGCTGGGAAGGAATAATCTCACTTTCCATATCTCTCACCTTATCATTCGCTCACCGAACTTTCTTTCTTTTTTTTCCGAAGGATTGTGAGTAAACTTAGAAGTGCACAATTCCCACTGTGCACTTCTTTTCATTTCTTTCCACATGGGAGACTCCAAAGTCGCGTGCTGGGACTGAGTGACGGTGTAAGAACTATTCTTACACTTATTTTTAGGAATTTATAAATTATCAAATTTTAATAAATAACTAAGTTAAAAACAGTCAAGCACTCAGCAGAATTGCTGGTCTGTTTACTCTTCGAAACTGAGAGATTAGCTTAACAGCAGGGGGGGGGGCGCTGACCAAACGGTAAACACAATGGGTAGGCCAGTTTGACGCAGTTCATGCCTACAGAAAAAATAGGGCTGTGGCCTGCTGCCGGTAGCGGGGGACAAAAGAACGCCCACACCCCTAAAGTGGTTCCGACTCCGTCCAAAGGGAAGACCCAGATGAGAGAGCTCACCGTGTCCGTGCTGTAAACAAAGTACAAACAGGCCAACACGGGAGGCACTCTCACAAATTTCACAGGCGGTGTTTTGGAAGGAAGCGTGACGGAAGAGGTAAGTGGTAGCGGGCATCCCAAAGATAGTTCTTGAGATTGGTTAGAGCCCGGATGTTGTCAACACAAAGAAGGGAGCTCGACCTACCAGACGCGGGTCGGGACGACGCGAAAGAAAAAATGAGCAAATGAAGTTAAAGATGAAGAGGGAGAGAAAAATATGATTGGACGAAAAATAAGGGAGAGTTGGAAACAAAACTCGGATGCAGGAAGAAGACGAGAGACCCGAAAGTCAGAGTCCCGAAGCCTGGAAGGGAAAGATCCGGAGGAGAATCCCGGAGAGGCATGAGAGTGGCGGAAGGATATTTTTGGGAGTGCGGGGAACGCATATAGAAAGTTCCGTAAAATGATAGTATAGTGGGAAAACTAATAGCGAAAGGCAGAATGACCTGGAGGAAGTCCTGAGTGTGGGAAGGTCAACGTGGAGACAGAAAAGAGCCGTAAGCCTAGAAGATCAGGGAAGAAATCGCAGGAAGACCTGAAGGATCGGAAACTCACCCAGGTGGTAGAGAAAGATACCAAGTAAGTCAGCTTAGTGAATGTTACTAACGAGAACGGGGTTGTAAAGAAATCCATGGGAGAAAATTGGACAGGACAGTTTTAGAAGTATTGTAACGTGTAGAATACTAATTTGTAAAGATAGGAATAAGATATAATAGTAATAGAGAGAGAGAGAGAGAGAGAGAGAGAGAGAGAGAGTGAGTGGATGTTACTCATCTGCGACTAGAGGTATTGATGAGAAATTTTAAAGAAATGTGTTAAAAGTAAAACAGTGGGTTTCAGGAATTGCCTAATTACTATTATCGGAGTTAATTGTATTCGATAGAAATCTCCTCCTTAAAGTATGTAAGAGAGAGAGTGAAATATTATTGGAGTTATTCTGTATATGTTGAAAAGGATATATATGACCATATGTATAGGATAAAATATTTAAGAATTTGAAATGAAACGTAGTGGAAGTTTATGGATTGTTTAAGAAGAGTAATTAAGGGAAGACACCTTTTCATGTATATGATAATTACTGTGTTGTAAAGTTTTGATATTATGAATAATGATGAATGTGTAAATAATCCTTGTACAATGGTAAATAAATACTTGTTATGTTAATTCCCCTTGTTTCGTCTTAATAGACTGATCTCAGAGCTATAATTAGTAGTACGAACTATCCAAGATAGGGAAGCTAATATAAAGAGAAAAAATAATAAAATAAAGTCCTGAGTACTTGGATCTTCTGATGAGCAAACAGGATAAAATTAAGGGAATAATATATTATGCAGCAGGTAGCGTGTGGGCCTTGGAAGGGAAGTGAGGACCCCCCTGTTTAAAGGAATAAAGAAAATAACAACAACAGCCTTTATGGTTCCAAGGAAAAGGGGGAAAGAAATTGCTAAGGGATAGATTAAAATAAGGTCTATAATATAAAATAAAAAGAATAAAAATAAAAAGAAGAAAAAATAAAAAATAACCCCCCCCCCACAACGGAGATTAGAATTGTCGAGTGGGGTAGGGTGGCAACGGAAGGAGAGATGACGAAGCTTGGCTCTTTTTTAAGGATGAATTGATGCATATGCAACCCCATATTATTCTTCTCCCTTCCCCGGTCTCTATGATGTTTTTTCAGTGGTTCAATTAAACTCCCCGAAGAAAGCCATACGATCTCTTTGTTTGGTTTATTTTAAATTTAACAAACTGCTTGTAAAGAAAGATCAGTTGTCCTTAACCACCCCTACTTTGGTTACCGTAAAGATGAGACAGGAGATTCAAATTCCAGAAAATTGTAATGATAATCATCAATTACAAAAACGTATAATAAATGTTGAAAATGTCCACTTCTGACTGCAAAGTAAAGCAGACTTCATTGATGATTGGGAGACCATTCTTTTGGAAGTAGATCAATTCCTGTGCAACTCGTTGTGCAGGCAAAGTTGTCCTGTTATGAGCATAAAGGATTGTATAATAAACAAGATACAAATGTGCCAAATTTTAAATGAGTTTTAATGGTATTGGATAATGGAAGTAAATAATACTTCGTAAAATGTTATATAACTCGTGAATGTTTTTAAAACTAATTTTAAAAGTTCATTAAATTATTAATTTCCATTGTACATATATGAAGATATACAGTACAATCTGATTATGACGTCTTTATCTCTACTAGCAATTTTTCGATAAATCATCGATATCACACCATTGTCTTTCCTTGCAACCTGTTTACAATGCTCAGAAAATTAAGTATCTGACCGTATCGTAACACCCAAGTCCCTTTCCTCCACTACCGAATTTAGTTGAACTCCACCAAGTGAATAAGTTATTTTGGGATTACTGTTTCCCAGGTGTAATACCTAACACTTTGTTGGATTAAAGCATAGCTGCCATTTTTCTGACCATCCCTGAGGTCTAGCTACGTCACTGTGTTGTTTGTTTGTTATTTGGTTTTTAGCAGCATTAACAACTAAGGCCATATTGCCTCGGGGATATGCGGTGGTCATTCCCTGACCGTTCCACATCCTCCGTATTTGTTGATCACGGGCTCGAACCCTGGTCTAATCAAGAAGAGTGTGCTATGCACTACTGCTCCTGCCCACCTGGCTACAGAGGTGCCAAGTCACTCTGAAGAAGCTCTGCTTGGCAGCGATCATTAACTACTCTACCGATCTTTACATCATCTACATTTTAGACCCCACGCCCTCTATCCCTTCATCGATGTCATTTTTGAAAATCGAAAACAACAGTGGTCCTAGTACTGATCCTTGGGGAACCCCACTTCTTACATCAACCGAATATGAGGAATAACCATTTATCAGAACAGGCTGCCTCCTGCCATCCTTCTGTCCATCTAAGGATTTTCCCAGTGATTCCAACTTGTTCCAGCTTATAAGCAATGGCTCATGCGGGACTGAGTCAAAAGCTTTGCTGAAATCTAAATAAACAATGTCGAAATTATTCCCTAAATCCAGCTCTTGAGTGACCTTGTCAAAATAGCTAACCCTGTGAATAGAGGTCATGTAGCACCTTCAGCCGCCGTAATTTCCTTTCCTGAAGTTATAACCCATTCCTTTGCATTTAACTACTGCTATCTCTCTCTCTCTTCATCGTATAACGTGATCATTTCCTGTTACTGGTTCTTCTACTGTCACCCCTATTATGTCACACGGTTCATACCTGTTGAAAGATGACGTCTACAGTATTCTTTTCCTTGGTACTTTCCCTGATATGTAGATACAAATAGCAACTTGGGCGAACGTAGGTCGTCTAGTGAGACCAATATCTATTTCTGTCGTCTTTTTTGTTACCTTGCACACCCTCGCTGGGCTTACTTACTTAGGCCTCGTGTGTACTAGGGTGTGGTCTTGACAGAACTAGTTAGTCTAGGCATAACCCATACTTTTTGTTCTAAGTGTAGTTAAGTCGTTTTTGACTCGTTTTCTTTCCGGTTGGTTATTTAAATTTACGTTAACATGTTCATCTCGCCTATCTGGTATCTAGTTCTGTTATCGTCTAGTGGTTTTGTATAGGACAGTCTCGTATACCCTCAAAAGAAAAAAGAGAGTAGGCTATCCCCCCCTCTATCCCCACAGTTTGGACTGTAGCGTTGTTATTATCGAGTAATTAAGTAACTAATTGCTCGACACCGCAGTTAACTTCTAATCATGCTTTAACATTTAGCTTTACTGCTTTAGTGGTTGAATGTGAGGTTTTGGCAGAGAACAAGAAAACTCCTATAGTGCAAAACATAATAAGGTTTAATACAAGAGAAAGTAAATCTTACATATTTTAGTAATTACAATAATGTAAATTCAATAAAACATTATGATAATAATAGGATTATGATCTTTAGAATTATCATTCTTAAACACAGTTACTAATTACAAGATTATAAGAGGCTAGAAAGAATCCATCTTTTCATCATCAAACTAAACCTTCAAAACAAAGTTACCAATCAAGGGTACTGCCTAAGCTCGTATCGCTAATGCTCCTCGATTCTCCGTTACTCTCCTGGCGACTCTACGCCATTGTCTCCGTAGTGGGCGGCGGCTTTTCCCTTCGTTCTCGGTGACTGGAACTTCTCTTTTCTCTTCTATTCTCTCTGGCTTCTTTTCCTCTCTCCCTCCTCTTCTCTCTCTGGGTCTCGAGGACCCGCTTTAATACCCCTCGTTCTCCCGTTTGTTTATACAATTCCCTTTCTCTTATTGGAGAACTCCATGTCCTCGCATGTTCGGACTCTACATCATGGGACACTTAATCAAAGGAGTAACCACCATCCTCGATTACGCCATGTACCAAACATTCTGGCAACACGTGTAGCCACTCTCCATCAGCTACTTATTAGGAAAATGAAGAGTCTGTAGCTTACATATTCACCGAGTTTACAAGGCTGGGAGGAACCTACGATATCCGTTCACACGAGTATCTGTATCTTTCTCTCTCTGATCTTCCCCCCCTTTGTCGCTGTGGCTAATTTCGCTATCCTTTTAGTCGCTATTTTTGAAATAAAAACAGGCTCCAATTCCAAGACATTTAATTTACTTTAATACACAGTTTTAATAACTCAAAACTTATTGATAGATGGAGTTTTGGATAATAACTAAGCAGGGGAATTATGAGAAATTAAAATTAATATTCTTACTATACATTTAGGGGAAAAGGCGGAATTAGCACTGCAACATCTTTCTCTGCTCCCTTTTTTCAGAATTGAGACTGGGGATTTAGAAAAAATCACTCTTCTCGATTCTGAAAATTCGGACCCTAAACTGGAATTTCTCATAGAAAAAGATGGCTTCTTCCTTTACAATTGCCTCTACAACTATTATTATTTTTTAACTTATCTTACACATAAAATACTATAATGTTAACATCTATAATAGTATAACATTAGTAATATTGTATCACGAACAATAATGGATTCTTAAATCTTCCTTTGGATGTCCTCGGTTGAGGATCCTTACACACTATCACGCACTTCGTCATAAGAGGTAGCAGTTCTTGTTATCTTCATCGTGTCTTCTCAAATGTGCACATTACGCACACTATAAAGTTTATTAAACACAGTTACAGTATTCTGTTGGTCTTCTGGGCTGTAGTACATTTCTCTGTTTTTGGAATTGGTGCTCCTCCTCCATTCCATAGCATAACCGTTTTCCAAGATCATTCTTCAAGCATGATATATTGTTCATGTAACAAGATAAACAAAGTTAGTATATACAGTGAAACTTCCCTTTAACGGACAGCCATGGGGAACGAAAATGTGTCCGTTTGAGAGAAGTGTCCGCTAACAAGAAGTCTGAGGGAGAAAAAAAAAAAAAGAAAGAAAGAAAAATCGTTAAACGTTTAATGTAAAATTAAATTAAAATATATACAGATTTTGAACAATATTTTTGTAAATAATATGCATACAATTGTGTTATGCATATTATGACTTTATCTTAAGAAAAATACATACAGTAATCACTTATTTTCTTCTGCACCTTCTTCCGGCTGATAATTTTGTTTTCAACATTTGTTTGGGGTGAAGAAACCATCGAAAGTCCTTCAGTATCTTCTTCAGCGGCGAAAAACATTTTTAAACGATTGATTTGTATGAGCGCTTCTTCTATTTTCATCGGTGGTTCGTCGTTAATATGTTCTTCGACAGAATGACCTCCTTCCATTTCTTCATCCTCATGAGGAACTTCTTGAAAAATATCGATGATAATGTCGTTGATATCTAGAGCACCATCTTCTGTAGTGAGGTTCGAGTCTATATCTTTGTAGCCAGGGTCATTTGTAGCGGAAGTATCGTACATTATCAATAGATGTTGAAGTTCTTGTTCTTCTTGATGCTCCACATTGCTGTTCACAACTACAATTTTTGCGTTTGAGAAGACAGACTTTACAAAACAGTTCACGACAGTTTGTTTTCTAATTTCTTTCTTCTTCGCTTATTTCCCCCACTAACAAGAGGTGATTATACAGTGAAACTTCCCTTTAACGGACAGCCATGGGGAACGAAAATGTGTCCGTTAGAGAAAATGATGATTTGGATATGAATAAGGAGACTGTTCCTCAAAGTGTGCATGAATGAGGGAAAAAGAAGATCTGTGCAAAACATTAATGCATACTTTTCAAAGCAATCCTAATTTCCTCGACTGTAACATCTAGCTGCTGCTTCTTATTTAGCGCTTGCTGGATCCACAGTATGTTCCCATGAGGTTGATGATGGTCGATCTCTGAGGAAGTACTGAGTGGCGGTATTCATGTCTGTCTTTGAAGCAATGTTGGATGATGATGTCCAGGATTGTTTCTTCGAAGATTTTTTGCAAAGAGCATCCAACAGCGATTGGTCCGAAGTCTTTTACAAATTTAGGGGTTTTTTTTTGGGGATAGGTTTTACGTAATAGCTTTTCCACAGCTTCGGGAAATCCTCTTCCACCAAAGATGGCAATGATAGCCTCGAAATTTTCCGATTGCGATTCATGTTCGCTGACTACCGAGAATCCTTTTTTGAACAGAATCATTACCCCCCTCTCTTCTAGGCCATAGTAACCGGAGGAGTGGGCAAGGGCATCGAGGTACCTTGCTGTTCTGGAGCCAGGTTTCCACTAAACATATGCAATCACTCTCGTCGAGTTGAGCAATAAACTTTGTAGTGTGTGGAGCTTATTCGAAAATCCTCCTCACATTTTGCAGGAAAATAATGATCCCATTCGATTCTTTTTCGTCATCTGAGTTGTTTGCTGATTGCTATTGGACAGTTCGCAAGTTCGCCCGCGTTGTCTCCTACATGTGGGTTTCCCAGCCTTTTCTCTGTATGGTTTCACGAGCGATCCTACTGGCCAGATGTTTGTGTCCAGAGACGGTGTTCACTGCTTATTGGGCAGCTGATTACGAAAGAAGGGTATGCCGGATGTCTTGTGCGAATTTTCTAAACTTCTACGTCGATCCCTATCTGCGGGTCGAGCCTTGAGATAAATATTTTTCCTCTGCTTTGTACAGAGGTTATGTTGAATGTGTCCGCTAGTCTCTGACTGTGACCTAACGAACGTTTCGTTGCGGTGTCAAGTCTGTTGTGCTCATCAGTGCTTTGTGATGTTTTTAGATGCCTACAGGATTGCTACTTAAAGTGGTTTGCTGTGGGTGGGAAGGCATCCACGCGGCAGATTCACTCGACGCATTTTCCTTGCGGTGACTTCGGGGAGGGGGGCGCAACTTGCGCGATAGGTTGTCTAGTAAGAGCAATATCTATTTCTGTCGTCTTTGGGTTCTGGGTTAGGAAATATTTTGGCAGGGTCTGTTCTTGTTCCTGGCTTAGACATGTCTTTCTCGGTGGATATTAGAACCTATAGTACGTAGTACCGTGCTTGGGTTGGAGATTGAGAAGACGAAAGAAGATATTTGTTGACATTGGACTTGAACTTCTTTAGATCGTAATATTCAGGAAATATGAATGAAGGAAGGTTGTTCCAGAAAACGGCAGTTGAATGAATAAATGAGGAAGATGAAAAGTTGGTTCTGTGGGTTTGAAGTTGGACAGAAAATGGATGATAGCTGATGGCTGCACGTGTTTGGGCTGTTTTGAAAAGAGAGAGCGGGAATTATAGAAGCCAATTCAGAAGAACAGTGCCCATGGAAGTATCTGTAGAAGAGGCATGCAGCAGAAACAGTACGTCTATGGAAAGCGAGTGGGAAGACTCTGTTAGAGATGAATCATTAATTAACCTAACTGCCCTCTTCTGAATGGAATGAAGAAGCCTGAGAGAGGTTTCGGGGGCACCACCCCAGATGTGGGAACAATGTTCCATGGTAGGGCTGATTTGAGATATGTACTGAGTGAGCATCTGTTTGGAAGAAAAGTAACGCCGAGAGCGAAAGAGAAAACCAAGTTTTTTAGATGCAGAGGAAGCAATATTTGTAATGTGCTTGTGCCAAGTGGGGTTAGAAGTCAGGGTAATCCCCAGAAAGAGATATATCATTTTGCCTAGAAATCGGAGTGGCACTAAAGACTGAGCATCAGGAGCAGAAGAATCCTTTTTGCGAGATATAAGACAAGACTGAGTTTTAGAAGGGTTGGAATCAACTAAGTTGTCTTTGCCCCACTGGAGAATTACCTGAAAGATCGGCATTTAAGGAATTGGTCAGCAGATTTTCGAGAAGTTGAAGCTGATTGAGCAGGACAAGGTTTCTTATAAAATGGAAAGTGGAATGCAATGTACTATCATCGGCAAAAACTATCGATAGGATTTCCAGTCAATGGAAGAAGGTCATTAATATACAAGAGAAAAAAAGTGGGGTAAAGAACTGAACCTTGGGGGACACCGGCATTAGTGAGAAAAGTTAGAAGACAGAGAGCCATCTACAATCACCCTCAGTGAGCGATCAGAGAGAAAACTGGATAACCAATTACTAAAAACAGTTGGCAAACCATAAGATGGAAGCTTGTTTAGAAGACCTTTGAGGCCAAAACACCGATTGAAAGTCCTTTGAGATGTCAAGAGCATCTACTTGTGTTTCTCCAAACCTTTCCATTGAATTAGTCCATAAATGGGTAACATAAGCCAGAATATCACCAGTGGATGGACACTGGCGATCTTTTGATCAGATGGAAGGTTTCTAGGTAGTTTAGAAGAGTTGGCGGTTAGATTGATTTCTCCATTTACTTTAGAAAAGAGTAGAAGTAATTGCAATGGGACGATAATTGGATGGGAGGGATTTGTCACCCTTTTTAGGAACTGGCTGGATATGAGCAAATTTCCAAGCAGAAGGAAAAACACCTTTGCAATAGGAAATAGAAAAAAGGCGGCAAAGAATAGGAGTAAGTTCAGGAGCACAGGTTTTGAGAACAAGTGGAGAAATACCATCAAGGACCTGGGGCTTTCTTAGCATCAAGATTCATCAAAATCCTTCTGACATCCTTTTGACGGAAGACCACAGGAGGCATTGAATGGAGCGTGTTGGAAATGGTGGGAGGTGTTTTTACTCAAGATCATTGATACATGAGCTGGAAAAAAAAATGGCGATGCCAGAAGGTCAGCTTTATCCTTGGCTGAAGTGACAACAGAACCATCTGGTTTTGACAGAGGTGGGAGCAGAGATGGGCAAAAGTTGCGGCCAATAGCTTTGGCAAGAGACCAGAATGCTCGGCTATCATTAGCGGCAAGAAGCAATTTTTCTTCTCTTAGTCCTGTTCAAACTCTAGTTTGGACTGATTAATAACTGCTGTACAATTGTTGCGAGCTTTGGTGTAGGCAGAAAATGAAACTGAAGAATTAGAAAGAAGCCAATTACGATATGCAACATTCTTCTCTTGGACAACCTTTGCAACATTCTTCTCTTGGACAACCTTAGCAGATTTATGGAAAACCAAGTTTAGATAAAGGACGGAATTTTAAAGTGGAGTGTCGTATAAAGGATTCATTCCTGCAAAATAATTTCACTGACACGATCTGAGCAAACATTGACATCAGAAGTTTTGAAACAGTAATCTGACCAAGGAAAAGAAGAAAAGAAGTCTCGCAGGTCATCCCATTTTGCATCCTTGTAATGGCAAACAACACGAGGTTGGGAATAGCCATGAGATAAAGGCTCCATTGGAGAAGAGACAATTACAAGTTGTGATCTGAAGGGCCTAAAGGACCTTTCACTTCGACCGTCTACTTAGAAGGGTTGTTTGTGAGAAAAGATCAAGCGTGGTGGCTGTATGATTATGATTGTCCGGTATTCTTGTAGGTAAATGAACAATCTGTGCAAGGTCATTAGTAATTGCAAAAGCGTCAGCATCTCGACCTGCTGGGTCGGTGTGACTAGAAAACGGAAGCCAGCTGGAGTTGTGAACATTAAAATCACCAAGGAAAATTACCTCACTGTTAGGAAAGTTGGACTGGAGAAAGTCAAGTTGCAAAGAGAGGAAGTCAAAGAGCTCCAAGTGATTAGTGGCGTTGGGAGAACGGTAGAGACAACAGATGAATTTGACACAATGAGGTAGAGAGATTTTAAGCCAGAGAGATCAAAGAGAGGAGATTCCAAATTGCCAAGTCTCTGACAGGGAATATCATAACGGACATATGCACAAGTAACCACCTTTGAGGCGAAAGGAATCATACAACGAATAATTAGGGCATCTGAGATGAGCAGTAGTTGAATCAACCGATAACTGAGATTCTGTCAGAAAAAGTACATGGGGTTTGGCAGACTGCAAGTGGAAATGGATATCGTTGAGATTAGAATTGAGATCACATATATTTGTGAAATGAATTAGGAAGTCCTTGGGAGGTTTAGATCTTTCGCAGATAAGCTTGCTCTATTAGTTTGACAATTCATGGTGTATTCAATAGTAAGAGAAAGCGAATGGGACATGCTGTATGAGTAGTGAAATTTTTGGATATGGCGTACATGTGGTAAGAATATACCCAGATCCTTGACATGCCCCCCGCATACACACTACTCGGACTCCCTCCAGTCACTATCTGGCAGAGTAGAGGTGGCAAGATTATACACTAGTTGATCCGGAAGCCTCCTAGAGAGTTACCAATAGGTTCGGTCCGGTGTACTAACTAGCGGCCGACCTGCGAACACCGTTTTAGAGCTGTACCCTCGAAATGTAAGGAAGATTGGATCTTGCCATGATGTCCATCATAACCTCAAAAGTCATCAGTCATACTGCATGATGGAAGAGGTGGGGAAGGGTTGACTGGAACTTGGCTCTGGCGACTAAACATGGGTTCCACCACTTCAAGCCTCCAATAAGCAAAGTGGTGGTATTTCACCGGTTGTTGAGAGTCATCTACCACCTAGTACTGCCTGGTAATATAGAGGGGCGGCGTTCCTCCATGTGGTGCGGCGCCACACCTCGACCCCTGCTTACGTTGATTCACACCTGGGTGGTCACCCACCATTTACTTGTGCATGGAGGTTATACCCAGGATTACTAACGGTCCCACCATCGTGAAGGTGCAAGGAATGGATTTGGCTGTCACAGACCATCCGGACTTCGCCGAAATTGGGTCCACTTGACTCGAGTGTCACCCGAATATCAGTTCCATCAGCGTTTAGACTCCCAGGTAGCAAGTACAGCTTGTCTGGCATATCTGAGAGAATGTCTGGGACAACCTCAAGGACCAATTCCGATGGAGTGACGCTCCTTTAGTTATACAGGCCGCAGAAAACGTATGGGGCGCTTTGAGGAATAAATGCTTCTTAAAAGCGCGCGAAAGGGATAAAAATGATAACATTTTAAATTTATTTTATTAATCAGCATATTGTATGAAGCAAATCGTTCCATGAAATTTAAATTCAGAATTTCAAAAATTGTTTAAAAGTACTTGTGATATAATAATATCAAGAAAAAGAAACAGAAACCTTCGAGCGAGGTACCAACTATGATGTACAAGTATGATTACTTCAAAGAAGTAATGTTATAAGTTTGTAAGCGTATAAATTTTTAAAATATACTGCATATAAATAATCTTTAAATTTAAATTTATTTATTATAAATACGTTACTTTTTAAAATTATTTTATTAAATTATTAAGTTTTCAAATTTATTTATTATAAATATATATATAATTTTAAAAAGTATATAAAATATACTTTTCAAATATTAACTAATTGTAAAGAGTTGTTCTTCAGCCTTTGTTAGCCCTCATGGAGTACAGTTAGTAGAATCGCGTCCTCCTCTCATCGGGTGAAAAAGACCTGAATTCGAGTCCCGTCGATGAGCCTTTTTCAAAACGTGGCTGAGTTAGTCGGTCTCGGGAGTGGGCAGCACGGTTTTTTCTTCCGAAAACTCGGATTTTTCATCCAGAAAATCGGCCTCAGAACACGTAATTTACAGACAGTATACAATCTCAATTACTCAACGATGCTCCTAAAATCCTACTACAAGAACAACACCAAAGCCTTTGTTATTATGCTCATTTCTGCTCGTTTACTGTAAATAAACACTGAAACTCGAATCTTCTCAAAATATACTATTCTGAGCATTTAATTCGCGGAATGGCAGCCTCACCGTACAACCATTCGAGTTTCAGTGAACTGCCGTTAAGCGGCAGCACAGTGCATATCCAAGAATTACTTTACGCTGACTCTGCAGTTTATAGCATGTCGTCTGCTAGTGCAAAACTGACCTCAAAATGTTTTTTGTTCTTGGAATTTGAAATCAGTTTTTGAATGTGAAACTTTGCCTAAAAAACGGGACATTGTTAGTTAACACGGAACAATTTTCAAAAAAATAAAATCAAACGAAACTTGTAAGAATGTGGGACTTAACGAAATACCGAGTGGCTGACACTTTTTAACCAATGTCCTGCATGAGTCACGCATGAGGTGTTTCCAAGGGAACCGGAGGATTTTGTATCTTTTACGAGTGTCTGCGAAAGATGCTAAATACTGTTCTCGCTGTGTGAAGTGTTCTAATGAGTTAAAATGTTGGCGGAAAAGCAACACGTGCTCTGAATTTTATTCTCAGAAGCTTGTCGTGTGTGATAAATAATAACTATTCACTCGTTCTAAATATAAATAAGCAAACTCCTAATCCATTGATTACTGTTCTCACTAGGCAGAAAGTTCGAAACCTTTTGCAGTCGACGTCAGCGGTTGATTAAACGTATGGTATGCAAATATAAGTTGTCATGTGTATGATCGAAAGTTCCTCGCTATCAGATAAATGCTCTTTGGTTTTCTGGTGCTTCTTACTGCATCCAGTCAAGAGATGATCTATGCGATTGTCACGAAGGCTGCAAGTTGGTTGGAGCACGTTCGGGAAGACACGCAACCGAGAAAACAATTTCTGGAGGGTCGAAAGCCAAAGTATCTAAAGAGCGAAAGATGAAAGGAGGACGTAGCCCTAAAAGGAAGAAACGAGAAAGAAAGTCGGTATTCCTAGAACGAAACCGTACGATTTTAGAGCGAGTTGTTCGCCAGAATAGGAGGTCCAGTGTACAGCAAATGATTAAAAAAATCAACTATGGCAAGGAACGACCATTTTCAACCGAACTCTTCGGCGGCAGTTGAAGAAGACTGCACTGTGGAATAGTACGAACAGATCACATACAATAAAGATTTCTTATATATGATCTAGCGATTCTCGGTTTATATTTTTCGTGAACCTCATCAAGTCATTCACACAGATATCTCGTGTCCACTACTCAAGCTGCTGGAGATGGTATGGAGTACGTTCTGTTGGTACAGACTAGGTCTGCTGATACCGTTAGATGGTTGTTATCTCCTTCATTTTTCATATCTGAACAAGTCCCCCTACAGTGCTTCATTTTCACTTGGATTACGACGGATTGTCTGAAGGCAAAAATGCATCTATCCACCGTACCAAAATTGAATCTGAATCATTCGAAGAGCAATTTCCAACGTCTATCAGGGCAGCCTAAATCTTCAGATCTAAATCCATTTGAGGATGTTTGTAATATGTTGGAAAGGAAAATACGACTTCGTAGTTCTCTACTGAGCATAATATGGCAGCTGAGAATTAACCTGATGGAAGAATGGGCAAATGTATAGCTAGATCTCCTGAGACACTTAGTAAAATAATTGCCTAAAGGAAATCTCGCTCTCCAGACATGCTGTGGCTGTGCAATAAAGACTGAAATAGAAACTCGAAATGCTCTAGCAGATATGCGACAGATCGATAAATATAATGGGTTGTTTTATTACCCAATTACGATATCACATAGTCTGATAAAGCGCAAAGAGGAAGGTTTACGAGGAGATAAAGTATAAATATTGTACGTGTAGACGGGGAAATATACGGAAGATGGTGCTGCCCGCGTGCTATTAATTTACCCGATTAAAAGGACCTGCTCTGTGATTCATAAACAAGCAAAGATGGGTCCCCCCCCCCCCCAACGAGTTGTCGGTATAAGTTACAGGGCCAAGTAAAATGGACGATGGCTGAGGTGCATTGCGGGAAGAACTGCTAATTACCCTCAGAGATTGGATATCTTTGCCTTACATCCAACCCATCAGAGTACCCATACAGTAGAAGGGTATAAGAACAAATGTACAGGGAGAGGCAGAAAAACACGCCATATTATAAATACGCCCTGTTAAAGTACATAGCGTGCCGTTTATCTTTTGAAGATGACATCCTCTAGGACCTTTGTCTCTGCACTGGCATTCTTCTAATGTTCCACGCATGTTTCCCATGAAGCGAGGCAGCATCTCCAAAGAAACTCTCGCAATTTCTTCCAAAATTTCTTCGCAAATTCTTTCTTTAATCGCTTCATATTTAATGGAAGGCCTACCTTGCTCTTTTAAATGCCCCCTTTAAAAAAGCCACATGTTGAGGGGTATGGTGACCTGTGAGGCCAAGAAATTCAACAATTTCTGTAGATTATGTGGTTATTATGAAAAGCTGTAGCAGCGACAATTGACACCATGGCGGCATGTGACGTTCTGCCATCTTGTTGACACCAAATGGTCTCATTAACTTGAGGAAGGCAAGTAGCTAGTTCATCCGTCAACTTGCCATCACGTTAGCACAGCTGTCTGACGTAACAGTCGTTGATTACTCGAGTCAGTTTTTTCCTTTTCTACATCTATATCAAGTGTGCATCTTACCATTCTGTGATCACTTCCAACATTTACCTTATTCAGGACGGTAACATCATTCACAATATATCTTCTGTTAGTGAGGATGAAGTCGACTTCATTAGTTGTTAATCCATTTTGACTCTTCCATGTCCACTTTCTGTTCACCCTTTTCTTGAAAAAAGTGTTCATTACTGACAGTCCTTGAGATTCTGCAGATTCCACAAGTCTTTCACCTCTTTTATTTCTTTCACCAATTCCAAAATTTCCTATAGTTCCTCTTTCTGCGCTGTTTTGCCTTTTTCCAACCTTAGCATTGAAGTCCCCCATAATAATAGTGTAGTGGGTTTTCTGCTCATCTGGAAGACTCTCAATTTCGGTGTACATTTCTTCAACCTCTTCATCATCATGGCTCGATGTTGGTGCATAAATAATTATAACCTTTAGCTTGTACCTCTTAGAAATCTTGAGTATTAGTCTCTGTCACCCTTGGTGATGTACTTTTGAATTCCAAAATGTTGTTTTTAAAATCTTTATGGACCAGAAACCCAACTCCATCTTCACTCCTTTCACTCTTTCCATTGGTGTACAGCAGATTAAGCTCGATAGGAAACCGAGTTGAATTAACTCAGTAACAAGAGCAAAAAGCATTATCTCAGCTAATAATATTGTAACTTCATTAAGAGAACAAAACAGTTAAATTAAGGAAGAGCCAAATGCATAAAGGGGTCAAGGACTTATAAGTTAAAACAAAAGTATTTAATATTAAAGAAACAATTAATTGAGAAAATTAAAATCAACAATTATTAGCCATAATTGGTCTTAGCTTTTACAGCATTAAATGCAGCAATGTAAGCAGGACATTTAGGATCTTTAAAGGAGTGAGTACTTTCTCTATTCCTTTGTTTACAATTGGAGCATGACGGTGGAGAGTTCAGATTAGCACACGTACAGATCTTATGACCTGTTAGGCCACAATGCTCACAACGAGGGATTCTTTGTCTACACTTGCTCGCGGAATGTCCATACTGCAAGCAGTTACGACATCTGGTGGTCATAATAAAGTCCTTGATGGTATGGACTGTCCACTCTATATAAACACGATTGTGTAAACTAATAAAAAAGTTACGCAAGCGGGGGGTGACCTCAAAAACCCAGTGCAGATTGTTCTTGTTCTTGGCAACACTGATCCGGTCCCCTGGGTAAATATCTACCCAGATCAAATTACAACTAATAAATTCTATAATTTTTATTCTACTTACATAGCTGAAACTCGCTATAGTTGGAGCCAGAACTGTTTTCTTGAATTTTCCCACTTCAATTTTCAAAATCTTCTATTGAATTTCACGCAAATGACAAAAATGTGACATCAAGTGTGCATTTTTTTAGGCCTTTTTTCTAAATACACCGTAATTAACCTATGGCCTATGAAACACGACACCTGATTCGTTTGTTTGTTTTGGAGGGGGAGTTTCTCTTTACAGAGCGAAATTGTTTTCGCGGCGGAGGCTACGTCACACATGAGAATGGAAGGGGAGGAAGGTAAATAAACAAGACATGGCAAGCTACTGTTAGTTGACATAAGGAGCAATAAACGAAACGGTAGCAACGACGTGTTCGGAAAGAGAACAGATCGTATTTCCTTTCTTCAACGTGTATTGCTCCTACGAACAGAAGATCAAGGAAATTCATCTGTTGTAAACGGATAAAAATGATAACACTGCAATGCGCATTTGATTAAAAAAAAAAAAAAAAAGTTTGCTTTATTGTAATTATTTTTAGTAAACAACATCGGAACAGCAGTTTACTGGGTTTGATCTTGTAACGAAATTTCTAGAAAGCATTTCTATTTATAGTTACGTTATAAACTTCGAAACTGGTGCATCAAAGGAAAGAAAAAAAAAGCATCCGCTATGAATAACGTTTCATATGAATAACAATATGGCAAACAAGTTGATTCATTACATCCAGACATGTTTGAAAAGTTGTCTTCTAACATAAATCTTCATATTCAGTGATCTATTCGATCATCATATTTGCATAATGTAGTATGCAGTTCCTATTTTGCTATTTTACTGGTACGTATTCGGGGAAAAAAGAACGTTTATCTCTGAACGAACTAGCTGTTTCGCTATATAATTTCTTTGGCATCTAGCTAAAAACCAAAACAAAAAATTCTGTAAATACTGCTAATCAATCGGTTTTTTCTCTTTTGTGGTTGTTATTCCTGACCTACCGTTCTTATTACACAATGTTCCTAGTTTTAACTTCCTGCATCATACATTCCTAAAAAATTGTTAGACAGCTAATTTCATCTTCATCTGTTCTTCTAACATCCGATATGAATCACTATGTACATTATCATTTCATTTTCGAATAAGACAATCCTGTAGAGATTGGAGTTCTTGCTGCAGCCCTCGTACCTGGCAGATGACTTATAATGTTGTGGGCTGTGTGGATATTTTGGAGGCCAGCAGTTTTGCTTCATTTGGTGGTTTTATTCTTTTCGATATGGTCATACTTCAGTTTGTGCTGCTGTGATGTTCACGTTCTCAAAAGTCACTTTGTCAACGGATGCTGATGTTCTGATTCGCCAGCTTCATCACTGATCCTCTGATTAGTAAACTTCATCACCGATGCTCTGATTCATCAGCTTTATCACAGATGCTGAAGTTCTCATTCATGTCTGCCTCACCACAGATGTTTCCGCCTAATTTTTTACTTTGAAATGATGCACCGTAGATCATTTCGCATGTCACTATAGGTCAGTGACAACATACAAGAGGAGCTGGCTCAATGTGCTGATCAAAGAGGACCGCCGCATCACAACAGGCGCATTGTGCAATGCAGTAGGTATAGAGAAACCTGCTGTGATCACCATCATAAAGGAACTACACTACAACGTGGTTTGCGCCTGGTGAGTCCCGAAAATGCTGACACATTAGCACAAAGAAGCGCAGAAAATCATCTTTACAGAACGTCTTCAGCACTATGAGAGTGAAGAAGTGGTTTTTCTTTCATGTATAGTCACAGGTGACGAGACCTGGGTCCACCATTACGACCCTGAAACGAAGAGACTGTCGATGGAGTGGCACCAACAGAATTCACTGCGCAAGAAGTTCAAAAGACAGCCTTCTGTCGGTAAAGTCATGGCGACAGTGTTCTGGAACAAAGTCTTCCTTGTTGACTTGTTCAATCGTGGCACCACAATCAACTCGGATATGTGGAAACGTTGAAAAAGTTAAAAGCACGCATCCATAGTTCGACCGGACAAAAACCTTAACGAGGTTCTCTCCTTCTCCATGACAACACACCGCCCCACACCATTAAGATGTTCTTTCCTTTGAACACCATTAAGATGTTCAACGATCTTCAAGCAGACCCAGAAAGGCTTTGCGCAGAGAAGAGATACAGGACCGAAGTGTTTCAAAATGCATTACTCCACCTGTAAATGTTGAGTGATGCCCACATATGAAAACAAAAGAGAATGCAGGAAATGAAGAATGAACTGGTCGGGACTGTTTTTGCTCCGCACTGGTGCTCCTGTTATGTTTATATTGGACGTCTTGTCTTTCTGTGAACTCGCTGCAAATAGTGCTGTAGATGTGAATATTCTCTAATTCGCTGTAAAATTGTAAATTATGCTTGTGCTCTCTTTCTATCTGCCTGTCATGTAAAATAAGGCAATGATGTGTATAATATAATTAATTAGACAATGTATGATTTATAAAATGTATAATTTAGACATTGTATAATTTATAAAGACTGATTTGTATAAATTATAAATAGATAATTATGTATATAACTTATATTTGTATATATGAATGTGCACCCCCTGGTTAATAGCTGTAAGCGGGTGTCTCTTAGGAGAAAATAAAGATAATAATAACACCAGGCTGCACATCATGGAGGCCATTTCGAAACTGGGGAACATTGTTCTTCCTCACTCCCTCTCATATCCCAGATCCTGCACCTTCCGACTATCACCTCTTCATCCCGCTGAAGGATGCGCTCCGTGGAAACCATTTTGCGTACGACGATCAGCTCAAGCACAGTGTTCGCGAAGCCATCCGGAGCAAGAGTAAAGCAGTAAAGCGACTTTTACAGGATTGGAATACAGCGTATGACTCAGAGTTGGAGGAAATGCAAAGAAAATAATGGCAACTCTCTGAATAAATAACAGCGTGATTGAGGATTAATTGATGTAAGAGGCATCGTGTCAGCTTCATCACAGGTGAAGTTCTCATAAGTGCCAGCGTCATCAACGGATGCAATAATAAAAGTAATGGAAAACATCATGGGCAAATGTACAATTCCAGATTCTGTGGACTGTTATTAGATCAGCATAGATGCATAGGAACTGAGAAATCATCCAAAAACTGTATATAATGTTAAATGTTTTGTAAATTCAGTTGCAAAAATTATTATGAACAGAAATGTTAGTTATGTTTTTTTTATTTATTTAGAATGTTTACCTTCTTATTATAAAAATAAATATAATTTGAACTTCATTTTGTTTTACTCTGTAATTCAATTGCACACAAATCTTATTCATGATAACATTGTTTATTTATAAAAAAACATAATATAATATGTATTATTTACTCATAAATAATTATTACACTATTTTAAAACTGACAAAAATCAGGATTTAATTCATCATAACACTGCCAAGTCAGAGGCTGTAGCCATTTCAGAGTAGTTACAGCTCTGAACCTTTGACAATCTCCTGGCCTTCTCCCCACCAAAAAATTACTTTTACCCACTCTCTCTTGTCTGACTGGAAAGAGTGAACTCCCTCCCATAAGGAGTTTTTTTCCTCCAAGTGAATGAAGGGAACTGGAAATTTTAGGAAGATGAACCCTGTTTTCCTTCATTCGGTGAACATTTTCTCTGTCAGTACAAATGAAGTGAAATTACATTTGCAGCTCAGAATGGAATTCAAGCATCGAAACATATGACACTTTGTGCTGAAGTTTTCGGGATTGTGTGATAATGAAAAATATTTGATGGTATCGAGGAAATATCGAAGTATTCAGTAACAATTACTTACAATACGAGTAACGGATTATTCTCGCAATCCGTTACTCGTAGACCATTTTTTTTTTTTTTTTTTTTTTTTTTGTAACGCAGCTATGGATAGAAATATTTTCTTGAAATTTCGTAAGATCAGATATACATTCATGAAACTGCTGTTCCGATTTAGTCCTCTAAAAACAATTACAATAAAGCGAACTTTTTTTTTCTTTTTTTATGAAATGCGCATTGTGGTGATTTGTTTTCCTTCCGTTTCCAGTATGGCTTCCAATAGATGAATTTCCTTGATTTTTTGTTAGTAGATACAATACATACTGAAGAAAAGAAAGAAGATATTTTTGTCAAAAATTCGTTGCAATTCTTTCGTACAACAATTACGAAAAGCAGTAAAGCAAACTGCTTAGGCGTCTCACTGCTTGTGAGAGAGCCATGCTAATTAGTGTAATGATGCTCAACTGTTTTGTTTCCCACGAAAGTCGTTTACAGTTTTATTTTCTCCTTCGATCACCTTGGTAACGCTAATGACGTACGCTTGACCAGTCAATTATCTCTCCGCGTCTGTTGATTCGTTTTAGCCAGAGGCGCCGAGCTGACGCGCGAATTTTTGAACTAATGAAGTAACGCGTTTTATTTTCAAAGCTTGGATCTTGTTTTGCCGACATCAAAATTTAATAAATTGAAATGTGATCGCACATTTTTGCTGTTTTAGAGTGAATTAATAGTTTTTGCTCAGCGCTAAAGGTAGGAAATCAAAGGAAAAAATTCTGTTTATGTATATTGAGAGTTTCAATTTTGTAAATTGAGTAGAAATTATGGAAATTACTTGTTTTTTTCAGGAGGGGCAACTTTCAAGTTAGGGTTAAAAGTAGGTTTAAAAAAAAGTGGACGGTTCGGGGTTAAAGGAGAACCGCAGAGTGAATTCATCTAACGTAAAAGGAGAAGAATTAAAATTGCTGCAATAAATGTCTTCCAGAAGCGAGTTTTTCTCAGCATTCTTAGGGATATCATATAGAAATAGGGTAGGCTTTAATTTTGTAGGAACATCAATTTTAAGTTTAAGGTCTTGTAACTTTTTACAACATCTAATGGAGTCCAAATCATTTGAGGAGTCAACTTCCACTGCAAGACCTATATCTCGAGTTGGTCTAAGTGATTTAATCTTAACATGTCTTCCTTCAACTGAACCCTAACCGAATCTAAAATCTCAGAACTTGTAGTAAGAGGGCAGTTTAAATCTGGTTTTAATAATAAAACAGATTTTATAGAGGTAGAGGGAGAACTGTTTTCAGGAGTAGAGGTCAGAGGGGAGACTGTTGGAGTCGAAGAAGAAGCAGAAGGAATATTGTCCGGGAGATGGTTTACCTTGGTATATACGTCCGTTAAATGGTCAGAAAATAGGCTTGACGTAGCCCAGTGGTCAGGAGCGAGGGTGCATAGCACGCGTTCCTTGAGTGCACCGGGGTTCAAGCCCGTGACTACTAAATACGATAAATATTTGTATTGACGATTTATTGTAAACTCTACTGACTTGGTTGTCGTGCCGGAGTATAAACAGAAAATTTATTTATTTATTTATATGCTAAGTTTTAATTGAATGGAGTTAAGTTGAGCTGTTTTAGAACCAATAGAAACCAAGGCGTCATTTACTTTATCAGAGATTACTTCGTGTGCAAAAATTATTGAAAAGAGTTCCTCAATTTGTAAGTCCTTTGACCTAAGAAGTTCCTAGGAACAGCCGTATAACAAATGAGAAATCATCAATCAGTTTACCATATTGATGGCGACTTTACAGTTTTGTCTCATTCCTCCAAGATATATTTAAGGAAAATCCTTAATTCCAGATTTGTTGGATATTACATAAAAAAAGGGGAACAAATTCTCTAAGAAATTGCTAAGCCTGTGATGTTGTTCTGGCTTTACTTTCTCGTAATATTCAACGAGAATTGTTTCAGCGTCATTGTTTCAACGTCAATTGTTTCAACGAAAATATGCAACAATCAACACGCCACTAACAATACTAGCGAGCACTAACAATACAGTGTGACGCTGAAAAAAATATGGTTGAATATTACGAGAAAGGAAAGCCAGAACAACATCACTGGCGTAGCAATTCCTTAGAGATTTTGTTGTCCTTTTTTTTATGTAATATCCAACAAATCTGGAATTAAGGATTTTCCTTAAATATATCTTGGAGGAATGAGACAAAACTGTAAAGTCGCCATCAATATATCTTGGAGGAATGAGACAAAACTGTAAAGTCGCCATCAATATGGTAAACTGATTGATGATTTCTCATTTGTTATACGGTTGTATAGTTAGGTAAGCAATCCAAAGAACGTTCTTATTTATTATTTCGTTTAAATGGAGAAGGAACACTTGCGAGCCCTGTGCAAAGCTAACTGTGCAGAACAATATGAAGAAGTGCTCATTATGCTTATGAATGCTTGTGAAACTTTCACAGGGAAAACTCCTACTACTCTGAAGTTTGCGACAAATTTAGCGAAGGTATGCTTTTGGAAGAATATTGAAGTTGAACAAATGGGAAAAGTGGTCGAATTTTTATTCAAAAATCAAATATTTCAAAATATCATTATGGAAGAACTGGAATTTCCTCGACATATAAGGTACTTTGCATGGCCATGGCATGAAGCCATACATTTATTAAACCCACAGCATACAATAAATATATTAAACCCACAGCATAATTTAAATACACCGCTAAAGTACTTTGCCAAATTCGCAAACAAATCCCATTTACTATTCTCGAAAAAAAACAGATACGCCCATTATATGTATGAGTTATACTCAGAAGTTACAGGCGTCTCAATGAGCAACAACAACAAACTGTTCAAATGCTTATTACAGCTTGGACTGAGTTTTCAGAATGTTATTCATATCAATACGAAGAGTATAGCGAAAAAAGTGATCTACGTGCTACTCCATGAAATAGAACCGGTTATTTTGAATAAAAGAGAGGAGAAGGAAATTACAAATAAAATGGTATATACTGAATTAATTCTTAAAACTGTCAATCAGTTATCCATTAAACAAGTTAAAACAATACTTGAGAAATATTTCTACAAGAAATGGAGCAGATTTATGTCTACAGAAAGTGTCAATCCAGTGAACGGTTTGAGGAAAAGTCAAACAATTTCTCCGTTATTTCACGACCTAATGGTATTAACCAGTTAGAAATACCTTATTCATAAATACAATATCTTCATTTTGAAGACTAAGCGATAGTGAAAAGAATTCATTTATTGAAAAAAGGTGTGTATTCTTAATTTAAATAAATGGTTTGTTTCAAACATGAAGCTTTTCAGTTCATTGGAAGACTCTTTAAAAACATGGTTTTAAAACACATTTTAATGAAAGGACGCGTGTTTTCTTATGACAGTTATTATTAAAACAAATAGATACCAAATTTAAGTTTGATAATAGGCTACAATGATCTAGGAAGATTTTCACAATTCCTGACAATCTTTCTGACTCTCATTAATTCACATTTTTATTGCCAATTTCTTTATCTAAATTAGTAATGCAAGCGTGTGGTTTATTTAATTACATTTTACCCAACTTGAATATTACTAAAAACTATATTAGCATATCAAGATTAATAGTGCTTTCTACACCACAATTCTAGTTTCATTCTTTTCAAAGCAAAGATAAATGAATGTAAAAACCAGTGGGATGAAACGAGGCATCGTATTTCTGCAAAATAGAATGGAAATCATTTAATTAAGTGGAGGATTTTGCTTGGAATGAGTGGAAAATTCTCGATGCTTTCGAATGAATTCAGATCTTCGGCTTCGGTTCAAGTCAGTCGACCGCTATCACTTGTTCAACTGACCTCTGGGTTGAAGGAAGAATGGATCGAAATATCTCTTTCAGATTACAAATACTTTGGAGTGTTTTTACGTGGCCAAAGATGTAAGTGGTCGCTTAATAAATATTGTACCAACAAACAGGTTCTTTGACACACGAATGTATCCAGATATCAGTTAATCAGAGCAGCTATCACCTTTTAAGAGCGCAAAAGTTGATATTGCTTTTCATGTGAGCACTAATAGGATTCGAACTTGGGTCTTTCACCCTGTGTGGGGAGAACAGTGACGATACCACTGTGCAATGCGCGCAAATTGTTCCGTCATATATGTCGTGTCTGTAATTTGCGCGTGTTCTGTGGTCGATTTGCAGTTTGCCGAATGAAAACCCATTTTCGCAAGAAGAACTGACACGTGACACTGACTAACTCAGCCACGTTACGAAAAACAACACATTAATATCCATCGCTTCATGGACAGGATTCGAAATCTGATCTTTTGCATCCGTTGTGGAGATTTTCCCAACTGTCCTACTTTCGAAGATAAGGCGTTAATGTTTTTTCAGAAGCAAACCTTAGTGAAAACAAAAATAAAATTTAAACATTTTTGTTTTTTTGTTTTTTGTGAGGAGGCTTGCGAAACGAACTTCTCGTCCGGAAATGGCGAGCGTGAAATAAACGTCCAGTGGTTTCAAAATTTTGGTTGTTTTTGTAAAATGTCTCGATGGTGAAGGCACGTTGGGCTCCACTACAGGGTTACTAGATGGCCAATATGGCTGCCGTTGTGAACAGACATGTGTTTCATCGCTCCGCGAAATTTTAGTTTAAAAAATGTGTTTTACTTCCGTCAGTGCCATAAAATGTATCCTCACTTGAAGACAAACTGGACTGGATTCCACTGGTGAGAAACCTTTGCCTATATATTGGGAATTTGGTCAGGTTGAAGCGTTATTTATCTGTATCCTTTGTTGCCAGACCGCATGGTCACCATGTCGCTGACAACAGGGCTATAGAGAGGCTGCCGATATAACACGGCGGCCGCGTTTCCACCTGACACCTTGACTGGGGAGGTGCCCCAACTAGTGCAAACTGAGCAGGTGTTGTGCTCTATTAATCTGTGCCTTTACCGAATAATATCACCAAAGAAATATGACTTTAATGTGTCCCCACCCCCACCATAAACTCTCCATGGAGAGAGAGAGGCTATCTTCGCACCTGTGCTTCTACCAGAAATCTGAATGCCATGAACGTCTTGCCGCTACTAGATATCCCGCTGGAAAAGTAGTCCCGCCCTTTTAGGAGCATTTCTATATCCGGAATCCCCCCCCCCCTCAAAGAGCTGTGGGAAAACCCCCAAAACTTCCACAGTCCACTGTGTGCCTCCAAATACACCCACGAACTTGTGGTTGGCATCAATCGCCATCATTTTTAACAAACCATCTAACCCCAACATTGTGAATTCGATTAACCGAACAGTCCCGGTAATCCGGAATACACGGATATGGAGGAGAAAGACAAGCACAAACACTCCCTGACAGAGACACAAAGTGATGACCCCATCATTATTGACCAACTGGAGGATACAGAGGACATCCGACCTGGGACCCCCCCAACCAAGCGGAAAACCCGCAAGCGAGTGGTTCCCGAACCGGAACGCGAAACACGATCTCGGGTTGAAACAAAGGAACAGCCAGAAGCCAATGCATCGCAAAAAGAAAGAAATGATGAAAAACAACAAGAACTATGTCTGGACCATACCATACCAGAGGGCTCCGTATACGAGAAAACTCTCTTTCTGAAAACGGCCCTCGAAACCATTTTTAAGGAGAATCCCAGTAGAATATCGTCTGGCCTGAGATCACAGATTGTCACTATCTTTCACAAGATGGAGACAATTCTGCATGACACACATGTTGAAAACGAGAGAGCCATCACACGGCTACACGCCTACATGGAATGCGGGGCAAGACAAATGCCACAGCGCGCCCCGACATATTCTGAAGCGCTGAGGACCAAACCTGCCACTACTATTGTCAACACCACCAAACCGGCACCCAGGAAGGCATTGCTCCCTACTCCACACCTCGTGATTCTCAAACCTACAACCACCGACACTCTTAAAACTAGCGAAGAAGTCAAGAAAAAGGTCATTGACTCCCTAACTCAAGAGTTTAGAACGGCTAAAATCAAAGCCATTAGGAAAACCCGAAACACAGGGGTGATAATTGAGACTGAAACCAAAAGTGATGCAGATCTCATTATCAATAACTCCAAGATTCCGACGCTTCGACTCTCTGCTGAGCTGCCCAGAGAAAAAGGCCCCTCCATTGTCATATTTGATATCGACAAAGACCTGACTCCTACTGCCATATGTGAGGAGATATATATACGCAACCTCCAGCAAGACTTACCCGATAGAGACCATACTACCCTACTAATGCCCAAGTACCAAACCAAGAGTAGGAATGACAACCGGACAAACTGGGTGGTCGGACTGGCCCCTGATGCATGGAAACTCATAACAAAACAAGAGAGACTATACATCAAATGGAGCTCACATCGCTTCAGGGAGCACATTGCCGTGCCAAAGTGCTTCCGGTGTTGCCGATTCGGCCACACCACTCACACATGTGCTCAACGGGAGGCAACCTGCGGACACTGTGCTGAGAAAGGGCACAACTTTGGAAATTGCCCCAACAGAGAAAATGATCCAGTCTGTGCAAATTGCAAGTGGCAAAAGCTTCCCCACGCACATTCAACCAGAGATAACAAATGCCCTGTCTATATTAAAGCAAGAAGTGCCCAACAACTAAGAATCCATTATGGGGACTCTGCCTAAAAGACATAACACCAGTTGCATGAAATTCCTCCAACTTAACGCACAGCGAGCAATTGCTGTAGCTGGACAGATCAGACAGAAGGCTGAGGAGGAAAACCTCGACATCCTCCTGCTACAGGAACCCTACACCTGTGCGGGCGCTGTCCGGGGATATCCACCTAACTACAAGATCGTCCAGGTGGATGGCGCAACCCCCTGGGCTGCTGTGGTGGTCAGGAATCCGGATATAACGGTTACTAAGATCTTGCACCTGTGCTCTGAGTGGGCCTCCTGTGCACACATCGTCTCCTCCCTAGGAGAACTGTATGCGATCTCACTATACTGCCATCCAGGGGAGGATATCCTTCCAGCAATTCAGTACTTACAACAAGTCCAAACTGAACTCTCAGGAGCAAAAATTCTTGTCTCTGCTGACCTCAACTGCCGCTCGCCCCTGTGGCATAGCGAGACTCCGGAGCGCAGAGGCTCTAGAAACGGCCAGCATATGGAGGAGTTCCTGGCAAACAGCAGCTTTGTTGTTATTAATCGTCCTAACAACCTTCCCACATTCAGCTCAACCCTATGGGAAGCCACTATCGATGCCACCATGACTACCAGAACCCTTGCCGGCCACTTGACAGACTGGACGGTGCCGGAGGATTGGACCAGCTCTGACCACAGGGCCATCACCTTCACCATGCAAAGATCACTCTACCGAGCTCCAATAAATAGCTTCAAACAGAACAGGTACGCAGTTCAACTGGGATGCGTTCAAAGTCCCCATCATCAACAATGTATACAATCTGACAACCGACCAACTACAGAACCAAACCCTGGATCAACACCAACGTGCGGTCACCAATGCCATTGTGAGTGCAGCCAATCAAACAATCAAGAAGAGGATCCCGATGCCAGGCGCTTTCCCATGGTGGTCGCGAGAATTCGACCTGCTCAGGAGAACCACGAATCAGAAGAGGCGCGCCTTCCAAAGAGCCAGACGAACTTGGCCCCCCCATGAGGTAGAGTTCCTCAGGCAACAGTACAGGGAGGCCAGAAACACATACACTGCAATGATCAGGCAACGGAAAAAGCTGTCCTGGGAGCATCTAGTCTCCACTGTGGGCAACTCGAGCCCATGGAGCATCATTTACCGAATAATTACAAATAAGCTGCCCAGGGGAGAGGTGATACCCTCCACCATCACCCCCCAAGGCACCATGACCAACAACTGGCAGGACACCATCAATAATATGTTAAATGCCAATTTCAAACCTGTAGAAGGAGACAACACCCATGAACAACAACAGATATGCCAGGCCAATGAGGCCTACCAGTCGTCCCAGGTGGAAGATCCCTTTACTCACCTAGAACTCCAAATTGCCATAAACAAAATTAGAAACAAAAGAACCCCTGGACTCGACATGCTTGAGCCAGAACTGGTCAAGAAGGTGGCCGAATTTACCCCGGACCTGCTCTTGGGACTGTACAACCACTGTCTTCACTCTGGCGCATTCCCCTCAGATTGGAAAGTTGCTAGCATAAAACTAATTCTCAAAAATCCAACTAAACAGCCACATTTACCAGAATCCTACCGACCAATTGCACTCCTCTCTGTGCTCAGTAAAGTGCTAGAACAACTGCTCAAACAGAGAATCGAAATACACTACTCTACAGCAAATCTTCCTGCAAACGGGCAATATGGCTTCAAGTCAGGAAAATCTACCCTGGACCCACTGGAGCGCATCCTGAACATGGCAGAAAACTGTTCACGGAAATATCTACTTCTCATCTCTATCGACTTTGCGGGGGCGTTCGATGCCCTTTGGTGGCCGAGCGTCCTCGCAAGACTCAGGGCAGCTCATCTGCCGATAAATCTGTACAGCTGCATAAAAAGCTACCTGAGCGGAAGAAGGGTCTTGGTTCAGGCCCCATACTGCAGGGTCGAGCGCCAAGTACACCGGGGATGCCCGCAGGGCTCCGTATTGGGTCCCCTCCTGTGGAACTTTGTCCTGGACGAGTTTCTCCACCTCGACCTAGGGGATGTACAAGCACTGGCGTATGCCGATGACCTTTCCCTAGTGCTAGCCGCAGACTCAAGAGCCCAAATGGAAATTCTTGCAAACACAGCGCTAACCAAACTCCGAGAATGGACGGAAAGGCACCGTCTCACAATTTCGCCCACCAAAACTCAATCCATCCTACTGAAGGGTTACCTAACCCCAACCAGACCACCACAGATTAGAATACAAGACAGAACTATCAAGCTAGTTACTGAACTGAAATACTTGGGAGTTATCCTGGATAGGAACCGGTCGTTCACTCCACACCTAAAGTATGTGCAGAATAAGATAAAAAATTATGCAGCCATGCTCGCCAGAGTTACACGCCGAGACTGGGGGCTGAAAAGGCGTACTCTGGCGACCCTCTATAAAGCAGCAATCATCCCGGCAATCACATATGCCTCTGGCGCATGGTACCACAAGGCCTCAACCGCTGTAAATCGCCGACGGCTTGAAATTATACATAGACCAATCTTATTGACCCTCACCCGTGCATGCAAAACAGTGTCGACCCACGCACTGCAAGTGATTACAGGGGCTCTGCCCCTCGACCTCGAGGCTACCCGAACAGGCATGCTGCAGCAGCTTGGACGGGGAAAGGTTACAACATATCTGGACCATACAACAGATCCGACAAGCAATTGGAAAGCTGAGAAGAACAAGCTTCAAATCTACCTCCGATCAATCTGGCAACAGCGCTGGACAGACTCTGATAAGGGAGAAGT
Source organism: Mastigoproctus giganteus (assembly GCF_048544385.1). NCBI lineage: Eukaryota > Metazoa > Arthropoda > Arachnida > Uropygi > Thelyphonidae > Mastigoproctus > Mastigoproctus giganteus. Next base: position 113,558,036 of record NC_143588.1, read on the forward strand.
CACGCGAAAGTTCCTTCCAAATCTGGAGCAAGTGTACCCTATATTTCCGACATGGTTTTGCCCTGGACTGCATGTCACCTACCTCCTTACAGGACACGGAGCTATCCGTCACAAGCTTCATCTCCTTGGAATCGCAAACAACCCTGCATGTGCCTGTGGTTCCCCTGAGACCTGGGATCACCAGATGCATGAGTGCGAACTGTATGATGATCTACGTGCCCTGCTGATCACACAAGTGCGCTGCAACCCTAAAGACCAGGAGCACCACCTGCTGGAGGATGGGACAACTTACAAAGCCTTAACTGAATTTGCTCAGAGCCTATACACTAGACGACTAACCCTTCCACTGCCTCCAAACCACGAACAAGGAGAAATGTAGTACTCCACGTATCCCAAATCTGAAAGCTCCATGATCAAGTGGAAACTTTTATAATTCCATCCATACCAGATTACTGGGGTAGGACCATTAAATATCCCAACTCATCACCAATTATAACCAAACGGAACACGTGTCACAAAAAGAGTATGGGGGAGAACCTCCCAATTCTACCCCAGTGGATAACGCTAGACATCATGGCAGAACTGAAACTCACCTCAACCATACTCACTTCCTTTTCTCCGAAAATTGACTCACCGACGGGACATGGCTCCCAAGGGCAACCTCAAAACAAAAGAGCAAGCACAGCCTCCGTGCACAATATACGACCCGGACTTGCATTCTGCTTGACAGCTCCATTCTCCCAAACAACAAAGGAATCCGCCCTAATGGACAATAAATCCTACTCTACCAAATATCCATGGACGGGACATGGGTCCCACGAGCGACTACTCAACAAATGCTGCATTAACTGCACTGAATTGAGTTAGACTTATTGATCTTACATCTCCAGCATCAAATGGACCAGGATTTGCTTCTTAAATACTCAAACTTGACCTACAGACGGAGTATACACCAAAAGCAGCGAGCAGCCCTCTACGCATTATCCTATGGATGCTAAAATCTGATTTAACTGGACGGGTCCCAGTTCCAATGAGCGACCTCCAAATAGGCGGCCAAACTTGGCTCACGCGGACATCAGAGAAGAGGAGTTAAATCCTAGAAGCGGCTCAATCCTACTAGTCTATACCAAATGCCACATGAACAAATCGCAGTCTCTGCATGCACGCCGTATTGGCGACCTGAGCCAGCTCCCCTGCCTGGCTCACCTATTCCACCCCTCCCCGGCGGGTGGGGGAGGTGACGGTTCCACCGTATCCCCCCCACGCGCCACCCCCATTCTTACTCTCTGGTGGGGCATGGGCTTGCCCACTGTAAACTGGAGCTGTCTTCTCTATCGGCTCCATGTCTCTGCCTTTCCCTCCCCCAGTCTTCAATCTGCTTCCCCACTATAACTGCACGCAATGCCCCACACAATCTAAATTAAACTATCTAAAATCACCTTCGCCCACTACTTTCGTCCTCTCATTCCTAGCGCCTCCCTGCCACGCGCATAAAGGGTATGTGTGTGTATATATGTATATATATTTGTGTGTAGCATGTATATATATGTATATATATATATATATTTGTGTGTATTATGTTTATATATATGTTTGTACTACTCTGGGTAGATTTGCAGATGTATTAAGTTCATGGGACGAACCCATTATACCTGTCAAGCAGATACACGATATTATCTTCGGACTAAAACTGAGTAAATTTAAAGCTTTAATAAAAATCAATGCCACATATAGCCACAAGAATATACATCTGAAGCACTTACTTAGCGATATCTTTAAATACAGATGTAGCAATATTTATAGCACTACCAACGAATATATTAACATCAAATACAGCTATAACATGTTGGATCATATAAACCTAAACAAACTCATGAATATCTACAAACACGACATGCCTATTAACAATCTGATTATCAGTACCAGATTCAGTTACAATAAGCCTATTGGTCTTACAGTCTGTAACTATAAGCAGGTTGCCTGCAACCTAGAAAAGAGCGATATTGAGGCCGAATGCTTATGTCATCTGCCTCAATATATTGCTTATGTGGACAAAGATCACAAGCACATTATTACTGGCGACATCAGTATCATTACTGAACCCGAATTACGCAACTTACTTTCCTATGGATTCAAATTTAGACCCAGCACTACATACAATACCAATAAGATGTCCAAACAAATACATCAAGACCTCATACAATTTTGCCTAAAACTAGCCTACAAACACAACATACCACTAGAAGCTTTCCACAAATGGATATCCCTCACATACCAAGCTATTTATAAACAGCTTACTGTCTCACATAATAATAAACAGCATGCCAAGACCTTTGACTTGGGTAAAATAAAACAACAATTAAAAAAGTTACAGGCTATGTTTATCATAACCTCCATAGACAAAGCAGCCAACAACTACAGCTTCATATGCAAGAAATTCTATACTACTACCTTACTAAACGAGCTGAACAACAGTTCTACATACAAAGTAGAGACCATTAAACGTACCACCATCACCAAAAAACTACTGGCTATACACAAAAAATTAAAACTAAACAACACCAACACTAATTTTCCGTATGTATATTGCATACCCAAATTCCACAAATCACCCATCAGTTTTAGATTCATCACTTCATGCAGGAACAGTTACGCTAAAATTCCACATAAAATGCTGGTTGAATTACTAAGTATTATTTTTAAAAACATTGACCATGCTAGAGTCATTCTCAATAATAACCCAATTCTAGAATATTTAAAACACAATAATGACTCTATTGAACATATAAGCACTTACGACTTCAAAAATCTGTTCACTAGTATCCCGCACGATAGTTTAAAATACGTACTCAGTCACTATTACACTGAATATAAAAATATATTACCATGCAAGCAGCAACACTGGAATGATCTGATAAATATATGTATTTTTAATAGCTATATCTACAATGGTACTAGAATATATAAACAGAATACAGGGATTGCCATGGGAGCTTGTAGCTCTAGCATGGTTGCTAATCTCTACTTGCATTTCTTTGAAACAAAAATTAGCAAGGAAATAACACTATATAGATACATTGACGATTTAATTGTCTTTGATCATCCTAACTTTCTCACTGAATTTGGCAAATTTTACCCTTCGGAATTAGAAATAGTTGCCACCAACACAGATAGCACCAAATCAGCTACATACTTGGATATAAACATACAGGTACACACTAATAATATAGATACTAACGTCTACGACAAACGTAATGCGTTCGGATTTAAGGCCATTAGCCTTACCAACTGGCATTCAAACATATCATTAAGAATCCATAAAAATATTATCGTGTCACAAAGCATTAGATTAATTAAAATATGCAATAAGGCAAACAACATTATCAACACGCTTATCGATTTCAGACAAAAGTTATCTGATAACGGATTCCCGGATCATTTTATTATTAAAAACTTACATACAGCTATGTTGATAGCCTTAAATACTTTCCATAATAGTTTTGACCACCATTATATTATATCGCGTGTTTTGCGAAATTAACGTTTCACCCACATTATCTGTGCTTAAGTACCTACTGGATTATTTACGGTTGACGGCTTCTACAGAGCCTGTATATATGTACATTATTAGGCACTGCCTCAGGAACAAAATTAATATAGCTTACACTCATTGAAAAAGTTGTACCTATATTTGTTCCTGAGGTAGTAATTAATTTATTCTTGGCTTCCCCCCTTAGCCAGCCTTTTCTTTTTCTTTTTCTTTGGCTTTTTATGAGAACCGCTCATCCTATTCTAGTTTTCGCCTCTTCATGCTATACGCTAATAATACCAGAGGGCGCGCCATTATTATTTTGGCTTATTTTGGGCCTATTATAATGAATCTACAACTAATTACATGTCAGTAAGAGGGCGCTGACATCCACTATTATCTTCATATATAAATTAACACGTGCACTACAACGTGGTTTTTTCTTGTTTCATCATCGAGATAGGTCTACTATCTATGCACCAAGTACCACGATGTAAGTAAGTGATTAGGAACTAGCCTTTCCTGTCTTCCTTCGCTTCCTTTATTTTATCTAATTTATATTTTATCCAAATTTGCCATGTTTTGTTATGCTATTGAAATACCAGGATCTCTTACTATAAGGGACGGGTAGTTACGCGCCCGGTATAATCCGACGTACAATTGCAATATTGCTTCTCCTCTACTTTTATCTATGTGCTGTCTTTTTCTATTCTTCTTACCTCATGAACTATTAGAGTAATTCGAGGGGGATTGAGGTACTATCCCTTTTCTTAAACCCTTTTTCCGTTCTCCTTTTTTAGCTTTAGCTACTGTACCACCCATTAATATGATGCTATTGGTTCTCAATTGCCTCTACTTTTCGTTGTGTTTTAGCTATCGGTCGGGCTAAAGTCATCTAGCCTGTTAACTACCACAAATTTCCACCTATTGTTAACTACCACAAAATTCTTTTTGTTTAACTTTAACTTAAACCTTCCACCCCAATGATATCTTTTATCACCATTTGGCAATGTTTAACAGGCAGATGATATCAGAAACTGATAGCTCAGTTAATTATAGGAGGACACATTGAAAGGGTTAGCCCTTGAAAAAGTCCCTTTCATTGTGTTACTATCTCCTATAATTAACATACCATACTTATTTATGTTATTTTCTACCTTTATGATTTATCTATTATATTATATTATTTTCTCTACTTTATTCTATTTATATGTATCCTTTCCAGGTTTGAACTAAGGACCAGTAATGGCTAGTATAGCGTTCTGTTGTCACTAACTTATCTATTACTTTGTATATACATATATATATATATATATATATATATATATATATTTTTTTTTTTTATATGGTCCTAGCCACTGAAATCTCAGGAAATTAGGTGGCAGGACCTGCCAGAGTAAATCTTAGTCGACTGGTGTTTCCTGGTCTGCCTCCACGGGGCTAAAGTGGGGCAACGTTGGGCCTCAGTAGGGGTCCAGCGGCTAAATGACCAGATGAACAACGGTACACGACACTACACATGTACAATATCCATACACTTTTGAATCTCTGGCATTTCCAGTAAACTGGCACACCCATCACAATGCAAGCAACGCGGAGATGGGGGAAACCCCTGGTGCCGCTTGACACCAAACACACTTTACACTTTACACTTTACAGGGTTACTAAATAGCGCGATGTGGAAAGGGGTATGTCAGGTGACGCAAACCTACCCACACCACATCTAACCAGCAATTCGCCAGGGCAAATGCATCAAATAATGTGGAGATTCGGTCCATTTTTAATATAATTTAAGATGGATCGAATATCTGTTGGCTGTTATGGAAAGAACGTTTTCTTCCGAAGGTGTTTGCAAATTAAAAATTTCTCAATAAAGAAAATGAACCTACATTTCATTTTTTCCCAACTGAAGTAAAGTAAACGTTTTCATAAGAATTACCGAATGCCCAAAGCGGTAGTGGTACTTCCAGTTAAGAACGAATTATCATCGTATGTCTTGAAAAAGGAGATTAGACGAGTCATTTAATCGTAAGAGTGATTGAACGTTAAAAAATATTAATTCAAAGACATTTCTTAAGAAATAATTTATTTCTTAGGAAATGGTTGCAACACGGTTTGTTTATTTATTTATTTTGGGGTTTGTAATAAGCCGGAAAGGCAAATGGGGGACAGCATTACCAAAAAAACAAAATTGAACTAACGAAAACAGGTCACGATAAACGGAAAACCGTTTACGATGGAAGTGGAAGAAAAACTTAACACCGGTGGTCAACAGCTTTTCCAATGTTTAAACAATTTAAGAGGTGAAAAATTAAACTCTAAACATGTCAATATCTCTCAAGTCTTATCCCCATAATTTATTCGTTGTTCGAGCGTGCTCTTGACCTCGATGTAGACAGGGCATTTATTATCCCGAAGTGAGTGGGCATGAGGTGTGTGACGTTTCACCAAATTATCCCAATCTTCTTCTGAGCGATGATCCATAAATGTCACTACTCGTACAAATGCCTCGGTGAAGGATCGTAATTGCGCAGTTCTTTTAAATATAGACAAGGGAATTACACCTGGTGGATAAATTCGCACTTGTTCTCAATTAGAAGGCGTTTTGGAGCTGAGTTTTGGTGATTATTCACTGAATGACGCATTCTCTCCGGTCCCGCTGATAAACGAGCCATTAATGGGGTCCATCCCTGCTTGTTTTCAACATTTATCTGTAAAGAAAGAAAGCAGAAATTTAAAATAGTTCCGACAACAGTTAAACAATTAATTTCAAATAAAAAAAACATGTTGGAATGTCTCAATAGATTACAGATTTTGAACTTACCTGAGCACCCTTGGATATCAACAGAGATGTTATTGGGAAATAATGACACAAACCACTGGTTATATAACACAGAGGGGTGTTCTGCACATGTCTCATCTCCTAACATCAGCTCCACCATGCATTAAGGGAGTTGCAGCATCAAAACTGTGCCATAAACACGCAATTATCAAAGGAGTATGACCAGCTATATCCTGTGAATAAACATCGCTGCTTCCAGATAAAAGCAGTGCCTCTGTAATATCTGAAAGAGAAACAACGATTTTGTTTCAGTCAAGGGTTTTTGCTGTACACACAAATTACTATTTATAATGAAACAGTTTTTAACTTAGATAACCGATTGTAGATTCGATATCAACTTTTAAAAGAAATGTTTCTAAGTGACGAAAGAAGACCGGTGGAAGTGGAGTAGATGCATTACAAATTCAAATTGGCGTTCGAATACTGTGAGTGTGGGCCGAAACAGGACGCAGAATTCCTGAGTGCTGAAACAGTTCCTTACAAAATCCTTCTTCAATCAGTCTACTACTTTGTCAGATGCGTTCTTGAGATTACCACAGCCTATTTAACAGATATTGAGGAGGACCCATCCACAAAATATTCGAACAATTACCGGGCCAAAATTAGTTCTGAACTGACGAGCTCTGTAGACGAAATTAAGTACGGTGAACGTACAAATAATTCCGGATAAACGTGGCAAGAAATAAGAAACTGACGATTGCAAAAAACCAGGAGTTTCGTTTAGAGAAGTAGAAACTGCAGTTCTACGATTCAAAGGAGAAAGGGTAGACCACGATCAGTTCGACTGCACGTAAGAAAGGAAGCGCAAGAAAAGACCAGAACAGTGATTTTTAAACGCAATCGATCACATACTGCATCTGAAATTCTGGCTGAGTTTCTTCTGAACACAGAAACTCCGTTGTCTTCATGTACAGGAAAACTTTGTCTTAAACAAGTAGGACTTCGTGGTCAAGTAGCTGAGTGAAGTCCATATTAAAAGCGGAAAAATCGAAACAAATAGTTCTCTTCGATCAACATCATTGGACGGACGGTTGAATCGAAATTTGAAGGTTTTCGACCCGAACTGAACAGTTTATGTGAGATGATCGAGTGGATAAAACTTTTTTCCCAAATTATTCAGTGCCTACAGTCAAACCCGGTAGTGGTGGTTCCATCATGATTTGGGGTTACTTCTGTAGTGGGTGACATCATCACAATGTTTGAGAAAAGGATATTCTTGAACATAATGCAATATCCTCTTGACTTCAACCTTTTCCAAAAAATGTTATATTACCAAGACGCAGTGACCTGCCAGGTGTGTTCGACCGTCTCCCCCAATCCATGCTGCGTCGGTGTCACGCACGCATCGCTCATGTCTCCTGGTGGAACCTTCGAGCATCTGTTGGAACATCATTCGAGCATCCATCTCGTACTCCATTCTTAATGAATGGTTGCCACTAATTACTGTGTTGTGTCATTTCTGCTTCTTGTGCCTCTGCTACTACTTTGCCGTGACGTTTCCGGTTATGGGTTCCTTGCGATTCACATTCCTTTAGATGTTACCTCCCTCCCCTAAACGTTTGAACCGATATTTTTGAGACACCCTGTATATCTTCGTATAGGTAAAATGGAAATTAATAATTTTATAATCTTTGAAAATTTGTTTTAAAAACATTCAACGGATATATAACATATTAGGAAGTATTATTTACTTCTCTAATCGAGTACTACTAAAACTCATTTAAAATTTTACACATTTGTATCTTGTTCAATTCTGTTTATTATATGCTCATAACAGGATAATTTTGCCTACACAACCAGTTGCAGAGGTATTGAACTTCTTCGAAAAGAATGTTCTCGCAATCACAAATGAAGTCTGCTTTACTTTGCAAAGCAGTCAAAAGCGGACATTTTCAACATTTATTATTCTTTTTTTGTAACTGATGATTATTTTCTGGAATTTTAATTATCCTCTCTCATCTTACGAGATGGATGCTCGAATGATGTTACAACAGATGCTCTCTTGAAGGTTCCATCACGAGACATGAGCGATGCGTGCGTGACACCGACGCAGCATGGATTGGGGGAAACGGTCGAACACACCTGGCAGGTCACTGCGTCGTGGTAATATAATTTTTTTTGGAAAAGGTGGAAGTCAAGAGGATATTGCATTATGTTCAAGAATATCCTTTTCTCAAACATTGTGATGATGTCACCCACTACAGAAGTAACCCCAAATCATGATGGAACCACCACTACCGGGTTTGACTGTAGGCACTGAATAATTTGGGAAAAAAGTTTTATCCACTCGATCATCTCACATAAACTGTTCAGTTCGGGTCGAAAACCTTCAAATTTCGATTCAACCGTCCAATGATGTTGATCGAAGAGAACTATTTGTTTCGATCTTTCCGCTTTTAATATGGACTTCACTCAGCTACTTGACCACGAAGTCCTACTTGTTTAAGACGAAGTTTTCCTGTACATGAAGACAAGGGAGTTTCTGTGTTCAGAAGAAACTCAGCCAGAATTTCAGATGCAGTATGTGATCGATTGCGTTTAAAAATCACTGTTTTGGTCTTTTCTTGCGCTTCCTTTGTTACGTGCAGTGGAACTGATTGTGGTCCACCCTTTCTCCTTTGAATCGTAGAACTGCAGTTTGTACTTCTCTAAACGAAACTCCTGGTTTTTTGCAATCGTCAGTTTCTTATTTGTTGCCACGTTTCTCCGGAATTATTTGTACGTTCACCGTACTTAATTTCGTCTACAGAGCTCGTCAGATCAGAACTAATTTTGGTCCGGTAATTGTTCGAATATTTTGTGGATGGGTCCTCTTCAATATCTGTTAAATAGGCTGTGGTAATCTCAAGAACGCATCTGTCAAAGTAGTAGAGTGATTGAAGAAGGATTTTTTAAGGAACTGTTTCAGCACTCAGGAATTCTGCGTCCTGTTTCTGCCCAATCTCACAGTATTGGAACGCCAATTTGAACTTGTAATGCATCTACTCCACTTCCACCAGTCTTCTTTCGTCACTTAGAAACATTTCTTTTAAAAGTTATAAAACCAGAAATGAAGTTGATATCAAATCTACAATCGGTTATCTAAGTTAAACTGTTTCATTATAAATAGTAATTTGTGTGTACAGCAAAAACCCTTGACTCAAACAAAATCGTTGTTTCTCTTTCAGATATTACAGAGGCACTGCTTTTATCTGGAAGCAGCGATATTGATTCACAGGATGTAGCTGGTCATACTCCTTTGGTAATTACGTGTTTATGGCACAATTTTGATGCTGCAACTCCCTTAATGCATGGTGGAGCTGATGTTAGGAGATGAGACATGTGCAGAACACCCCTCTGTGTTATGAAACCAGTTGTTTGTGTCATTATTTCCAATAACATCTCTGTTGATATCCAAGGGTGCTCAGGTAAGTTCAAAATCACTAATTTATTGAGACATTCCAACCTGTTTTTTATTTGAAATTAATTGTTTAACCGTTGTCGGAACTATTTTAAATTTCTGGTTTCTTTCTTTACAGATAAATGTTGAAAACAAGCAGGGATGGACCCCATTAATGGCTCGTTTATCAAAGGGACCGGAGAGAATGCGTCATTCAGTGAATAATCACCAAAACTCAGCTGCAAAACGCCTTCTAATTGAGAACAAGTGCGAATTTATCCACCAGGTGTAATTCCCTTGTATATATTTAAAAGAAGGACGTTTTTCGTTCAGCTCTTTGTTTCAATTATTTCTCCGTCGTGGGTGTAATGCAAACGTTGAATGTGCATCAGTGCAGTTACACCACCCTTTCTGGCTGCGAAATATGATAGGAAGGAATGGGTCGATCTGTTGTTGGCAGCGAATGTAAAGCGAAGCAATGAAATGTGGATTGAAAATAAATCTTTGCTTCTTAAGATCGAAAATGAAGAACTGCGCAATTATGTTCCTTCAGCGAGGCATTTGTACGAGTAGTGACATTGATGGAACACCGCTCAGAAGAAGATTGGGATAATTTGGAGAAACCTCACACACTTATTTCCTACTAAACTTTCCGCAGTGTGTGATGGTTTGTAAAAGCCCTGGTTAACACTACACAATTCCTTTGAAAACACTTATATGTTTTGAAGTTATTTGATATACTGTACGTTTGTTTGTTTTTTTTTTCTAATATCAGATTGTAATGATCCAGTATGCAATACTTGGTAATAATAAATTCGGCATTTATATCTTATTTTTGTGTGGCACAGAAAAAGTTTTGTTTTTCCGAATTCCAGATCGAAAAAAGTGTCAAGGAGGAGGATATTTTTTTCTCTATTGTTATACAAAGCAGGGTGAAGTGAATCTCATATTATCTGAATATATTCTGGCTAGTTTAGATAATCGACATCTTTTTCAACGTTTAACAGTCGAAGAGAAAGGGTTCAATTGTTCAATTTCATATATCCATTCTTCAAATATGCAACAATCAACACGCCACTAACAATACTAGCGAGCACTAACAGTACAGTGTGACGCTGAAACAATTCTGGTTGAATATTACAAGAAAGGAAAACCAGAATAACATCAGTGGTTTTGAAATTTGTTAAGAATTTGTTCTCCTTTTTCAAATCTTTAATTATCCATTTTGAATTTTCGTTTGATCCGTCTGAGAGGAATGACAGAGAACTTAAGTCGCCATCAATATAAATAATTGATAAGTGTCATTTATTCTGTTTCTTGCGTAATTCGGTAAGCAATCCAAAGAACATTGTTATTTGTTATTTACTTAACATGGAGAAGCCTTTGCGCGCTTTAGTAAAAGCGAAGTCCGCAGAAGAGTATGAACACGTCCTCACTAGGATTATGAATGCTTTTAATAGTTACACAGAGAAAAATCGTACTAACGTGAAGTTGGGGATAAATTTGGCCAAGGTATGCTTTTGGAAGAATATCCGTGTTCAAGAAATGCGAAAAGTGGTGGATTTTTTATTTAAAAATGGAGTATTTAAATTTATCATTTTGGAAGAATTGCAGTTTCCAAAATATATCAAGTATTTTGCTTGGCCGCGCCACGATAGTATACGTTTACTAAGTCCAGAGCATACACCGATGAAGTACTTCGAGGATGTTGCCAATGAAGCTCATTTTTTATTCAGTAAAAATAAGAGATATGCAGATCATATTTATGTGTTATACACACAAATTACAGGCAGCTCGATGACTAAGAATCATAAACTGTTTAAATGCTTGTTAAAACACGGACTCAGTTTTCAAAATGTAATTAATATCAATACAAAAACCAATCCTCAAAGATAACAAATGATGATTTTAGTACGATTTCTTCAAGTTTAAAGCATATAAATTTTTAAAATACTGTATATAAATAATCTTTAAATTTAAATTTATTTATTAGAAATGTGTTACTTTTTAAAATTATTTAATTAAATTATTAAGTTTTTAAATAATAATTAATTTTTCAAATTATTTAATTAAATTATTAAGTTTTTAAATTTATTTATTATAAACGTGTTACTTTTTAAAATTATTTAATTAAATTATTAAGTTTTTAAATAATAATTAATTTTTCAAATTATTTAATTAAATTATTAAGTTTTTAAATAATAATTAATTTTTCAAATATTAAAATAATAATTAATTTTTCAAATATTAAAATAATAATTAATTTTTCAAATATTAAAATATTAGATTTAAATATAAATTAACTAATTGTAAAGAGTTCTCCTTCAGCCTGTGTTAGCCCTCATGGAGTTAATACGGTTAGAAGAATCGGGTCCTCCTCTCAACGGGTGAAAAAAGACCTGAATTCGAATTGAGGTCTCTATGATGTTTTCAGGTCTCATAGAGTCCCGGTCTCTATGACGTTTTTTCAGTGGTTCAATTAATCTCCCCGAAGAAAACCATACGATCTCTTTGTTTGCTTTATTTTAAATTTAACAAACTGCGTGTAAAGAAAGATCAGTTGTCCGTAACCATCCCTACTTTGGTTACCATAAAGATGAGAGAGGATAATTAAAATTCCAGAAAATTGTAATGATAATCATCAGTTAGAAAAAAAGAATAATAAATGTTGAAAATGTCCGCTTTTGAGTGCTTTGCAAAGGAAAGCAGACTTCATTTGTGACTCCGAGACCATTCTTTTGGAAGTAGTTCAATACCAATAGTGCTCGTTCTGCAGGCAAAATTGTCCTGTTTTCAGCATAAACCATCGTAGGATAGTATAATAAACTGAAGTTAACAAGATACAAATGTGCCAAAGTTTAAATGAATATTAAAGGTATCGGATAATGGAAGTAAATAATACTACCTAAAATGTTATATATCTATTGAATGTTTCTATACCTAATTGTAAAAGTTTATTAAATTATTAATTTACATTTTACATACGAAGGTATATGTATAATGGGATAATGACGTCTTTATCTCTACTAGCAATCTTTCGATAAATCATCGATAGGACACCATTGCCCTTCCTTGCCACCTGTTTACAATGCTCAGAGAATTTAATGTCTGACCGTATCGTAACACCCAAGTCCCTTTCCTCCAATACCGAATTTAGTTGAACTCCACCAAATGTATAAGTTATTTTGTAGTTACTGTTACCCAGGTGTAATACCTTACACTTTGTTGGATTAAAGCATAGCTGCCATTTTTCTGACCATCTCTAAGGTCTAGCTACGTCACTCTGTTGTTTGTTTGTTATCTGGTTTTTAGGAGCATTAGCAACTAAGGCCATATTGGCCCTGGGATATGCGGTGGTCATTCTGTGACCTTTCCACATCCTCCTATTTGGTGATCACGGGCTCGAACCCTGGTCTAATCAAGAAGAGTGTGCTATGCACTGCTGCTCCTGCCCACCTGGCTATAAAGGTGCCAGGTCACTGAAGAAGCTCTGCTTAGCAGCGATCATTAACTACTCTACCGATCTTTACATCATCTGCAATTTAAACACCACGGCCTCTATCCGTTCATCGATGTCATTTATGAAAATCGAAAACAACAGTGGTCTTAATACTGATCCTTGGGGAACCCCACTCTTAGAACCGCCCTTATGTATGGGATACACATTGGCACTTTTACAATCCAACGGAACCTCTCCCGAGACCAGTGATACTCTTATAATTAGCCTCAATGGTTCAATGCACTCACTTGCCGCCTCCGTTAAGATTATAGGGTATGTGCCATCAACCTCAGGAGCCTTACTGGCCTGTACATTCCAAAGTTTGTTTTATTAAATAATCTTGCGAAATTTCAACACCATTTAATTGCTTTTCTGCAAGTTCACTCCCAGAATTTCTCCTTGACGTGAAGGGCTTTTCTTCTGTAAATATCGATGCAAAGCAACTGTTGAGTTCATCTGCAACTTCAGCTGGGGTATCTAATACTGTCCCACGTCCATTACAGAAGGGTTCGATCTGGTTTGTCGTCTTCTTCTTTGCATTTATATATGTGATGAATTCCTTATCCCCCCCCGTACTCTTTACTCTCTTTGGGAGCGATTTCTCATAATGTGCCTTCGCCAGTCGACCCCTTTCTGTGGCATTTTTACTGATCAATTTGCAGCTGTTATTCGCTTCTGTACTTTTTATTGCTCTCTAACTTTTACATCTCGTATTTTTCTGCTCGAGTAATGTGGCAACTCCTTTATTCATCCAACCTGGAATCCTCCTCGTGGAGTATTTATTAATGGTATATACGCATCAAGGCTTCTGTGATTAATGTTTTAAAGGTATACCATAATTCAGTTGTATTTGCTGTCTGTGAGATTCTCCCCTGTGAATAGAGTCCATGTAGCACCTTCAGCCGTCGTAATTTCCTTGCCTGAAGTTATAACCCATTCCTTTGCCTTTAATTACTGCTCCTCTCTTTCTCTCTCTTCATCGTCCGACGTAGAACTCCGTGATCATTTCCTGTTACTGGTTCTTCTGTCTCTCTCTTTCTTTATTTCTATATTTCCTTCTCATTCACTCTCTGTTTATACCTTTTGTTCTGCACTGTTTCTATATCTTTTTGTTTATTCATCGCATCCTGTTATTAATCGTTCTCTTTCTTCTTTTCGTTCTTTCAACTATTTCATCTTTTTTCTGTCATTCTATTTCTTTTTCTCCTCTCTTCATATTTTTTTATTCTACTACAGTAAATGAACCTGTCCTAAATTTGATGCAGTGATATCAGACATTCTCCTATGCTCAATTCTTCTATGTAGGATTAAAAATCTTCGTGACTGACCCAGCCAACAGACAGAAGTAGAAAGATTGTTAGTAACAATGCGAAAAGGAAGAAATAATAATTTCTTTTCCGATTTTTAAATAGAGGCATAGGGGGATATATATGCTGTCCCCGCGAGGTTGTCTTTGATATATATCACTCAGAATTTAGTGAATGGTCCATTGATTTGGTACAATTTTTGAAATTTCAGTTGATATTTAGGACTATTACCAATTCGCTTTGGTTCTTAATGTTATCATTGTATTTAATACCTTTATTTCGTGTCGCTGTTCTTACATAATGACTGTGAAAATGAAATTACCCATAACAACTCGAATAATACATCAAGAGATCGTCTTTTGAGTCGCAGCATAATCATTTGGATATGAATAAGGAGACTGTTCCTCAAAGTGTGAATGAATGAGGGAAAAAGAAGGCGTGTGCAAAACATTAATCCATACTTTTCAAAGCAATCCTAATTTACTCGACTGTAATATCCCCGAAGATGAGTGTTGGATCTTTCAGTACGACACACAGACGAAGGGTAACAGCATGCAGTGGAATTGAAAATCATCACCAAGGCCCATAAAGGTTTCGTTTCAGAAGTCCATTATCAAGACGATACTGGCCATGTTTTTCGACAAACAGGGTCTAATTCACAAAGAATTTGTAACTGAAGGAGAGAAAGTCAGTGTCCTCAGAAAGTCAGTGTCCTCAAAGACTATTGAAGCGCGTTCCTCGGGTGAGTTCACAATTTCGAGAGAAAGACAGTTTGGGGGGATTCCAATTTGTTTAAATTCTGATTTTTGAACCCTACTGGGGTCTCAAACAGCCCCACATTACGCAAATCTGACTGCAATTCACAGAAATCTCTAGATTGTAGGGTTTGTAAAGCGAGTGTTAGCAGAACATTAAAGACAAATTAATTTACAACCTTTAATGAACATTTACATAAAAAAACAATAACTGCATACAAACATACCGATTTCCATATATTTGAACCCTACTACAGTACACTACACTGTCTCTCTCTCATCAACTATTCTCAATTTACAAATTATTAACATCAGTTTGTACCTTACTTATATGAATCCTCGATGATTACTCGATCATTCCCTTCAATTTCCCGTGATGAGGAAGTAGTCCCTCAGAATAACTATTAGAGATGGGATTAGTAGGTCCTCCTTTTGCCCTCAGTACAGCAGCTATCCGACGTGGCATTGATTCGACAAGATGTCAGAAGCGTTCAGCATGTATGGCCAACCAAGCTGTGTGTAATGCGGTCAGCAATGCAAGTATGGAGGTCATTGGTGTATCCCGACGCCTTGATATACGTTTCCATAGTGCCCCACAAGTGCTCTATGGGATTGATATCAGTGGAGTTCGGAGGCCAATCGATATGCTGGAATTCAGGACTGTGTTCCTCAAACCATTCCTGCAGAACAAGTGGCCGATGGCTCGGCGCATTGTCATCTTGGAAGACACCATCACCATTCAGGAAAAAGTGTAACAGCGGGGGGGATACACAGTCAGCAAGCAGTTGACGATAGCGGGGGCCACCGATACATTGTTCCACATGCACCAGGAGTACAAGTTCCAGCCAGTGTAACATGCCTCACACCATACAACTGCCTCCACTTTTAATACCATGCATGTGGATGAAGAGCCTTATGTTGTTGACGCCAAATCCGAACAAGACATGGTGTGGAGTAAATAAAGTGACTCATCCAACCCAGCACACCTTCCAGTCTTCTAATGTGCAACTACAGACTTTCGATCTGCAAACATAACAGAAAAGTTAGAAAGAATCGTAAGGTATTATCTAAAATAATAGAATGCATTAAATTTTGTGGACAGTTTGAAATTCATTTACGTGGACATGACGAAAAAGATGATTCTAAAAATGCAGGAGTATTCTGTAAATCCAGGAGGATTAATAAATTTCGCCTGTACATTAGATTCCAATTTAAAGAACCATTTAGAAAGCAATGCAGCATTTAAAGGCATTTCAAAAACTATTCAGAATGAGATTATTATTATTATTGTTATCCATATGGTGCAAGGAAGCCTGAGGCTTATGCTGCACCCTCACCAGATGTGAGCCCCTCTTTATATAGTCTCTAATTGATGAGAAGAGCAAAACATACAGTTATAGTAATACAGGGCAACCATCCCTAACCCGGTTCCACTGCTAATTCGGACATAATTTCAAATCTCCCCGGTGGGTGCACCGACCTGCCCCTACTGTTTTGGTGGCGTTGATTGCAGCATCAGCTGTTGGCGCAAACTCATAAACACTGGCAAGCCATTCCCACTTGTTTTTCTGCATTTATTATTATAACCTGCTCACATTTAGCCCCAGCCATGGTTCCAATGCATAAAGGAAGTTCCTCTCGTGGTGTAAAGCGCAAACACCATACATTGTCCATAACAGATAAAGTTGAACTTCTGAAAAAACTTGACAGCGGTGTGTCTGTGAGAAGTTTAACTCTGCTTAATTGTAAATTCCACAAATTTCTCTCAGTTCCTCTTATTTTCGTAATTTTCTTTTAGCCATTCCTTTTTAGATTTTTTTTTTTTACAACACACTTGTATGAACTTGCGGAAAAACACAACACAATATGATTTATCCCCAGGGGCTCACATCTGGTGAGTATGGGCTTGGCACACCCAGGGTCCTCAGCTGGATATCATCATTTTTCTCTCTTTCTTCGTAATTCCTTTCTACTTCTGTCTCTTGCTCTGGCAAAAAAAAAAAAAAAAAACAAGTAGATAAGGAAATACAAATTATATGCTTCCCTCCTCATACAGGTAACTGTCCAGTTGCCCTCTGAATTTATTCAAACTGTCAGCCTCAATTAAATGTGAAGACACCTTGTTCTAGCAATCAACAACTTGCTGGCAAAAGTAAAACTTCTTACAATCTAATCTAAACCTCAACCCCCGTAATTTGAATTTATGACCTCTAGTTCTGCAATTCTTTATAACAGTGAGAAATCCATCTTCATTCATTTTATTAATCTCTCTCAGAACCTTATAAACCGCAATCAGTTCACCTCTGAGGTTCCTGGTTGCCAAGTTCTGTAGTCCACATAATCGGAGTCTTTCCTCATATGGTCGTCTTTCTGCCAATCTCACCATCTGAGTTGCCCATCTTTGGACCCTTTCAAGAAACTCAATGTCTTTTTTCAGATGAGGTCTACATACTTGAACACCGTATTCCAAATGTGGTCTTACAACTGCCTTTTAGATTGGGATTATGACCTCCCTATCTCTACAGGATAACGTTCAATAAATCATTGATAGGACACCATGGACTATCCTGGCTACCTGTTTACACTGTTCAGAAAACTTCATATCTGCCCATATTGTAACTCCTAGATCCCTTTCAAAACTTAGAAAGATTTGTTTGTTTGTTATTTGGTTTTTAGGAGCATTAGCAACTAAAGCCATATTGCTCCGGGGATCATTCCCTGACCTTTCCGCATCCTCCGTATTTGGTGGTCACGGGCTCGAACCCCCGTCTAATCAAGAAGCGTGTGCTACGCACTGCCACTCCTACCCACATGGCTACGGAGGCGCCTAACTTAGAAAGAAGAAGACTGAACTCTTAGTAAACTTACACGAATTTATTCTATTAAACATAAGGCAATAGAATCTTCTTCAAGTTTCCAGTAGCAATGGCATTAGTTTTTGTCACTTCAATGGCTACACTTCAGGTCAGCACCTTTAGTGAAAACATTTGTTTATTAGTATTGGAAACTTGTACATGATTTTACTGTCATGTGTTCAGCAGAGTAATATTATGTAAATACCCTGTATTTGTAAAAGAATAAGAGAATGAAAATTACAGAATATTCTTGACTGTTTGCTGCAAATATGCCGGGATGAAATAAAAAGAGAAATTAAAGAATCTTCATTCGTAGCTGTCAGGGCTGATGACAACAGATGTTTCAAAACATATACAAATTGTAATTATTCTCAGATATGAACTGAATGGAGACATTTTTGAGCTTTATTGTGGTTTTTTCACTACGGAAAACCAGCAGACGGAATATCGAAGTGCATTCCAGACCAGTTAGACATAATCCTCGAAGGAAATACTGAAAAACTGGTTGCTCAAACATTTAATGGCGCAAGTGTGATGAAAGGCCAGAAAGGGGGAGTTCAGGCTAAAATAAAAGAAGTGTACAAAAATGCACATTTTATTCACTGCTATGCCCACCAACTGAATCTGACGATGAGAAATGGAGCAATTAGTACCAGAGATTCAAGATTATTCTTTTCGAACCTCATGTCGATACTAAACTTTTTCTGAAGATGACCACAGTGTCTCTCGGTTCTCAGAAAGCATACGGACAGCCGTGTTGCCCGACCTTCCCCTACAAGATGGAACTTCAATATACGCACCATGAACAGCGTTTATGAACATTCTGAATCCTTAAAAAAGTGCATGGAGGAACTACAATCGAGGGCAAATGGAGATAAAACGATTTCAGAAGCAACTGGAATTTTGCACATCTTGAGTAATGAAAAATTCGATTTCTGGTTAGAACGTTTCCATCAGATAATGCCTAACGTGGAAGTTATTTATAATCAAATGCAATCTCGACAAATTGAGGCAGTTAAAATACATTAATGTATAGCAGACATGATGTACACAATTATTGCAAATTAACCGCCTCGCTGAAATTTATACAGCAAATAATCTAGCTGAAGTTCTTGGTGAACTTACAAAACTCATAAAAGTACTTTTGACCATTCCGATGACTACTTCAGAGCCCAAACGCTGCCATTCGACGTTAAAAAGAATAAAAACATTTTGAAGGAGCACTATGAATCAGGAAAGGCTAAATGCTCAAGCATTGCATTCAATAGAGAAAAGCTTGGTCAACAGAGCACCAAACTTGAATGAAAATGTTATTAATCTATCTTCTACAAATAAAAACCGAAGAATTGATTTTGTTTTTAAATAAAAGTTCAACTCTGTTAATGGTAAATGTCTAGTTAATTTTTTTTAGTATTTTTAACTTGCTTATTACCTATGAGAATTACGGGTGTTGTTCAGGGGCGTATTCAGGAGTGGGCAGAAGGGGAATATGCCCTACCTTAACCCAAAATATGAAATTAAAGAAAAAGAAGGCAGGAGTACTAGAAAGCAAGCTATTTCACTCACTAGATGGCGGTGCGTGTTTTCCCGTTTTATTGTTTTTATTTATTTATTATAAATGTGTTACTTTGTAAAATTATTTAATTAAATTATTAAGTTTTTAAATTTATTTTTTATAAATGTGTTACTTTTTAAAATAAATGAAGTCGCAATGATAAATGAAGTCTGCTTTCCTTTGCAAAGAAAAGCAGACTTCATTTATGATTGCGAGACAATTCTTTTGGAAAGAGTTCAATACCAGTGCAATTCGTTATGCTGGCAAATTTGTCCTGTTATGAGCATAAAAGATTGAACAATAAACAAAATACAAATGTGGCAAATTTTAAATGAGTTTTAATGGTACTGGATAATGGAAGTAAATAATACTTCCTAAAATGTTATATATATATATATTTTAATTGTTTCTAAAACTAATTTTAAAGGTTTATTAAATTATTAATTTCCATTTTACATATACAAAATATATATGGTATAATGGGATTATGACGTCTTTATCTCTACTAGCAATTTTTCGATAAATCATCGATAGGACACCATTGGCCTTCCTTGCAACCTGTTTACAATGCTCAGACAACTTGGAGTCTGACCGTATCGTAACCCCCAAGTCCCTTTCCTCCAGTACTGGGTTTAGTTGAACTCCACCAAGTGAATAAGTTATTTTGGGATTACTGTTTCCCAGGTGTAATACTTTGTTGGATTAAAGCACAGCTGCCATTTTTCTGACATTCCCTGAAGTCTATCTAGGCCACTTTGTTGTTTGTTTGTTATTTGGATTTTAGGAGCATTAGCAACTAAGGCCATATTGCCCCGGGGATATGCGGTGGTCATTCCCTGACCTTTCCGCATCCTCCGTATTTGGTGATCACGGGATCGAACCCTAGTCTAATCAAGAAGCGTGTGCTATGCACTGCCGCTCGTGCCCACCTGGCTACAGAGGTGCCAAGTCACTCTGAAGAAGCTCTGCTTGGCAGCGATCATTAACTACTCTACCGATCTTTACATCAACTGCAAATTTAGACATCACGCCCTTTATCCCTTCATCGATGTCATTTATGAAAATCAAAAACAACAGTGGTCCTAATACTGATCCTTGGGGAACCCCACTTCTTACATCAACCCAATCTGAGGAATAACCATTTATCAGAACCGGCTTCCTCCTGCCCTGAAGCCATCCATCTAAAGATTTTCCCAGTGATTCCAACTTGTTCCAGCTTATAAGCAACCGCTCATGTGGGACTGAGTCAAAACCTTTACTGAAATCTAAATAAACAATGTCGAAATGTTTCCCAAAGTCCAGCTCGTGAGTGACCCTTTACAAAACCTTGCTGAGTATCTTTCAGAATTCAATTTCTAATTAAATGAGCCTGAATTCTAACTTTGATGATTGCCTCCATGGTTTTCCCTACTACTGACGTTATACTAACCGGCCGGTAATTTCCCACTTCACTCTTAGAACCGCCCTTATGTATTAGAGATACTTTGGCACTTTTCCAATCCAAAGGAATCTCTCCCGAAACCAGTGATGCTCTCATAACTAGCCTCAATGGTTCAATGCACTCACTTGCCGTCTCCCTTAAGATTTTATGGTAATATGCCATCAACCCCACGAGCCTTAGTGGCCTGTAGATTCCAAAGTGTGTTTTTATTAAATAAACGTGTGAAATTTCAACATCATTAATTAGTTTTTTGCAAGTTCACTCCCAGAATTTCTCATTGACATGAAGGGCTTTTCTTCTGTAAATATCGATGCAAAGCAACCGTTGAGTTCAGCTGGGGTGTCTAATACTGTCCCATGTCCATTACATAAGGGTCCGATCTGGTTTGTCGTCTTCTTCTTTGCCTTTATATATGTGATAAATTCCTTATCCCCCCCCCCTACTCTTTACTTTCTTTGGGAGCGATTTCTCATAATGTGTCTTTCCCAGGCGAACCCTTTCTGTGGCATTTTTATTGATCATTTTGCTGCTGTTATTCGCTTCTGTACTTTTTATTGCTCTCTAACTTTTACATGTCGTATTTTTCTGTCGAGTAATGTGGCAACTTCTTTATTCATCCAACCTGAAATCCTCCTCGTGGAGTATTTATTAATGGTATATACGCATCGAGGCTTCTGTGATTAATGTTTTAAAGGTATACCATAATTCAGTTGTATTGGCTGTCTGTGACATTCTCCCCTGTGAATAGAGTCCATGTAGCAGCTTCAGATGTCCTAATTTCCTTGCGTGAAGTTATAACCCATTCCTTTGCATTTAACTACTGCTATCTCTCTCTCTCTCTCTCTCTCTCTCTCTCTTCATCGTCCAACGTGATCATTTCCTGTTACTGGTTCTTCTCTCTTTCTTTATTTCTATATTTCCTTCTTATTCACTCTCGGTTTATACTTTTTATTCTTCACTGTTTCTATATCTTTGATCGCTTTTGTTTATTCATCCCATCCTGTTATTCCTCGTTCTCTTTCTTCTTTTCGTTCTTTCAACTATTTCATCTTTTCTCTATAATTCTATTTCTTTGGGCCCGTCCTAAATGTGATGAAATGATATCAGACATTCTCCTATGCTCAATTCTTCGATGTAGGATTAAAAAACTTCGTGACTGACCCAGCCGACAGACAGAAGTAGAAAGATTGTTAGCAACAATGCGAAAAGGAAGAAATAATAATTTCCTTTCCGATTTTTAAATAGAGGCATAGGGGGATATATATGCTGTCCCCGCAAGGTTGTCTTTGATATATACCACTCGGAATTTAGCAAATATGTTATGCCAGAAACCTGGAAGTAATAGAAGATATGCTTCCTTACGTTCAAAATTCGGAAAAGTGAATGATCCATTGATTTGGTACAATTTTTGAAATTTCAGTTGATATCTAGGACTATTAACAACTCGCTTTCGTTCTTAATGTTATCATTGTATTTAATACCTTTATTTCGTGTCGCTGTTCTTACATAATGACTGCGAAAATGAAATTACCCATAACAACTCGAATAATACCTCAAGAGATCGTCTTTTGAGTCTCATTTGGATATGAATAAGGAGACTGTTTCCAAAGTGTGCATGAAGGAGGGAAAAAGAAGATCTCTGCAAAACATTAATCCATACTTTTCAAAGCAATCCTAATTTCCTCGACTGTAACATCTAGTTGCTGCTTCTGATTTAGCGCTTGTTGGATCCATAGTAGTGTTCCCATGAGGTTGATGATGGTCGATCTCTGAGGAAGTACTGATTGCAGGTATTCATGTCTGTCTTTGAAGCAATGTTGGATGATGATGTCCAGGATTGTTTTTTCGAAGATTTTTTGCAAAGAGCATCCAACAGCGATTGGTAATCATCTACTTCAGTCGAATAATTCCCCGAATCTGGTCTTGCATTGTACAGCCCTCTAAATGCGCTCGTTTCTTTTGTTCCGCGTCTCTTCTGACTCTCCTTCCCACAGGACTCCATAGAATTCCAATTGCGCTCGCTTATCTGCAGCCAATCCACGTGGTGGCGCTGCTGTCTTCTGAGCGTGGTCAGAGATGAGTCCTCCATGGATTTACCGAAGGGTGGCTTCCATGCTGGACTCGTCTAGTGAACCGTAGGGAGTAGACGGATAGTGGGAAGAAGTTGTGTCCTGCCCTCTGGATTCAGTTAATGAGATTCTTCTCTCGGAGGGAGAACAGTGAGGTCTTTATAATGCCTGGGCGAACCGAAAATCCTCTGCAAGCCAGTTATCTTACTGGAGACGATATCCCCAGTAAAGAAGGTTGTTTTCTTGGAATAGGGCCAGTATTTGCTTTAATGAAGAGTGGGAAAGTGAAAAAGAGGAATGCTGTCAGTGCCAAGTGACCCATTTGGCAGCTGGCAACAAGATCAGACGTGTTAATTTGACCCATCCATCGCTGTTTTGTACAACCACCCGCCACATTTATATCTTCTGATTGCAACAACGCCTCTCTCGAAGCCTAATTCATCTCATCAACACGATCCGGTAAGCTTTTATTTCAACTTTTATTTTTGTTAATTATATGCGATGCACGTTTATTGCAACGAGCGTTTGAATGCCCCACGTGTTGTCTCTCGTCACTGGGATGGCGTCAGAACTGACGCACGTTTAAGATAACACGTGTGCGCACGTTCTTCGTGTCGAATTAATCCAACCCTTTGAACTTTCCGAGATCTGAAACCACACCTTTTTCCTCCACTATATTTAAAGCATATCGATCAGATCTTTGCAATGGAAGACAATCTGACCCCATTCCCCTCACCAAGCAAGCAGCTACTCCTCCCCCCCCCTCTCAGTTGAACGAAGTGAGTCCGAGTTTTCTCGGATTTGAAAATTATGGAAATAATCCCGAGTTAACTCGAGAGACATTCAAATATCGTATCTGATGATGTTCTTGTTTTGTTAAAGAGGTCATCCGACAAAAACGTGCATTATTTTTTCAGTACAGTGGAATATGCGATGAAATACAACTGACTCAGCCACGGGAATGAGTTTCGCACAAACAGAATTTAAAACAACAACAAACAAGGAGTGTATATGCATTGGGTGACCGGGGTTGACGCCTGTGACTGTTAAATACGGTGCTGGTTCTTGTATTCTCCCTATCTTGTGAACTCCTGCGACCGTGTGGTCGTCCCTGAATAAAAACAGAAAGTTTATTTATTTGTTTATTTATTATCGTAGTATAACCGGTTGAGAAACATTTGTTTTGAATGTAGAATTCGTGTCGCGAAATGGGGTAAGGAGAAATGAGAACAGTGCAGATTTAATCTCTCTCTCTGACTTAATGAAAGAGCGCATTGGATATAGCTAGGCTCATAATGTAAGACTTCTTTTATACTTTTATATATATATCCATTTAGCCATATTACTACTTACTTTCTTTGTATATACCTCAACCGCCCCTCCTCCATCCTGGTTGGTCTGTTCCAAATAGAATACGAAGGAAGTTGATGAGGTCGCGCAGAGACGAGTGAATTTGTTGGCCTGGATTGATGGACAGATAGAGTTAACTCATTATTTGTGACGTCCCTGTCACGAAGCACTATGAGACACGCACGAGTGACAGAACAGGAAACCCGGAGAATATAGCGCAGCTGTCGATAGTGTGGGGTGTTGTTGATGAGTGCAAATGTTCGGAAACATTCACGTTTTCATCGCAACGGTTCGGATCTCGAGCGTTGATTCGTGCGCTAGAAGACGTCGGCTGTTTTACACACACGAAAGGGTTACATAATTGAACTTTTTGCTTCATCGACCTTCGTGAATAGTTGCGGACGATGGTGGGAAGGAATAATCTCACTTTCAATATCTCTCACGTTATCATTTGCTGACTGAACTTTCTTTTTTTTGTCCCGAAGGATTCTGAGTAAACGTAGAAGTGCACAATTTGCACTTCTTTTCATTTGTTTCCGCATGGGAGACTCCAAAGTCGCGTGCTGGAACTGAGTGACGAACATTAGAATTGTCGAGTGGGGTAGGGTGGCAACGGAGGGAGAGATGACGAAGTTGGACACTTTGTTAAGGATGAATTGATGCATATCGAACCCCACATTATTCTTCACCCTTCCCCTGTCTGTATGATGTTTTTTCAGTGGTTCAATTAATCTCCCCGAAGAAAGCCATACGATCTCTTTGTTTGGTTTATTTTATATTTAACAAACTGCGTGTAAAGAAAGATCAGTTCTCCGTAACCATCCCTACCGAAGCCGAAGATCTGAATTCATTCGAAAGCATCGAGAATTTTCCGCTCATTCCAAACAAAATCCTCCATTTAATTAAATGATTTCCATTCTATTTTATAAAGTGCAAATCTTATTGCATATCTACTGAGATGTTGAAGTGTGGATGGAGTCCTGCATCGTTTCTCCAATGAAGGAGAAATTAATCGAGTTTTTTTTTCAATATATTATCTGCATTCAGATTTTCTGTGGACACGAAATTGCTCCAATTATCAAAATAATACTTGTCAATGATGGTTTGAAAATCTTTCATGCATAACTGAGGAACAGCTTTTAGGATTATTTCTGTTTATATTATTTTATTCGGAAATTCATTCTCTTGTGTGTTTTCTAAAACAAAGGGCTCGATTTTTTAAGTAAAACGTAAATAACTTTTTCATTATAAATACACTTTCTTTTTATCCAAATGACATTCTTTAAATTTAGTCCGATCTGCAATAGATACTTGGAGTTTATCGTTGTTACTTGCAAATTTCGTAAGTAATTTCTGAGTAGTACGAGTTTCCTGTGTGAAAGGTTTACAAAAATCCATTAAAACAGTGAGGACTTCTTCATATTTTTCTGGAGAGCTCGGAAGTACTCCTGTTTCTTCTCCATGTGAACAGAATAAAACCGTTCTTTGATTTCCTTACCGTTTGCTAAGTAGGAACTGCCGTATAAGAAATACGAAATTCTCAATTAATTTTCTATATTCAAGATTTGTCAGATTAAGATGGGGAACAAATTCTCGAAAGAATTCCTAAACCAGTGTTGTTGTTCTGGCTTTCCTTTCTCGTAATATTCAACCAGAATTGTTTCAGCGTCACACTGTATTTTTACTGCTCCCTAGTACTGTTAGTTGATTGTTGCATATTTGAAGAATGGATATATGAAATTGAACAATTGATCCCTTTCTCTTCGATTGTTAAACGTTGAAAAAGATGTCGATTATCTAAACTAGCCAGAATATATTCAGATAATATGAGATTCACTTCACCCTGCTTTGTATACCAATAGAGAAAAAAATATCCTCCTCCTTGACAGTTTTTTCGATCTAGAATTCGGAAAAACAAAACTTTTTCTGTGCCACACAAAATTACGATATAAATGCCGAATTTATTATTACCAAATATTGCATACTGGATCATTACAATCTGATATTAGGAAAAAAAAAACAAACGTACAGTATATCAAATAACTTTAAAACATATGTTTTCAAAGAAATTGCGTAGTGTTAAACAGGGCTTTTACAAACCATCACACACTGCGGAAAGTTTAGTAGGAAATAAGTGTGTGAGGTTTCTCCAAATTATCCCAATCTTCTTCTGAGCGGTGTTCCATCAATGTCACTACTCGTACAAATGCCTCGGTGAAGGAACGTAATTGCGCAGTTCTTTTAAATATAGACAAGGGAATTACACCTGGTGGATAAATTCGCACTTGTTCTCAATTAGAAGTCGTTTTGGAGCTGAGTTTTGGTGATTATTCACTGAATGACGCATTCTCTCCGGTCCCGCTGATAAACGAGCCATTAATGGGGTCCATCCCTGCTTGTTTTCAACATTTATCTGTAAAGAAAGAAAGCAGAAATTTAAAATAGTTCCGACAACGGTTAAACAATTAATTTCAAATAAAAAACAGGTTGGAATGTCTCAAGAGATTACAGATTTCGAACTTACCTGAGCACCCTTGGATATCAACAGAGATGTTATTGGGAAATAATGACACAAACAACTGGTTACATAACACAGAGGGGTGTTCTGCACATGTCTCATCTCCTAACATCAGCTCCACCATGCATTAAGTGAGTTGCAGCAACAAAATTGTGCCATAAACAAGCAATTATCAAAGGAGTATGACCAGTTACATCCTGTGAATCAAAATCGCTGCTTCCAGATAAAAGCAGTGCCTCTGTAATATCTGAAAGAGAAACAACGATTTTGTTTGAGTCGAGGGTTTTTGCTGTACACACAAATTACTGTTTATAATGAAATAGTGTGACTTAGATAACCGATTGTAGATTCGATATGAACTTCGTTCCTTGTTTTATAACTTTTAAAAGAAACGTTTCTAAGTGACTGAAGAAGACCCGTGCAATTGGAGGAGATGCATTATAAGTTAAAATTGGCGTTCGAATACTGTGAGTGTGGGCAGAAACAGGACAGAGAATTCTTGAGTGCTGAAACAGTTCCTTAAAAATTCCTTCTTCAATCAGTCTACTACTTTGACAGATGCGTTCTTGAGATTACCACAGCCTATTTAACAGATATTGAAGAGGACCCATCCACAAAATATTCGAATAATTACCGGGCCAAAATTAGTTCTGAACTGAAGAGCTCTGTAGACGAAATTAAGTACGGTGAACGTACAAATAATTCCGGATAAACGTGGCAAGAAATAAGAAACTGACGATTGCAAAAAACCAGGAGTTTCGTTTAGAGAAGTAGAAACTGCAGTTCTACGATTCAAAGGAGAAAGGGTACACCACGATCAGTTCGACTGCACGTAAGAAAGGAAGCGCAAGAAAAGACCAGAACAGTGATTTTTAAACGCAATCGATCACATACTGCATCTGAAATTCTGGCTGAGTTTCTTCTGAACACAGAAACTGCAATGTCTTCATGTACAGGAAAACTTCGTCTTAAACAAGTAGGACTTCGTGGTCCAGTAGCTGAGTGAAACTCCATATTAAAAGCGGAAAATTCGAAACAAATAGTTCTCTTGGATCAACATCATTGGACGGTTGAATCGAAATTTGAAGGTTTTCGATCCGAACTGAACAGTTTATGTGAGATGATCAAGTGGATAAAACTTTTTTCCCAAATTATTCAGTGCCTACAGTCAAACCCGGTAGTGGTGGTTCCATCATGATTTGGGGTTACTTCTGTAGCGGGTGACATCATCAGAATGTTTGAGAAGAGGATATAAATATATTCTTGAACATAATGCAATATCCTCTTAACTTCCACCTTGAACATAACGTCTCATGGTGGAACCTTCAAGAGAGCATCTGTTGGAACATCATTCGAGCATCCATCTCGTACTCCATTCTTAATGAATGGTTGCCACTAATTACTGTGTTGTGTCATTTCTGCTTCTTGTGCCTCTACTACTACTACTTCCCGGTTATGGGTTCCTATGCGATTCACATTCCTCTAGATGTTACCTCCCTCCCCTAAACGTTTGAACCAATATTTTTGAGACACCCTGTATATCTTCATATACGTAAAATGGAAATTAATAATTTTATAAACTTTGAAAATTTGTTTTAGAAGCATTCATCAGATATATAACATATTAGGAAGTATTATTTACTTCTCTAATCGAGTACTACTAAAACTCATTTAAAATTTGACACATTTGTATCTTGTTCAATTCTGTTTATTATATGCTCATAACAGGACAATTTTGCCTACACAACGAGTTGCATAGGTATTGAACTTCTTCGAAAAGAATGTTCTCGCAATCACAAATGAAGTCTGCTTTACTTTGCAAAGCAGTCAAAAGCGGACATTTTCAACATTTATTATACTTTTTTTCCAGCTGATGATTATTTTCTGGAATTTGAATCTCCTGTCTCATCTTTACGGTAACCAAAGTAGGGATGGTTACGGACAACTGATCTTTCTTTACACGCAGTTTGTTAAATATAAAATAAACCAAACAAAGAGATCATATGGCTTTCTTCGGGGAGATTAATTGAACCACTGAAAAAACATCATAGAGACAGGGGAAGGGTGAAGAATAATGTGGGGTTCGATATGCATCAATTCATCCTTAACAAAGTGTCCAACTTCGTCATCTCTCCCTCCGTTGCCACCCTACCCCACTCGACAATTCTAATGTTCGTCACTCAGTTCCAGCACGCGACTTTGGAGTCTCCCATGCGGAAACAAATGAAAAGAAGTGCAAATTGTGCACTTCTACGTTTACTCAGAATCCTTCGGGACAAAAAAAAGAAAGTTCAGTCAGCAAATGATAACGTGAGAGAGATTGAAAGTGAGATTATTCCTTCCCACCATCGTCCGCAACTATTCACGAAGGTCGATGAAGAAAAGTTCAATTATGTAACCCTTTCGTGTGTGTGAAACAGCCGACGTCTTCTAGCGCACGAATCAACGCTCGAGATCCGAACCGTTGCGATGAAAACGTGAATGTTTCCGAACATTTGCACTCATCAACAACACCCCACACTATCGACAGCTGCGCTATATTCTCCGGGTTTCGTATTCTGTCTCTCGTGCGTGTCTCACAGTGCGTTGTGACAGGGACGTCGCAAATAATGAGTCAACTCTATCTGTCCATCAATCCAGGCCAACAAATTCACTCTGCGCGACCTCATCAACTTCCTTCATATTCTCTTTGGAACAGACCAACCAGGATGGAGGAGGGGTGGTTGAGGAATATACAAAGAAAGTAGTAATATGGCTAAATGGATATTTATATATATATATATATATATAAAAGTATAAAATAAGTCTCACATTATGAGCCTAGCTATATCCAATGCGCTCTTTCATTAAGTCAGAGAGATTAAATCTGCACTGTTCTCATTTCTCCTTACCCCATTTCGCGACACAAATTCTACATTCAAAACAAATGTTTCTCAACCGGTTATACTACGATAATAAATAAACAAATAAATAAACTTTCTGTTTTTATTCAGGGACGACCACACTGTCGCAGGAATTCACAAGATAGGGAGAATACAAGAACCAGCACCGTATTTAACAGTCACAGGCTTCAAATGCATCTACGCTCGTGACCACTCCTTGTTTGTTGTTATTTTAAATTCTGTTTGTGCGAAACTCAATCCCGTGCCTGAGTCAGCTCTATTTCATCGCATATTCCATTGTACTGAAAAAATAATCCACGTTTTTGTCGGTTGATCTCTTTAACAAAACAAGAACATCATCGCATATTCCATTGTACTGAAAAAATAATGCACGTTTTTGTCGGATGACTTCTTTAACAAAACAAGAACATCATCAGATACGATATTTGAATGTCTCTCGAGTTAACTCGGAATTATTTCCCTAATTTTCAAACCCGAGAAAACTCGGACTCACTTCGTTCAACTGAGAGGGGAGGCGGAGTAGATGCTTGCTTGGTGAGTGGAATGGGGTCAGGTTGTCTTCCATTGCAAAGATCTGATCGATATGCTTTAAATATAGTGGAGGAAAAAGGTGTGGTTTCAGATCTCGGAAAGTTCAAAGGGTTCGATTAATTCGACCCGAACAACGTGCGCACACGTGTTATCTTAAACGTGCGACAGTTCTGACGCCATCTCAGTGACGAGAGACAACACGTGGGGAATTCAAACGCTCGTTGCAATAAACGTGCATCGCATATAATTAACAAAAATAAAAGCTTCCCGGATCGTGTTGATGAGATGAATTAGGCTTCGAGAGAGGCCTTGTTGCAATCAGAAGATATAAATATGGCGGGTGGTTGCACAAAACAGCGATGGATGGGTCAAATTAACACGTCTGATCTTGTTGCCAGCTGCCAAATGGGTCACTTGGCACTGACAGCATTCCTCTTTTTCACTTTCCCACTCTTCATTAAAGCAAATACTGGCCCTATTCCAAGAAAACAACCTTCTTTGATGACGATATCGTCTCCAGTAAGATAACTGGCTTGCAGAGGATTTGCGGTTCGCCCAGGCATCCTCAAGACCTCACTGTTCTCCCTCCGAGAGAAGAATCTCATTAACTGAATCTAGAGGGCAGGACACAAATTCTTCCCACTATCCGTCTACTCCCTACGGTTCTCTAGACGAGCCCAGCATGGAAGCCACCCTTCGGTAAATACATGGAGGACTCATCTCTGACCACGCTCAGAAGACAGCAGCGCCACCACGTGGATTGGCTGCAGATAAGCGAGCGCAATCGGAATTCTATGGAGTCCTGTGGGAAGGAGAGCCAGAAGAGACGAGGAACAAAAGAAACGAGCGCATTTAGAGGGCTGTACAATGCAAGACCGGTTCGGGGAATTATTGGACTGAAGTAGATGAGGGTCGAATGCGTACTACGGAAGTTCGATGGCGTGCAGAAGAAAGAACTCGCGCAGAAAAAGATAGCGTAGTCAAAGAGTAAAGAAAGGCCAATCGAAGTTATTGTAATGAACTTCGAGTTGGTCAGGAACACGACGTTTCGGTCAATTCTCTCCAGTTCTTCCTCAAGTACAATATAAATACCCTAAGAAGGGAGATATTTACAGAAATTTCGACAAATCTCGATGAACATCTTCGGCTTTCTTGCCATTTTCCCCTTTACAAAACAAGGTCCCATTTTTCGCAGATAAACCGTCTGTCAGGTACAGATAACGAGGAATTGTAGAGAGCGTGAAGAAAGAAATCGGTTGTACGAATTTATTTATTTGTTAAAATTAATACACAAATGCAGTTGACTGCACTGGAAGCGATTACTCTCTTTCAAATCTTGATCAAATTTAGAAAACTATTTTTAAGCAATTCGTCGCTTCCTTGGTGGAAATCATTAACTTGACTGTGATTTAACATTGAAATGTGTACAACACCGATGGCCAACGCGCTGAATTTAACGAGGTTTTCAGCATTAATACACGAGAGAAGACTCATCTTCACCGTAAAAATGATTGCCGGGAGAGTCTCAGCACCCAACGTTTGGGACACCCGTGTGCTGGCGGATTCCCCAACCAGGTCTCCGCTCCACTCCCAAGCTTCTTGCTCTTCCTTCGAGACTACATTTGAAAGATCGGTTCCTCCCTTATCAGAAGCTCCATCTGGTTCAATCCCTGGATGCTGACTTATTTAAAATCATAGATGATAAAAAGTACAGACGGATCATCCTAGATCTGCACGTGGTCTCCAGAACTACCAACTGATCTCAGATCGTTATGGCGGGGCAAGAGACTCTCAGAAAATGGACTCGAGGAAAATCTTTTGTTATTTTTGTTATTTTGTATTAGTTTTCCTTTCAAGTCAATGTTATCTGCTATGAGTACTTTTTTTTTTTTTTTATATAATTCGCCTATATTTAATCTTTACAATTCCTTTATTATCTCTGCCGCTTTTTAACCCCTGGCATGGTGCCGTGAAGGGTATTGTATGGTCGTGGTACCTGCGTGTACCGGTGAACTGTACAATAAAGATCTTATTTATTTATCTATTTATTTATTATTCATTCATTTAAATTTTATCACATTTTAATTTACTTCTTTCATTACCTCTTATAAAAACATGCATTCGCACTTTGGAATTCGTTCCCTGAAGTGTTTTGCACTCAAAATTACAAATGTGCTATTCATTCAAATTAATACTACGAGTACTGATCCCACCAGAAAATTAGGATCCGATGTTACAGAGAGTGGAAGAAATCCGTAGCAGAATTGGAGGAATGTACTCGACAAAGACATCATACTGAAGTAGAGTGGAAAGAAACCTTTGGCAAATCAGTTGAAAGAATAATTCATCGCAATTTGGGTAAAAATGAAGGGCGAAGTTGGTTCGACACGACAGAAAGATATTCATTGGTGGGTAACGCGACCCTTGTAAGGGTGTCAGCGAACCCAAGTCCGTACCAATGAAACATACTCCATGCCATGAAACCACCTCCAGCCGCCTGAATGATGGACAAAAGTCAGTCTGGGTTCATGAACCTCACGCCGCAGACTACATATTTTCCACTGTTCCGCAGTCCATTCTTCACTGTGGCGGCACCACCCTAGTCGAATCTTTCGATTTTTTACAGAAAGAAGTGGCTTTCAAATAGGTACACCACTAAGAGATCCCGGATTCTTCAATTTCCACTTCATAGTTGTTTGGAAATGGGTCTTTCTTTTATTATCATTTATGGATCATTTGCTGTACACCAGACCTCCTCTTCTGATGAACAATATGATTTAATTTCCTGTGGGATTGTTATTGGAGTATCGACTATCTGCTGCATTTCTTCCTTTTAGAGCTTTATCCTTCTTTTGTCTTTTACTCATTTATACTTTTGAGATTGTTACTTTCGACACACAAATGATTTCCTTTGTTTTCTTAATTTTGACTCGTGTTACACGTGCTCCAACAATAACACCTTTCTGAAAATCGAAAAGATCTCTTGTGTTTCCCATGACCAGATCAACTTGCAAATTGTGCAAGGCATGAGTAGCCCTACCACAACACTCTCTGCAACCACTTATGGAGACAAAGGCGCGATTTGTATGGGCAAAAAGGTGGCAACACGAAGTATTAGGTTGGGGTTGCTAATGCAATGCCAACTTGTTGCAAGTAAGGCGAGTTCTGTTAATATTTGTGAAATTAAGATTAGATGAAAATTCAAACTGGCTAGCCAAAGTGTTGTGGACGGATGGGCTAATTGCTACCTTAATGACATTATTAACGGCTACAGCTTTGTGAGAAGGACAAGGACCTCTTTTCCCTCCCTACTTAGGTTGACACTTCTCTCCATTTGGAAAACAAACTGCATGATCCAACGTTGCGGAATATTTTTGATTGTTCCGTATTTCTTTTAGAAAGGAGTTAAGTGTCTTCAAGACCGTTACTGCAAGTGGAGAAAGGTGCTCCATCAATTTCTTTCGTCAATGCCCTTGACGAAAGAAATTGTCTGCGCCCTTGAAAGAAGAAATTGTCACATGATTTTTAATGAGAATGAAGGATGGTACCATTCTAGTATATCCTGAAGCGACATTCCATGTATCCTTTGTTCATATTGTGCGCGATTGCCAGATATAATTTTACAAATTGTTAACCACGAGAATGTATTTTATTTAAATATTCTGTCAAGAGAAAAGCAGCCAAGATTTAGGTAGATCTGGAATTAATATACTAAAAACCAGATTTCAAGTTTATGCTCTGCAGACAATGGTACTCGACAAAGAGAAGCTTTTTTTTTGGAATAAGATACCAACGCCAAATTTGTGAGTATTAATTTTAAGACTGAAATTCATAATGGCTTCAGCAGTAGTTTATAAAACTTTATTGGTTAATATATTATTATCCATGTAAAGGAATTTGAGATGATTCGTACTTCCAGATTCCAGAACAGCTAGTTGAGAAATAAGCGAAGAAGAAAGAAATGCAGACAGGATTCTTCCCTGAGGTATGTGAATGGAGATAGATTTCCCTAACAATCTTCATAGGAAAAATTTAGAAGGCAGTTAAGTGATCAAGCTCTTAGAAAGAAGAGAATTTGTTCGTTGTACCACAGAAGTTCTCAAGTAGAAAAATGAGTCTGTCGATGTTAACTGAATGAAAAGTAGACCGTATATCAAGGTAGTTAGACTATACGTAGCCGGTCTTTATGTTAAAAGACCGGCTACAAAACTTTAAAAACAAATTTTTCCGATTTTATTTATTTATATATTAAAGAGAAAATATATTACAACAATTCAGTAATATTTAAATCAAATAAACTTAAATCAAATAGTAAAAATAAATGAAATCGGAAGTATACACCAAAAGATAAATTGTGCATCAACTTTATTCGCTGGGAGGTGGCGCCACCTTCTCATAAAGTAAATTATTCGCTGGGAGGTGGCGCCACCTTCTCATAAAGTAAAAATTAATGCTGGTTATTTTATACATTTTTTTGTTTTGGTGTAAGCGAGTTGATCATCTGGTATAAACTATAGCGTAGCTGAGGGAGTGTGAAATTTTAAAACGATTGCAGTTTCTAAGGTTGCTTTTCAACTATAATAGCTGTAATAAATTTTAAGGACAGAGAGAGAGAGAGAGAGAGAGAAAATTCGTCATTAACAAAATTAATTATTCTTTTATTCAGGAAAACTAATTATTATCATTCTTAATCATCCAACAGACTCTGTTCTGGATTCTGCATAATCTCTGATATAAAGACATTGTGTCGAATATACACTGTGTTGCCACTTTATTAGGTACACCTACCTAGTATCGTGTTGAGCCTCCTGTATCCTTCAAAATAGCCTGACTTCGTCTAGACATGGATTGAACAAAATGCTGAAAACGTTGTGCAGGAATGGAGTACCAAGCACACATGAATGTGTCACGCAGTTCCTTGAGATTCGACTGAGGTGTAGGCCTGCAGCGAACAGTCATTGTCATGTTCCTGAAACCATTCCATAGTGATTCGGGCTTTGTCCACGGCATGTTGTCCTGCTGAAAGTAACCATCTGACTGAGGATAAACTGTCGACTTGAATGGATGCACTTGGTAGCAACGATGTTTAGGAACGATATGGCATTGAGACATGAATCTATGGGTATCAATGGACCCAACGTGCTCCAAGAAAAGATTCCCGACACCATAAAGGTGCTCCAGAGTTTTTCCAAACTCTGCAACCCACATATTCGAAGTCTTTCTTCATAAGGACGCCCTTTTGCCGATCTCACCAGGCGAGTTACCCGTCTTTGCACCCTTTCAAGAAGCTCGATGTCTTTGTTTAGGTGCGGTCTTCATACTTGAACACAGTATTTCAAGTGTGGTCTTACAAAAGCCTTATATAATGGGATTATCACGTCCCTATCGCTACTTGCAAAAGTTCGATAGATCATCGATAGGACACCATGGGCCTTCCTTGCGACCTGTTTACAATGCTCAGAGAATTTCATGTCTGACCGTATCGTTACACCCAAGTCCCTTTCCTCCAGTACTGGGTTTAGTTGAACTCCACCAAGTGAATAAGTTATTTTGGGATTACTGTTTCCCAGGTGTAATACCTTACACTTCGTTGGATTAAAGCATAGCTGCCATTTTTCTGACCATTCCTGAAGTCTATCTAGGTCTCTCTGAAGAAGCTCAGCTTGACAGTGATCATTAACTACTCTACCAATTTTAACATCATCTGCAAATTTAGACATCACGCCCTCTATCCCTTCATCGATGTCGTTTATGAAAATTAAAAACAACAGTGGTCCTAATACTGATCCTTGGGGAACCCCACTTCTTACATCAACCCAATCTGAGGAATAGCCATTTATCACAACCCTCTGCCTCCTACCCTGAAGCCATCCTTCTATCCATCTAAGGATTTTCCCAGTGATTCCAACCTGTTCCAACTTATAAAGCAATCGCTCATGTGGGACTGAGTCAAAAGCTGTGCTGAAATCTAAATAAACAATGTCGAAATTATTCCCTAAATCCAGCTCTTGAGTGACCCTTTCGAAATAGCGAACCAGATTTGTTAAACGTGATTTTCCCTTTACAAAACCATGCTGAGTATCCTTGAGAATTTCAATTCGATCCAAATGATCCTGAATTCCACCCTTGATCATTGCCTCCATGATTTTCTCTACCACTGAATTCAGACTGATAGGTCGATAATTTCCACTTCACTCTTAGAGCCACACTTATGTATTGGAGATACATTTGCACTTTTCCAATCCAAGGGAATCTCCCCAGAGTCTAGTGATGCTCGCATAATTAGCCTCAATGGTTCAATGCACTCACTTGCAGCCTCCCTTAAGATTATTGGGTATATTCCATCAACTCCAGGAGCCTTACTGGTCTGTAGGCTCGAAAGTTTTTTCATTAAATAATCTCGCGAAATTTCAATATCATTAATTACATATTTTTTAACTTCACTCCCACAATTTCCCATTGCCACAAAAGGTTTTTCATTTGTAAATATCGATGCAAAATAACTGTTGAGTTCATCTGCAACGGCAGCTGGTGTATTTAATACTATCCCCTTTCCCTTACGTAAAGGTCCGATCTGATTTGTCCTGCTCTTCTTGGCATTTATATATGTGAAGAATTCCTTATCCCCCCTCTTTGCTCTGTTTGCTAGTGATTTCTCATAAACTGCCTTTGCCTGTCGAAACTTTTCTGTGGCTCTATTACAGATCATCTTGTAGCTGTTATAGGCTTCGGTACTTTTTATTGCTCTGTAACCTTTCCATGCCACCTTTTTCTGCTCAAGTATTGTGGCAACTTCCCTATTCATCCAACTCGGAACCCTCCTCGTGGAGTATTTTTTTAATGGTATATACGCATTCATGGCATCTGTGATTAATGTTTTAAAAGCGTACCACAGTTCAAATGTATTCATTCTCTGCGCGATATCTACCCAGTTAATAGAGGCCATGTAGTACCTTAAGGCATCGTAATTTCCTTTTCTGAAATTAAAACCCATTCCTTTGCCTTTTACTACTGCTACTTCTCTCATCATCATCCACCGTAGAACTCCATGATCACTTCCTGCTACTGGTTCCTCGACTGTCAGCCCTGTTATGTCATCTGATTCATGTGTGATGATGAGGTCTAGGATATTCTTTTCTCTAGTACTTTCCCTGACATGTTGATACAAATAACAGTCATCTAGTTGATTTAAAAATTTTGTTCCCCATGTCGAGTTTCCTTCCCATTTACTCCAATCAATTAGAGGCAAATTGAAATCACCCATAATAAGACATTGACACTTACTTGCCCATTCCATTTGCATGTAGAGGCTTTCGTCATAATCTTCAAAATCTTCATAATCTTCAAAATCTTCATTCTAGACATATATAACACTTTAGGAAGTATTATTGACTTCTATACTCCAGTACCTCTAAAACTCGTTTAAAATTTGTATCTGGTTAAGTACAGTTTATTATACTATCCTTTATGTTTCTAACAGGACAGCTTTTCCTGCACAACGAATTACCCTGGTATTGAACTACTTCCAAAAGTACCACTACTTTTTCGGAATTCTAGATTGAAAAAATTCTCAAGAAGGAGGATAATTTGTTCTCTATTGGTATATACAGCAGAATGAAGTAAATCTCATATTTCCAGAATATATTCTGGCTAGTTTATATAATCGATATCTTTTGCAATTTTTAAAAAGAAAACGTTGAATTTATTCTGTCAAAATAATTCTTCAAATATGCAACAATCAACACACCATAACAATAATAGTGAGCACTAAAAATATAGTGTGACGCTAAAGCAATTAGGGTTGTATACTCTTAGTTACTCTAATACAGCTGATATATAAGCCACATGATTACCCAGGGCGAGACTTGAAATTTCTGACACCCTGCTTTGCAGGATGCTGCATGTTCCAATAGAAGTAATGTAACCACTTTCACCTCTGCTGTGGTTTGTCCCGCACGCTGTTTCTCTTCTAGTGTGTGCGCTGATCTGTGCTGCTGGTTTTATCTTGCCATCAATCGAAGCTCTCTGTGAATTCTACAACTGTCGGTAAGAACGCGTGCTGATATGTGTATCCAGAAAACCTGGGTTTCATATGATACTCCAGCAGTTTGAATCAGGACAAAATCTTGCACCTCAAGATTAACTCAAATTGACACTAAGAGCAAGCTCGCAGCATCGAAGATTGCCTTGTGATTTCACTGAAAAATCTTTCTTTGTAATTGGATGTTTGAGTGCCACTTAACTATAGTTCATAATCAACGATGTAGTCGGTGAGTTATGTGTAGCAGAGAATTGTCACTAGGCAAAATGATCAACAAAACAAGATTTATTACATGTATTAATCATACAAATAGTTAGAAAGAACCGGTCAAAATTTTAGCATAATTGGCAATTGATTGATTGAAAACTAACTGAATAACAGGTATAATCTTGCTTCTACTAATATTACAATTTTACAGTGTTCTTCGTGTTGGCACTTCCACCATTACTCTCACAGTATTCACATGGCTGCAGTCGGTCATAGCACACAACCTTTTTACTCTTAGAATAAGTTTATAAGTCAGCTTAACAATCACAATTAGTATTTTGAACAACTAGGTTGATAGGTCGCATTACCTGTTAAATTCCAATTACTAAAAGTAGATAAACAATTGTGAGAAGGTGTCTATGAGAAGAGAGGTCCGTGGGTACGGATGAATTAAAGGAGGGGGGTGTAAGATTAACTTTGAATAGTCGGGTTCGAATTGTTCTAAAAAAGGTTAGTCAACTTACCAACAAATTATTGTTCTTCTTCAGCACTTCTGGATTCAATTCTTTGCTCCATAAGTACAACTTTGAGGTGGGGGGATTCTGTTTCGTCAACAGTATCTACTTTCTTCCTCGATTTTCTTTATTTGCTGTTCTTCAAGGCTCCCTTGACTACACTCGGCTTTAGAAAACTCTTCAACTCTATGATCTCTTGAATCTTATCAGCAACTCTCGCAAAGTTTCTGTGGTCTCCTCTCTGACTCTGAAAACTAACGAATATTTCTCATCTCTCTCTGAAGTCTCAACCAAAAATCCCTTGCAATTCCGAATACTTCAAAATCTACCCCAGAGACTCTTCATTTTCTATCCCCTTTTCATATATATACATCTGCGTCCCCCTATCTGAGTTTCCCATGACCCATTCTCATTTCACAGGTTAATCATGTGGGGCCAAGAATTACGTTTGGGAACCATCAAATTTTGAAATTTAACACTACTAAAAATGATATGTTATAAGTAGAAGGGAAATCTGATATTTGTGTAGGGCAGTTTCTTTTGTTTTACAATCATGGCCGCTGAGCATAAATCGATACACTTTTATGTACGGAATTTCGAAATGACAATCACCTTGTTTATCGGATTCGATTGCATAAGAAATCGTGTCTCTTGTTCTGTTTACTCACCTTTCTCTGACAAAAGTCATGTTCTCCCCTGGTCGTTCTGGGGACTACCTATTATGTGTTCCCTGCCTGCCCTTTACTATCAGGAGAAGGACCTGATGTCCCTAATTGACTGGACACTTAACTGGGGTATATTGTTTCACTGTCCGCATTTCCAGGGACGTCGACGATTGCACGTGCGAAAACGAAAGTAAAACGAAGGTAGTTCCGATGGAGTTGAAGCTACTTTTGTTATGCAGGCCGCGGAAAAAGTATTGGGCACTTTGAGGAATTAATGCTTCTTAAAAGCGAGCGAAAGTTGAAAAAAATGATGATAACATTTTTATAGGTTCTAGTTAATTTATTATTCAGCGTAATTGCATATTTGAAGCAAATCGTTCCGTGAAATTTAAAGATCCGTGTTTTTCAGAAAAGAAATGGAAGCAATCCAAAAATCACTTAAAGCGCTTGTCCAATGTAGATCGAGAGAACAATCCGACGAAAATATTATTTTCGTCCTATTGTTCGTGCAGCGAATGGAGCACGGTTGGTGTTCCGAGAATATAGAAGAATTTCAGATGTTTTTGTGAAACGTAAACAAAAAATCACTTAAAGCGCTTGTCCAGTGTAAATCGAGAGAACAATCCGACGAAAATATTATGCATACCACTGATTTATTAATTTTGGAAAAAATATGCTTTTGAAATAAATTAGAAAAGAATGTGAGCCACGGAGTAATTTTAATGTAGCAGATGCGATACCTTGAAAGAACTGTGTCTACAAGAAGTAGATTTTCCAAATAATATTAAAGGTTCGCTGGCTTGGCCACGTCACGATTTTAGTAATTTTAATCAAAACAAAGAATCACCCGGAAATCATTTTGGTCGTGCAGCGAATAGAGCATGGTTGGTGTTCGGAGAATATAGAAGAATTTCAGATGTTTTTGTGAAACGTAAAGAAAAAATATGGGACCTTTTCGCCGTGACCAGAACAGTTGCTTCAAATTACCGTTAAGAATTGGTTTGAACCTGAATAGAATCGTGGACGAAAATGTAGGGAGCAGCAGAGAAGAAAAAATATGGTTTCTAATTATAACGTGTATTGAAGCAGTAATTGTGAAGAAGCGCGTTAACCAAACAGATGAGCATCCCTTTCCACCCACACAGTATTTGTTGAACTAATTCTAAAAGTAACAGCACAGTTATCAGAACTAAAACAAAAAAAGATGACGAATGAGCATTTTGTCACGAAGTGGAAAAGAAAAAGGAAAAGGCGCGTTCGGTGTAGTCATACAGATTGACAAAAACCAATCCTCAAAGATAACAAATAACGATTTTAGTAAGATTTCATCAAGTTTATAAGCATATAAATTTTTAAAATACTGTATATAAATAATCTTTAAATTGAAATTTATTTATTATAAATGTGTTACTTTGAAAAATTATTTGTTTAAATTATTAAATTTTTAAATTTATTTATTATAAATGTGGTGATTTTTAAAAATATTTAATTAAATTATTAAGTATTTAAATAATATATAATTTTTCAAATAAAATAAAAATTAATTTTTCTAATATTAAAATAATAATTAATTTTTCTAATATTAAAATAATAATTAATTTTTCAAATATTAAAATATTAAATTTAAATATACATTAACATTTTAATTGTAAAGAATTTTGTTAGCAGAGAAAAGGAAGGATTATCCTTTTGTATAAGGCAATTGTCGGGTCACATCTTCAGTATTGCGTACAGGTCTGGGGGACTCATTTTAGGAATTATGTAGATTTGCTTGAGCGTGTACAGAGAAGGGCAACAAGATTGGTGAGGGGAATGAAGGGATCCTCTTACCAAGAGAGGCTTAAGTTCTGCAAATTGCAGTGGCTGAAGACTAGGCACCTGCGATGTGATCTGATTGAAGTGTATAAGGCCTTGAATGGGTTGAGCACGCTGAATTCTGATCGGATTCTTCCACTTGTTCAGATTACGAACCCAAATGGGCATAAATTCAAATTGAGGAAAGACAGCTGTAGAATAGATGTGCGGAAACTTGCCTTTAGCCAGCGGGTAGTTAATTGCTGGAATAAACTTCCTTCTCTTGTTGTGGAAGTTGATAGCTTAAATAAATTAAAGGAGGAGGATGTGGACAAACTTTCATCTCGAAGAGAGTCTCTCCATTCGCTGTCTCATAGACGTACTGTTTCTGCTGCATGCCTCTTCTACAGATACTTCCATGGGCACTGTTCTTCTGAATTGGCTTCTGATAAAACATTAACACCTCATCATCGGCAGTAGGATAGTTGGGAAAATCTCCACACCGAGTGCAAAAGAACAGATTTCGAATCCTGTCAATGACGCGAGGAATATTAATGGGTTGTTTTTCGCAACGTGGCTGAGTTAGTCGGTGTCACGTGTGAGTAGCGTGGCATTTCTTCTTGAAAAAATGGGTTTTCATTCAGCAAACTGCAAATCGACCAGAGAACACGCGCAAATTACAGACACGACATAAATGACGGAACAATTTGCGAGGGTTGCACAGTGGTATCGTCACCGTTCTCCCCCACACAGGGTGAAAGACCCAGGTTCGAATCCCGTTAGTGCCCACATGAAAAGCAATATCACCTTTTGCCCTCTTAAAAGGTGATAGCTGCTCTATAACGTCATTAACACACGAATGATATGTTCTTTGACACACGAATGATATGTACATTCGTGTGTCAAAGAACCTCTTTGTTGGTACATTATTTAATAAGCAACCAGTACATCTTTGGCCACGTAAAACCACTCCAAAGTTTTTGTAATCTGAAAGAGATATTTGGATCCCATCTTCCTTCAACCCAGAGGTCAGTTCAACAAGTGATAGCGGTCGACTAACTTGAACCGAAGCCGAAGATCTGAATTCATTCGAAAGCATCGAGAATTTTCTGCTCATTCCATGCTACTTCCATCATTCAGCTCTGTGTTCTAACCACACTGTTACAATATACTTGTAGACCAATCTTAATCTTCCTAAAGTCTCTACTTGTTATTAGTCTTTCAGATAAACCAACAAATCTTCATCAATAAAAACATCATTTTCAAAGTTGCTCATAACCCAATCATCTCTCATTAAAACATATTCAGAATTGCTCATATAACTTAATCATCTATCATTCAAACATATTCAGAGTTTCTCTTGATAAACTTTACTACCCTTCTAACACATTATAGCTATTTGAACATCAATTTAATCTATTACTCATTCCTTCGTTTCCCTTGCATTATACATTAACCCCGTTTTTCATAATAATTATACTATTTCACTAACAGTCCTTCTTGTTACCTTAGTGTACTTAATATATTGCTCACCTACTTCTATCTTTTCTTTCTTTTCCGGGGAGGTTTCTAACTTCCATTTTGGGCTCTCCAGGCTACTTTCTGAGGATCTCCTTCATCTGCTTTCACCTGAATCTGCTTCAGATAATTTTCCAGAACCATTGGCTGCATGGGTCTGGCGTCCTTTCTCCACCTGATCGGGCTACTAATTCTGCAGTTTCGCTCCTCCACGAGCTACTAATTCTCCACCTTATTAAAACTCATTCACAAGGAGAAAGCTCACAGGGCGCTACCTTCGCTTCTCCACTCCACCTTTTAAGAAACTCATTCACAAGAAGAAAACTTCACTCTGCTGCACCTTATTAAAATTTCTTATTAAAATAAGATATATTTCACAGCGGTCGTTTGCATACGGGTCACTACCCTTGCCTTTATTCCAATGACGGATTAGACTATTGCATATGGCCACTACCCTTGCCTTCCAAATACGCCCAGTCTTATTCTCCTTACACTGCATATTTTCTAACTCGCCAAAAACCCCAACTGTTACCAACACATATTTTCTACCATGATAGAACCCTCAACTGTCCTCGTTACTAACTCATTTTTACTTACACCGACGAAAATACTCAACTACTGTGTCCTACTAAATCATTTTCTCTAACACCGACAAGAAACTCAACTCTCTTCTTGTGTCTCTCTTCCCCCTTTCACTCCCTTTTTGTTCATCTAAATGACGTACCGCCTCCATATGTCAGGCATGCCCTTGTTCTGGGTCTTAACCAATCTTCTCATTTTATCCAACTTTCACTCTGTCCTATTCGCCCATTTTATCCTTTCTCAAGCTGTCTCTACAGAGCTCAATCCGACTTCTCATTTTAATAAATTCCTAAAATTTCCCAAGCAGTCTGCTACTTTGAAGTAAGCAGGCTTACTTGGGCATACTTGGTATTGTACTTGAGCTATAAGAACGGAAACCAAGAAAAAAACTACTTCGAATAAGTAATGCTTCACCAAAGGAGAAGACTTAC
Source organism: Mastigoproctus giganteus (assembly GCF_048544385.1). Classification (NCBI taxonomy): domain Eukaryota; kingdom Metazoa; phylum Arthropoda; class Arachnida; order Uropygi; family Thelyphonidae; genus Mastigoproctus; species Mastigoproctus giganteus. Next base: position 113,602,322 of record NC_143588.1, read on the forward strand.
TTATTCTCAGCGGAATACCACCATCCAGAGGGCAACGTTTCAGGGCTATTTGGCCCTACTTCGGTGGGTGTGTGGATAGGTACCTTAGTGACGCAATGATGACAAAATATGATGCATTCGCACTAACTTGTACGTTGTCTGAATGTCTCGTAGCCTGAGGCTAAAGCCCTAAATACATATCCCTCTTAATTTATAATTACCAATATTTGACAAATATCTAAGTTAGAAACAGACAAGCTCTCAGCAGATTTGCTTGTTCTGTGTACTGTGCGGATTAGCGAAGCAACAGGGCGGTTGTCCGAAATCTATAATTACTTATCTATAATTAGAAGTGGTTGTAAACATAAGAGCTGTATCAGGTGAGAAATTTGTTGCCAATAACTGTTTAACTGATATTAATAGAATAAATTGGTTATGGATGTTAAATTGGTGACTGTGGATCTTCCTGGAATGACATAGTGAATCTGTGGGGGTTTGTGAGGCATGATTTGATTGGTGATGGTGGAAAGAATTGTCTTCTCTATGAACTTAAAGAGCCTGGGAGAAAGAGAGATTGGCCTGAACTGTTTAATGAGGGTTGGAGATTGGCATTTAGGGTGTGGCCTCACAGCATATCTGTTCCAGAGAGGGAAAAGTAGTGCTGCGTTAAGACACGGTTAAAAATTGATAGTAGAGGATTTAATCACGAATTGAAGCACAAGATGGGACTGCAGTTGCAGTGGGTGGCAATCCATTTATAGCAGTTATAAGCTGCTTCCTGGTGATGCAAACGGTGGCGAGCATATCAGTAGGGACGTTGTTGAAGGGTAAGTTGCCTAGGTGCATCGGGGCCACAGTGTTTGAGAATCGTGCAATGTGGTCCATCCACAGTTCAAGGTCCAGTGTTTTAGGAATTCCTGTGTGTTGAGAGTCATAAAACGATTTGCCTTTTCGTAGGGTTCCATTTAAATACTTTATAATTGCAAATATTTTCTGACGGTCGAAAACTGCCCAGGCTCTGGAGAAGGCAATAGGATCTTGTATAGAGCCTGATTCTTTCAATCTCTTATGCAGATTTTGTTTTTGTTGAAAGCTGTTGTTCAGTGCTGGTGTCCACCAAGCTCTCGAACGGGGAGTGAAGTAGACAGTCTTTGTAGCACCATAACTTGCAATGGTTCGAATCCATCTGGTCATGAGGGCCACAACTAGCTCGAGATCACAATTATTGAGAGCCTCCAAAGGCATCTAGGATGCAGCTTCGAGACATCGTGGTGGATCAATGAATTTGGGTACTGTGATGTTTTTTTTTTCTTTTTTGGGCCTTGGATATCAAAGTTAGGTGCGGCTAAGTGCAGGAGTATGGCAATGGGTTCGTGATCGGATTGAAATAGGTTTTGAGGACTGTCTTCGAAGTCGCATTGTGCTGAAGAGAATATCAGATCCAAGAGATTAGATCCTCTCGTGGGGTGGCAATTAAGTAGGCCGATACCCAATGAATCCATACTGCAAATGAGTTTCCTATTAAGATGTGTGAGAGTAGGTGGAAGATTGAAATCTCCACAAATAATGTGCTTAGCAGAGGCATGGAGGTGATTTACCAGCCAGTGGATCACATCTTCAATGATGTCACTGTTTGGGCTTGTTGGAATGTATACTTTTGCTATGTCTATCAGGTTTGCATTGAGCTTGAGGGATACCATAGCAGCTTGAAATCCAAGGGATTGGATTACCACAGAATGTGCCAATGAGAAGATAGTGGTATTATAGAATATTGCGACTCCCCACTCTCTACGATCCTCTCTGGAGGAACTGAGCATCTGGTACCCAGCCTTAGGAACATAGGAAAGGGAGTTCCGCCCATTCCCAAGTCACGTTTCCACAATGCAGAGAATATCAAAAGTTTTAGAGAGGAGAAGCTGTTCGACAGTGTCTCGCTTGTTACAAATACTCGTTGCATTTTGATAGACAATTCGAATGGTAGTAGCCATAGTAACTGGAGTTCGTACAGGTCGCAGGTCTCTTTTTCAGGTTCGCACTGGTCTACTGTGCATTGCGATGTGTACAGGGTTATTCTTCACAGGTCTGGAGCCCTGGGGATTGTAATTATAATCTGCTGAGAGTTGGATTGAATGATATGTGGACAGTTTGTTTCCTATGGTAAGTTTGTTCTCAGTGAAGTTATTTGATTTCCCATGCGTTTTGTTGGCTTGGGAGCTTGGTAGCTTTAATTGCTATTGCGTTAGATGTTGATGTCGGTGGTTGATTGGGATTCTTGGCTTCTGATCTGGGAAGGGTTTGATGAGGGTTCCAGGGGGTGATAGTCTTGGATCCAGTACGAAGCTCATCTTCTCTCGGTGGCAGGTAAGGATGAAAGAGGCGTAGGTTGGATACCTGGTTCTTCTCTGTCTCACATCAATATTCATCCCATGTACTTCTGTAAACATCGCCTTAATGCTATCTGATTTAATAGTGGGTTCCAGCCGAGATATAAAGATTCGACCAGGAGTCTGAACTGCTGTGATATCGTAGGAATTAGCACGAGTGCCCTTCGAGGAAGGTTCTGCGGCGTCTCTATTGCCGTGTTGTCTTCCATGTTCCGATATGTTGAATATGTCATTAGGGTTTCTTTTGAGTGAACATGTTGGTCGGTGACAGATGCCAGGGAGTAGAGGCTGCCTGTGAGCCCTGCTGGTGGGACCTTTTGGTTATTCTCAGCATCTTTTTTGCAGGTGACTACGTCTACAAATGTGGGTCTTGATGCATCCTTTCCAATATGGATTGTCTCCTTTGACCTTTTAGATTTAGTAGTATTTTGGGTGGGTATTGTGGACAGGGCCACCTGAGAGGTCTTGGAGTGTCTACTCCCAGTGTTGTTAGATGCAGGTTTGGGTGAGTTACAGTCATTCAGCCCTGCATCTCTGCTATTAAGCTGATTCTTATCTCCTTGTGTTACGGCTGTCATTGGGCTAAGGGTGACAGAATTAAATGTAATGTTCCTACTAATTTTTTCAGTTAGAGTAATACAAGATCGAGCGCTTGATTACCTCTTGTAACAGGGACGTTGGTCTTTTTAGCTCCTATGACGAAAAACGAGTTGGACAGCAGCTTCATTTGTAAATTATATTTGGGCAGGGGAGGGTTAAAGTCGCCCATTATAATGATATTAGTTTGAGGCTTAAGAACAGTAGTCATCCAGGTCATTACGTCATTAATGGTTATAATATTTGAAACAGAGAATCCTTCACTTTGATTAATAGGGAAATTCCCTCAAAGTTGAAGGTACTCTATTAGAGTTATATGTGTTCAAAACATTAATATTGCATTTTAAAATTATTGCTGTCCCACCACCTCTACGATTAATTCTTGATGTCATGTATGGCGTGGAGATGAGATTCTTCGGCAGTAGGAAAACATCTTGTAAAGATTCCTGCATCCAAGTTTCAACTAAACATAAGATGTCATGCGATTCTTCAATCATTAATGAAATAAACGTAGATAGTTTGTTTTTTATGCTTCTTACATTTTGAAGAAAAATGCTGAGATGGACATATGTGTTGGAAGGATGTTTGCAATCAGATGGCAGGTTAAATGATGGATTAAGATGAGAATCAGGAATATCATTCTCTAGCTATGCAGAGAGTTCAGCAGATTGAGAATTAGTTGGTAACTTTTTGACCGATCCTCCACTAGCGTCATAAAATGGCATGACGAGTAGACCATTTGGCCAGATATCAGGATTTAGATATTGTTGGAGGTCACAATTCTTCATCTCAATTCTAAATGATGAATAT